>NW_027526361.1:118031732-118606732 GCF_048455015.1 Haemaphysalis longicornis | reverse complement strand
TGCTTTCCCACCACCCTTTCCCACGCTCTTAGTGGATCCGTCAGGAGGAAAAGTTAAGACAACCCTTTTTTATGACCTCACCAGTCAATTATCACTCACGCGTCCAGCCGCGAAAATTAGGTATACAGCAAGTGCTTATGGCCATAAAAATTCAACAAGAAACTAAAAAAAATCAGACACCACCTCCCTCCCAACCGATCATGCAGATCGCGATTGGTGCCATACCCGGAGGTAACTTGAATTCCGAGCCCACAGTGACGCATGAAGCTTAACAGCCAACCATAGCTGCCTGCTAGGCTACTCATATGTACTCAAACTCCAAATGGACTTAAAACTCCTATTTACTCAGAACTCAAAATGTACTCCAAACTCAATATGTAATCAAACTCAAAATGTGCTCAAACTTAAAATGTACTCAGAACTCAAAATGGACTCAAACTCAAAATGTACTCAGAACTCAAAATGGACTCAAACTCAAAATGGACTCAAACTCAAAATGTACTCAGAACTCAAAATGAGCTCAAACTCAAATTGTACTCAGAACTCAAAATGAACTCAAACTCAAAATGGACTCAAACTCAAAATGTACTCAGAACTCAAAATGGACTCAAACTCAAAGTGTACTCAGAACTCAAAATGGACTCAAACTCAAAATGTACTCAGAACTCAAAATGGACTCAAACTCAAATTGTACTCAGAACTCAAAATGGACTCAAACTCAAAATGTACTCAGAACTCAAAATGGACTCAAACTCAAAATGTACTCAGAACTCAAAATGGACTCAAACTCAAAATGTACTCAGAACTCAAAATGGACTCAAACTCAATCGGACTCAAACTCAGTCGTGATCACTCGGCTCAAACTCACTCAAGCTCAAACTCACCATGCCACACTAGCCTCGCGCTCACTCAAACTCAAACTCACGCGTGAGTTTGAGTCCAAATGAGTCTGAGTGAGTGGACTCATGAGTGAGTTTGCCGACCTCTGTCACATGGTGCTACCTTTCACTTCCGTAGGTTTCGAACATCAGCCGCACCGCTCTGCAGCATGAACGCTTTTCGTTTGACGAGGAAAACGACGAAGAAAGTCGCGTCTTCATATGGAGACACGGTAACTGAAAGGGTTATGATGCAGCCCTGTCTATTATTCGGGGACATAACACAGCAGCAGGGAAGGGGGGGGGGACCTTTCATATGTCCCTCACAAGAAATTTGGTGTGCTGTGTTCGAATATGCGAACGTCGAAGTTGTAACGAAAATGTTATAAGTATTTCACTTTAATTTTATGGTCATGATCATGTCTTCCGAGAGGATTAATTTGAAAAGAAACGGCTTTGAATCTTAGCAAGGTCATCCAGCAAATTACCAGGTGTTGGCGTTATTTAACTTCCATCGTGCCAGAACGCTCACGCCTACGACTTGTTCTGTCAGTTTACTCGTTCTGTGCACCGCAACTCTGTTATAAGTGAATTGAACAGCGCGATTTTCCACGCTATAGGCGTGTCTGCTAAATGTCGGTGTTTTTCCGACATCGAAATCAATTGCAGTTTTTAATTTTTCCTTTTTTAAACCAGTGCTCCATTTTTGAACAAGTGCCCCCTCCTAAACAAGTGGCTGCCCCGAAGTCAGTTATGGCAGTCGTCACAGCAACAAAACTCTTTCTTTTATTGCCTTACTTTTTGATTTCGCTAAAAGAAACGTTACGCCTGCAAAGACACGCTTCTTTAAGGGTCTTTCCCACAGGCGTAGCTGTTCTAGCGCTTATTCAGTAAATAATCACAAATAAAAAAATTATAAGCATATATTTCGCTTTGTAGGTTCGTCAAAGGTTGAAAAGTACCTGGTGGGGCCACGGAATATGAATAGCCATTTTTTTATTTAAGCGTGAAGCCAGAAAACCAGCGGCAGTAGCGGAGCCCGCGGTAATTTAGGTTACAAAGCCGAGGAGAATTGTGTTAAGGTAATGTGGTGTAGAGGCCAAATTTACCCACCTTATACCAACATTAATCGCGCGTCCGTTGTATATAGGTGTATATATGCATGTATCCGATGTACTGCGTACGTGTGTCCGGCCACATGTGTATCCTTCGTACGTGTGTGTACGTACGGGCATATACTATACGCGCAAGTTCATGCCCGAACGTTTATGTCTATGCATCCGCACACACATCCGCACCCGATGGCCCTACGTCTATTCGCGCAGCCGGGGCAGTTGCAGACCTAAGCACGGATGCCCGTACAAAAGCATGCTTGTTTGTATGTTAGTAGATGCGCAGGTTTATTGTAAAAATAGAACGATGTCATCATCCCCACGCGCGCACGCGCGTATATTGGCCATTAGGTCCGTCGAATGTATGGGTATGCACGTATACGTAACCCGGCGGCAAAATAAGACGGGGCACGCCAGCGCGTGGTAGAATGCATCGCCGCGCCATCTGACGTTGCGCTTCTGGCGTCGAGACATCGATGTGCGCCTGCGAGTCCAACCATGCTTGCTATCCTGTCTTTTCCTTCACTTCAAGCGGAAAGCAGATCACATTAATCATTTGGCGATAGCGGTCACTGTCTTTAATAACATGCCTCGCTCGCACACGCTTAGGGGGACGAAAGGTGAGGGTGAAATGTGCGTTGCTCGCTTTGCTCCAATACGACAGATAACATATCTTGCCCGTCTCTGTGACAAACTTGTGCCACAAATATTCCATCGCGTGTTTGTATTTTTTGCCTAAAACATGCAGTCGGTTGGTAACTAAACATCAGCACACCAAAACGGGAAGGAATAGAGGGGAGAAATAGTTTATTTCAATAAAGTGTAATTAGAGGTCACCTTGCACACGTACTAAAACAGGCACGTACTGACGGGGGGAAAACACGAAAAGAAATCGGCATGGCCGTGGGTTTGACAAAAAGAGCAAAAAGAACTGATATGTGTCCATACGCGTTCATTTGGTTGACAGACACAGGCCAAAAATTTTCCTTTAGGCCGTCAAACAAACGATATCGGCTTCTAATAAGCTCTCAAAATCTCGTTGCAATGCGTCTTTTGTCAGAGCCAGGCAGACAGAGCACAGCCCGCTACACCCTCGCCGTCCGCCGCCGAAGCGTGTGCCAGTGATATGTGTCGAGCACAAACAGTGGCCCCTACCGCCAAGCTAGGCCAAGCGATCAATGCTAAGAGCTTTGTCGGTTGAAGCCACGGAAAAGACAGGGCTGTCTATGGGGTTTGGACGCGCCCGCGTACAGCGGTGTCTGGACACCAGAAGTGCGACGTCAGATAACGCAGCGATGCATTTTGCCGTGCGCTCGCATGGCCCGGCTTATTTTGCCGCCGGGTGTTATATTCGTGCGAATATCCCAGCGACGGATTCTGCTTCTCTCTCTGCCCACTAAAGCGACGAATCGCTATCCGCTACTCGCGATATAGCAAGCATACGCAGAGAACGAAAATATGTACTAATCATGATTCCGACCCCAACTTCATATTCTGTTTCCCTTCGCAGGCGTGCCGCAACTTTGCCAACGGTCGATTGCACGTCACAACAGTTCGACTAATCAATCAAAGACCCCCAACGAGACCAGTCAGGATTGTGTGGGAACCAGCTCACAGCGCCGGCAACGAGATCGCCAACCTCGTGGGTCGAGATTTGACCCGCCGAGCCAGCGCTGATGAAGCCGAGCCCGAGCGCATTCATCCCGTTATCACATACCAGGAAATTACGCAGCACTATAGGCTGTACCGTAAAACCTACTCTTCCCCGCAGAAATCGCTACCGAGGGACCAGAAAAGATTATTCCGCGCCCTGCAGGTTAACACCTTCCCACGCCCCACCAGACTTCACCTCTTTGACCGGACTCAATTCTCTCCACTTTGGCGCTTCTGTGGAGAGCCTGGGATTCCCACATAGTGAGCGGCTGCGACAAGTCTATCCTAGCCCCCCCCCCATAACATCCACCTTTCCATGGAGGTTTGGGAGAGAGCCTTGGCCAACTCCGGCCTCGAAGATCAGCTGCGCTTCATCGAAAGGGCTGCCGATGCAGCCCGAGCTCAAGGCATCCTAGAAAGACGCATATCTAAAACATTTCCTTGATTTAATTAAAGTTTATTCTCTCTCTCTCTCTCTCTCTCTCTCTCTCACCCTCTCTCTCTCCCGATGCACTTAAAGGCAAGACTGTACTTCTTTTTCTCTGGCTCACTTCTGCTAGGCTTCGCAATGAACTACAGCGCAACAGCCAGAACAAAAAGGGGAGACTCGCAAATCGAATACCAGCTGATCAGTGATTCAAGGTTCGTGAAATTCTACATTTTATACGCCTTCAAATTATGATTCGCTGCGCTGCTAAATTTTCCCATATCGGAATGACGCACAGGCGAGTATCTCCGTTTTCTGAGGGCGAAGCATCTGGCGCAAGCGGGGAAAGCCCCGCCGCATTTCCATTCGTTTAAGAGTAACCCGAGCGCTCGCAATCTGCCCACGACGGATATGACACGCGCCTCTACTTATCTACGGTATCTCGCGGCCTGGTCAAAGCCCCACCAGTCCGTCTTTGCAAGCGAGATCCTCAAAACCGCTAGCTTAGCCTTGAAGCCATGCCGGGGAAGCTCGGACAAGCGTCGTGCGCCCTCCGGGTCCTGTGCCTTCTGTCGTGGGCAATCCAATGGGCGAGTTCTTCGCCCTCCTGCTTTTACCCCACCGTGTCGTCGGGCCAACTGACGTACTCCTGCACCGGCATCCGGTCGTCTGCCGAACTAGTGGACCGCTTCCAGCCAAACCGAACTGCCGAAGGCAGTCTGAGGCTAGTCTTCGAGGACAGCGTCCTGGAACAAATTCCCCCCGGTCTCTTCAACGGCTTGCCAGTGTCCGCGCTGCATTTCAAAAACGTGGTGCTCACTGGTAGACCCAGCCGGACCGACCCCACCCCGCTGCGTGGACTGGAGGGCACCTTGGAGAAACTGGTCTTCAGCCACAACAGCACGGTTCCCGAGAACTGGGCGTCGTTCCTGGTCGGTATGAGCGCGCTGGCTGAGATGGTCTTCTTCCACATGAGCGGCCTGAGCTTCGCGTCCGGTGCGCACAGCGGACTGCCGAGCTCGCTGCGCAAGCTGCACCTGGTCAGCTCGAGCATCGAGAGCGCCGACGACTACTGGCTGTCGTCGCTGGTGAACCTCGAGACGCTGTTGCTGCGTCACGTGATCCTCAGCACGTTCCCGCGCACCGTTCTCCCGACGACGGCCGGAAAGCTGCAGACGCTGCTCTTGGAGTAAGATGTCGCCAAAGACGGCGTTTTCATTTTAAGTGCAGATCACTTTAGGCGCTCGCCTTTTCGTCGTAGCTGCTCGCTCGACCCAAGTGTATAGAGCACCAAGGCGGCGTCCCGGGGTAACGCTGTTGTTCGCGGAGTACACCAGAGGCTTCGAAAGCCAAGCAGTTTATATAGTCATAAGCGTTCAAAGCTCTTCAAACGCTGCGGTTGTCATACATCTTCCTGTTGTTTAGCGCAAAGAAAACTATAGGTACATTTGAGGGAAAAATATACGTAATTAACGGGTAGCGCCCGCGTTCCTTTATTTAAGGACGCCCGTTGGGTTGGTTTTTACGGTAGTAAACGCCAAATGTGGCAGTGCAAAGTCGGCATGTGCGGGGAGAAAAGCACAAAGAGAACAGAACTCCCGCTGGCGCAGTTTCAGGCAGGGAACGCGCGAGCACTGCGAAGGCGGGAAATTTGAATTGCATAGGGTTGTAGCAGTAAGCGGATAACGGCGGTAGAGCCCATTATGGCTAACCACTGCTCTGCACTTCCGACAGCTTTCACATTGAGTGGAACAACTCTTTTTTTTTGCTTCTTTGTCGGGCTAATACCGCGCACGCTGGACTCCGTCCGTTCGTATACGTATGTTCATGCGTGCTCTAGACTCCCATCGCCATCATGATCATCGTTACAACTACACCCTCGCTATTCTGGAGATGGCACGCTCTTCGCTAACGCCCATTGCGGAACACTAGCTTGGTCTCGAGATTCTGGATCATGTCACCCCGTTTCTTCTCCCTGTAGTGGGAACGAGGACGCGGGAGTAGTAGTAGTAGTATGAAACTTTAATGAGCCTTACAAAGTAGGAGTGGTTCCCTAGTCCGGGAATCCAAGTGACGACCGGGCGACCGACGCCCTAGATGCCAGTAGTTGCTGGACGTCCAGGTGGTCGCTGGTGATCAGGTTCTCCCACAGCTCATGGAGGAGGAGGGGGGAAGGAAAGGGTGGGAGGTCAGGGTTATGCGTACACTCTAATAAAATGTGGACGAGTGTGCCAGGTTTAGAGCAAAAAGTGCATTGGGCGGGAAATTGAGTGGGAAACGTGTGGTGTAAGCGAATTGGATGGACGAAGGTATATCCCTACTGCTTCCGACGAGAAACAAGGGAAGAAGTGGAAAAGGGAGGCGTAGACAGAAGTGCACACTGGCCCAGTAGTGTCCCTGTTTAGGACCGGGATCATTAGTGAGGATCTGGATAAAAAATCTGGTATGTGTAGTCCAGAATAAAGAGGGACATAATCCTTATTTTGGGGGGCACAGTGGCCTGAAGACTGCTGCTTACTCAGGCGAGGTTCGTATTGGGCAAAGTGCATCCGTGTTTTTTTCTTCCCCTAAGGCTCGCCTGAGGAAAGTTTACTCCTTCCCGCCCTTCTCTAGATAATCCACATCGTCATTATTTTTTCACGGAAAGGATACAGTTTTTCCGTCGTTTTTTTTAGTGTGCTTTCGTTTTCGGTGTTTTTTTCTTCATGTTCCAGAACCTTTAGATAGCTCCAGACCGCACGGCGTCCGGTTAGTTCGTCCGTGCATTCTTATTATGGTGCGAAAGAATTGTCTGCATTCTCTGTGATTCTTAAGGCCGTTTACGGATGTGATCGCATTGCGGATGGGATCGCAGCTAGAATACTTTGCCTGAACACGCGTAAGGTCTGCCACGTGACCTACATAAGCTTTCTCTACATACATGCCGTCGTCGTCTTTCCCCTTAAAAGGACCATGAAGACATAAGGCAACTCTGTTTAATTTGGAAGAACTGGCGTTCAGTAGCTTACTCAGACCCATGCCATTCATGAAAGACGTTTGCTTTTTACCCCTCAAAAACGCAAGAACTACCGCAAAATCTTCAAATTTTCGCTCTACAGTGAGGTAATGGGGGCAGAGTTACGTACTTTGACCAGTACTAAAAGCACAATTAACAGCGTGTTAAGTGCATGCTAGCATTCAATTGATACGATCAAACGCTACTAGAGGCCCTTGTTACAATATCCCAGTCATGTTTCTTGGCGATGGCTTAAATGGGCGGCTGCCAATCGAACGAACGAGTTTCTGTGACGTCATAGAAAGTTGCCGGAAAATGGTTGGGGAGTCACCTCTGCTGCCCACGTTTTCTTTAATATTCGGCCAATCAAACGAACGAGATTCTGTGACGTCATAGAAAGTTGCCGGAAAGTGGTCGGGGAGTCGCCACTGCTTCACACGTTTTCTTGAATATTTTTCTTAGTTGTTCGAAGTTTGCGATAAAATTGGGTCATTGTTATCGGGACAAAGCAGTATTTTTAATAAACCTAACACGTATTTTGATACTCCCGGCCCCTTTAAAGGCCTTAATAATGGTGTCGAAATTTAGACTTTGGGGAGAGACAAAGAGAGGAGTAGCCATTTCTATAAACTAAATAACTGTCCCTCTCTTTTTCAGTCAATATGCTTCCTCCGTGTGGTACGACATTCGAGTGTAGCTCGTTCTGCTTGCGAATGATTAATACAGCAGCGACAGCCTGGTTAATGTATTTTGTTTGACATCAGGCTTATGAAACTCAGTGTTAATTACTGTGGGCGGCCTCAAAATAATAAGCGGCAGAGTTTTAACGCGAAGGTAAAATTTATGAACCTTCACTCCCTTTACTGAGATCTGCAAAACACGCCTGCACTTCAATTATGGCCATATGAAGACTACTAAAAATGGAATTGTTTCTACGTGCTGGCGCTCTTCAACTAACTCTGTGAATTTAATTAGCTCTTCCGGGTGCTTTAATTGCAAATAATAGGGCGTACGTTTTTGCTCACCACAAGGTGCAAAAATTTACAGTTGACATGCGTTTTCAATCTACCTATAAAAAGGGAAATTGATATTGTGTGAATGCTCTCTCGTCTGCTTCGGAAAAATTGAGTCAGCCGAATGGGGTAAGTGCAGGGTCGTAATGTAAAGAGGGCAGCAAGCAGGCCGACTGCACTGAAGAAGGCATGAAACAAGCGTTTTAAAAGATGCCGTTCTTCCGCAGTGCGGTATACTTTGGACATATAAGGCGCTGCATGAATGGAGCGTCTGCGGGAGCTAGAGTACACCTAAAAAATCTGCTCGGACAGTCGTTTGACAAACCATGGTAAACAATGCCGGTGTGTAGCCTTGTTGAAGTGTTTTCGACGGGTCTGACGGAAAAAAGTGAATGTGTACAGTTCAGCCATCCATCATTGTCTGGCGAAGAAATGATCTATCTTAGAGTACGAAGCCGTCACCCCGTGCCCGTCTGTTGTTATGCCGGTGGTCCGATAATATTGTATGATTCCTCGCGTTCCGATACAATCGCCTTGTTAGTCGAGTGAGTGAGTGAGTGAGTGAGTGAGTGAGTGAGTGAGTGAGTGAGTGAGTGAGTGAGTGAGTGAGTGAGTGAGTGAGTGAGTGAGTGAGTGAGTGAGTGAGTGAGTGAGTGAGTGAGTGAGTGAGTGAGTGAGGGAAATGAATAATTAAGATTATTGCGAGATTGTCTTTGCACAAAAATTTCCGGCCTTTCCGGCATTTTTGGTCTGGTGCCACTCAAAAGCAGGCAAGCTTGCGAGCAGCCTGCTCGCAAGCGCGTGCTCGGGCTGGTAGGGCGTTTTTGAAGCAATAAACGTTTGTTGTCGAGCGGTCTGGTTGAAACTTGAAAGGTAAGTATTGAGCTCATCACTCAAGCTCGGCGCGAACTCAAAACACAAAAGAAACGGCAAAACTGTGCCTACAGGTTCAGACATAGAAGAGGTTCGTCCACAGCTCCGACGACGGCGGATCGTCACAGGAAATGCGAGAAATTACCCGCGAAGTTGACCAGTGACAGCCGATCGGACAGCCATGGCCTCAATGACGTCGCTTAGGCCATGCCAGGGGTGCATAATGAGGATAACTGAAGAGAGCGCGGTTGGTTTTTTCGCGTCTTTCGCAGCGATTTGCGCGCTCACCGCTTCACGTGCACGTGTAATATTTGGCGCAGGCATTTCTGGTAGTGTAAGCTAAGCGTAGCGCAGGTTTGCTTACACTGCTCAAAGAGATTAAATATCGGCGGGTCAGCTCCTTATGTATCGCGTACCGCCTCAGTGGTAGGGTGAGATGGCACTTGCTTAGCAGAGCGGCAAAGAACGACAACAGCAAAAAGTTGATTAAAAATTGACGCCGTTGCACTCAATGTGAAAGCTGTCGGAAGTGCAGAGCAGTGATTCGCCACAATGGGTTGTACCACCATTACCGCTCACGGCTACCATCCCATGAAATTCAAATTTCCCGCCTTCGCAGTGCCCGCGCGCCCCCTGCCTGAAACTGCGCCAGAGGGAGTTTTGTTCTTTTAGGGGCGAAGCACCTCAAGGCCGAGGCTTGTCTGTCCGGCGTCCGTCCTTGGTCTGTGCTCACGGCACAGCACCGTGTCAATAGAAACATCTGTGAACAAAATGTCACAAATAGTTAACAAGAACACAATAAAAGGTTCACAAAAGGTTAGAGAGAGAGAGAGAGAGAGAGAGAGAGAGAGAGAGAGAGAGAGAGAGAGAGAGAGAGAGAGAGAGAGAGAGCGCTGCGGTGCAAATGGGTATATAAGCGCGTTCCAGACTACACACACTCTCTTTCTGCCATGGATGAAAACGAACGTAAGGCGCGGCATGCGGCGGCTCAACGTCTACGCAGACAAGCTACCCCGAAGGCGAGAGCTCCGGAAGCGGCGGCAACACGGCAACGCCGACAACCAGCTACACCGGAGTATATACTGTACACACGCGTTGTCACTAATGTACATGCGCGAGTGGGTAATGTCACTGGTCATTTACGGTAAGAACGATCCCCAGTGCTTCGCCCACTCGTCATGATTCACTTCGTGGAGATACGTGAATTTTTTGTGCTTGCTTTTCCTCTCGCACGCGTGCCGGCGTTGCACAGCCACTTTTTTTCCCGCTTACTTTCGTGAAAACCAACCCAACGAACGTTCCTAACTAAATGGACGCGTACGCTGCCGGTTAATTACGTATATTTTGCCTCAAGTGTGCCTACAGTTTTCTTTGCGCTAAACAACGGGGAGATGTATGACAAGCGCCAGCGGTTCACGAGTTTCGAACGTTTATAACTACATAAACCGCTTGGCTTTCGGAGCCTCTGGGTTACGCCGCGACGACGGAACGCTGTGTGGCTCTACGTGGGTCGAGCGAGCGAGCTACGACGACAAGGCGAGCCCCTAAAGTGCTCTGCACTTAAAAAAAATCAATGCTGAACCTCGGCATCTGTCATCCCAGCAAATCGCAGCGCATTGCTCCCGCTTCACTTTCAGAGGATGCTCGCTGACGGCCTTTCCCACCGGTCTTGACAAGGGCCTCCCGTCGCTCAAGTATGTAAGTCTTCAAAGCAACCAGATCGTGGGAGTCGGAACCGAGGACTTGGCCTCCTTGGCCAACAAAGGCGTCGTCGTGGAGCTTAAGGGTAAACTTTCCTCTTCGTTTTGTGGGTTTCCGAGCTTCACAATTTCTCTCTCTGTGTGTGCTGCTTGAACGGCGCTAGTTTGCGGCGTTACTCATGTAGGTGCACACTGAGTGTGAGAAGTTAAGAGAAACAGAGAGAGAACGATCTTTAATGAAGTCTGGCGATGTTAGCCGGGCTAAAATGCCTAACTTGCTGCACCAGTTGACGACGGGATGAAAATGATGGCGACGATGTTCAAGAACTTGATGCGCAAAGAAACGTTGAGTTATTTACAGAGACTGGTATATGCCTGTGTGTTGCAGGTACTCTATCAGAGCTTTTGTACCCCGTAAAGCACGTTTGTGACATGCCCGCGGTCCTAAAAGGTCCTTTAGCTGAATGTCCACGGAAAGCGGTAGTCCCAAAGACACTGCGAGGGACACTCGTTGCGCACTAAATCGAGCACATTGACAGAGCAGGTGCTGGAGGGTTTCATCGCACATCACAGTGTGGGCAGAGTGGCGATGTAGCTTGTTTCATCTTAAAAAGAAAATTGTGCGTGTATGCGACTTTCAACCGCATGAGATTTAGAATTGCTTCTACCCGCTTAGAGAGTCCTCTTGGCATTTTGAATTTGCAGCTTGGATCAATGGAAGATAGGGGCGCGTGATGACGTGATACGTCATCCCAGGTTGCACGCTGCATGTTACATGCCGCGTTAGATGAAAGGACAGATGCATATTTCCTGGAGAATGGTATGTATATATATTACCGCTGAATGATGGTTATGCGTAACGGATGCAGCAATGTCCGCATTCTCATTGCCAGTTATCCCACAATGGGCTAGAATCCACTGAACTGCTATAGGATGGTGCGCTTGTAGAGCTCGGAGATGCAGAGCGTGTATGTCAGATGCAAGCTGGTCTTTTGGTAAAGAGGCTAGACATTGAAGGCAAGCCTTTGACTCTGTGAAGATAGCTTACTTTAGTGCGGGCTGCTTGATGATGTGAGCGAAAGCCACCCTCAGAGCTGCAAGTTCGGTAGCCGTGGTTGACGTTTTGTTACTGAGCATGGAACTGATGGGGTGCGTGATGACGCAATCCATACACGATATTGGATGATGTCGATGACACCGGCCCATCAGCGTACACACGAATGGGGTCTTTGTTTACCCGCGAAATGTTGTCCAGAGCGAAGAACTTCGCGGGATTTGAAACATGCTTATTCCTCGTTATGCCGGGCACAGCAGTCGTGACTGACATCCAGGACGGGTGCTCAGAAGGAGCAGTCTCTTGATAGACCTTCGGCAGAAATTCACGCACATCTTTGGCCCAGCTTGTCGCTAAAAATGGCCCCGCTGTCTTGCCAACATCCGCAGACGCGCACGAAGCAATTCCTGCGTGCTTTGAGCGAGTGGTGAGAGCTGCCTGCATTCTGTCAGCGTTCCGATGGTAGAGGTTGTCTTTGCAACGCCAATTCAGACCCGCACGATTGTGCTTGCATGTTCTCTACCCCTTTGACCGTTCTTTTTGATAGAGGGAGGGACCAAAGCAGGGATGATGTAACACATCAGGCCTATGCAAAGCGCTTCGTATAGCCGGAGAAGAGAGTTGACTGAACAACCACCGGTGTTTGTAGAGAGCATGCGGAAGATGCGGGCGAATGAAGTAATCTTGTCCTTCAAGTGGCGACCATCAGGCGACCAGGTGAGATTACTATCAAATGTTCCACCCAACAACTTGTGGGTCGGGACGTATGGATTTGCAGTCCCTCCAACAGTGAGGCCGTGGCGCGCAAGGTCACGCTTTGTAAAGGCTATCGCAGCACATTTGTTCCCTGAAATCACTAAACATCGAGTTGCCACAAATTTCGTAATGGAGCCAATTGCTCGCTGCAGTCTTGACCGTAGCACTCGCCTATTATGGCCAGAACTCTAGATGCAAGTGTAGTCGGCGTATTTCTACCGACTGTGTCACGCATTTCTCCATGCCTACTGTGGCAATGTTAAAGAGTGTAGGGCTCAGCACACCCACCCTGGGGAACACCTCGGGTCACCTTGTGTAGCGATGAGTCGCCGCTGTCCGTAGGAAGGAAGGAAGGAAGGAATGATAATACAGTGCATGAAAGGTAGGGAGGTCAATCAGGTTGCAGTCCGGTTGGCTACCTTACGCATGGGAAGTAGGAAAGGGGGAATTTGAAGAGAAATAAAGGATTTGAAAAGACGGGGATTGGAGCTTGAGGAGCAAGAAAAGAAGAATGAAAGGTAACTACATGTACACATACCTATCCGAGAGGTAGTCCGATAGCCACACGTACATGCGGCCCATGATGTCTAAAGACTTTAGCGCCGAGCGGATGGCTTCATGCTCGACGCATTCGTACGCTGACTTGATGTCGAGGAACACGGCAGCAGTAATGTTCCGCCGACACTTTGCTTGTCTCATGCTATTCGTAAGACCGATGAGGTTGTCGAGGCTGCTACGGCCCTTGCGGAACCCAGACATCTGCGCCGGGTATATATCTCGGATGGTTAAATCCCAGTCCAAGCGGAACAACACAATCTTTTTCATCAGTTTACCGACACAATTCAGGAGCGTTGTAGGTCGGTAGGACTCGATAGCGGTGGGAACTTTACCTGGCTTTAGGACTGGGACAAAGCGAGCGTGGTTCCACCTTGGCTCTAGACGGCCAGTTTCCCACGAAAGATTGAAGGCATGCAGGAGGCAACTTTTTCCCTTTTCACCTAGATGCGAGAGGGTTGTGTATGTGTAGGTGATGTCATCCGGGCCTGGGCAGCTGGATTTCTGACAGAAGCCAGTGCAGCGAACAACTCTCCCATGGAGAATGGCTCGTCCATTGGGGACACCGGGCCTGAGCATGCCTCGGGGGGGGGGAAAGTGTGGCGGAAGAAGAGCTGCTGGCGCTGCAGTGATTTTCATGCAGAAGGCGTCAACGGCTTGGAGGTCACTGGTGTTCTCGCTCAGTGAGATGAATTTGAACGGGTGCAGTTTAGTCTGTGGGGTCCGCAAACTTCGGAGGAGGTGCCATATTCTGAAGAGCAGCTTCCGGGAGTCCAGCTTGGAGCAGAAGGATTCCCACTCATGCTTAACGAGCTTGTTTATATGCCTACGAATCGCCTTCTGGGCTCGTCTTCACGCACGGATATCTTCAGGCGTTTGTGTCCGGCGCGCTCGTCTTTCTGCTCTTCAACGCACTGCGCGAAGCGTCATACTCAATGTCGGCGGCGGTGTATCTACGCGGCAGCCTGAGTACTTCGCTGCATGACTTTCGGGATCTTGCCATCGTGTCCACGAAGGCTTCATACGAGCTCACCGAGTCCACGCCTCCCTCCACCGCAGTTCTAAATGTCTCTGAGTCAGAGGAGCGAATCACACGCTGTGGACGAGAGCCCGGGAGACCATCCAGTGCAATGTAAGTCGGTGCATGGCCGCCGCCATGTAGTTCATGTCAATTGCCCAGCTCGTCCTACGGAGGAGTTGGCACGAAACAAACGTGACGTCGAGGGGGCTTGACATCTTTCCCCGGTAGCAGGTGGGCTCTCCAGAGTTGACAACGCACATATCGTGCCGGTGGGCGATGTTCGGAAGGTGCCTCCCTTTATTCGTCGCTTTCCTGCTGCTCCAGATGGTATGATAACCATTGAACTCACCGGCCAGGATGTGCGGGGCTGGTGTAGTACAATGATGCCTTCTAAGCGCTTTAAGTACAGTGATACACGAGGTGGAATATAGGCGGTGATGATTGTTAAGGACAAGCCGGTGTCGCGAACTGTGGCTGCCACGTATTCATTCCACGCATCCTGTGAAATATCATTCTCTATTTTGGTGAGATCGTTTCTCACCGCTAGTGGAACTCTTGAAATTTATACGCCAGTTAGTGACCGTAGAACTGTGTAGCCAGAAAGGCGTATGTCTTCCATTAGCCGAGATTCGGAGATAGCGATCACCGGAAAACGAGAGAGAGAGAGAGAGAGAGAGAGAGAGAGAGAGAGAGAGAGAGAGAGAGAGAGAGAGAGAGAGAGAGAGAGAGAGAGAGAGAGAGAGAGAGAGAGAGAGCATCTTTATTTGTCCTGCAAACGCGACGCGGCCTCACGTCGTGTCAGCCGGCCACTCGGCTTCCGTCACCTACTCATGCTTTACCCCCGGGTGGGGGTGACGCTTTCGGGCGTTGAAGCTCGAGGGCGTCCGATACTTGCTGGACGGAAAACGATGTTTTCGTGTGAACTGGCGGAGGTCCAAAAGGCGCCGGTTGAGTCCGCAGGCGTTTCACTGTAAGATTGTAGCTTTATCTCGAATTTCTTGCACTCTGGGAACTGTTATTGCACCAGCTGTAGCAGCTAACGCCCTTGCATAAGGAGAGTTGAAACATAATCCTGGAGAGTCAGGATAGCCACGCTTACCAGTGATGAAAGGGGGGCGAGGAAGATGCGCACAGCCTCTACTAGAGCTGATATCACTGATCGCAAGCCCCCGGAACTCTGATGATTTTTTGGCTCACGCTGCTCTCGCAGAGATGCTCGACGGGCAGGCTTCGAAGTTCGTACAGCTGGAGCCAGAGTCTCGTCTAATGTCCGAGCAGGCGCAGCTGGACATGCCGGCGTGGCGGCATCTTTTGAGGGGGACTCATCTGTTGTTGCTGCAGCTAGTACTGGCAGAGATGCTGTAGGGGATCGAACCACGATGCTATCATGGTGCTACTATATACAGCTGTTGAACAGATTGGTTTAGGTGAAATCGGGAACCCAAGCCCCATTTCAGAATTTATCGTCATCCACTGAGCCGATCTGGGCAAACGTGCTAAAACTTAAACTACAGTTACAGGTGTGGCCGAAATTTTGTTACATAACTAATAATTAAAAATGACAAGAATTAAAAAACACACCGGAAACGCTTACTTGAGGAATGTACCTATTTAACCATAACCGCTCTATTAGCGCATTGGGAGTAGAGGGGATGGTACCTTACCGTACCCAAGGCGACTTTTGGTATCAATTGGGAATGAAAGAAAAAAGAAAACGCAGTATTTGTGCAACGGCAAACGTATATTACAGTGTCAATAACGTCCGCTCTGCACGCTATATTTACATTTTTGATATATCTCTTGTGGTCTGTGAGTTGTGGTCTGTATGTTACGTAGTCTTTAAATCAGGTCGTAGCATGCATAGAGTTTACCCTCTCCATTCCAATTTAAAATACTGGTGACCATGAGGGGGTGAAAATATTTGCCGCGGTACAGAACGAATGAAGTCCACTATTTGGTTTTTTGACGACATAACATAATCTCAATTTATTTTACACTCTGTTATCCCGGTCCCCAGGAATCGGGTAATCGTTTCTTTCTTTAAACGATAAAAGATATGTCAAAGTGAATAGTTTAGTACAAGGTCAGCTTAACGAGCTTTTTAAACAAGATTAAAGATTCGTGGCATAACGCTATTAAGGGATAGTTGGGAACCTGTGCCTGTTATATCCCCCAACTCTCAGATCGCAAGAAGTGTCGTTTGACGAAAGAAAGGATAACCTGATTTCTTGTGACCGGGATAACAGCGTGCAAAAAAAAATGAGGTTAGGTTATCTCGTCAAAACATCAAATACTGGACTTCACTTGTCCTGTACGGCGGCAAATATTTTCACCCCCTCATGGTCACCAGTATTTTAAATTGGAATGAAGAGGGTAAACTCTACGCATGCTACGACCTGGTTTAAAGACTACCTAACTTACAGACCACAACTCACAGACTAAAAGAGCTATATCAAAAATGGGAATAATGGTACGGAGCGGACGTTATCGACAATGTAATGCACGTTTGGAGTTGCACCAATACTGCGTTTCTTTTTTTATTTTATTCCCAATTGGTAACAAACGCCGCCTTAGGTGCAATAAGGTACCCTCCCCTATACTTCACTTTTAAATATAAAAAAACGCCCGTGTGCACGAGATGTCGGCGCACGATAAAGATCACCAGGTGGTCAAAATTAATCCGTAGCCCTCCACTACGGCGCGCCTCATCGCCTGCGTTGCGTTGGCCCGTTAAACCCTACAATCAATTAACGTTGACATATCTGCGCTTTGTGAATAACCATTTAATGCAACTTTCACTTCCGGCAAAATCAACAACAAATAAAAACCGCTTGACAAGTCAAAGAAATCTGATGCAATAAGCTCTCCCCTTTAACGCCTTTCTGAATTGCCTGAACATGACAACAGGAACAAAAAAATCCCGGGCCACCTGCGCTAACGTGAAACCTGAGGAGCGAAGCATGTAGTGCATAAGCGTATTCTTGACTCCTTGGCGTTTTTGCCGACGGAGATGAAGCCATAACGTGAAACCTGAGAAGGACCGAAGCATGCAGTGTATAAGTGCATGCTTGGTGCCTTGACTTTTTTGCCCAAGGAGATAGAACCATTGGGGGGTAGAGGCATGCAGCTTTGCTGTAAGTCTCGTGTCTTTAAAGCACGAAGTGTTATAGCGTGATGCGTTGGAAAACGAGTGTCCCGGTGTTTTAGTACCATCGCTACATGATGATACGACGACATCAGACGACGACAGTCCGAGCCCCTAAGGGGCTTCACCCCTAAAATATCTCGGGAACAAACGCAAGTGCACTGCGTGTTTTATAAGGATACCGTATGACCCATCAGGGCCAGAGTTTTTGCGGGCTAAATGAGTGCCATACCTGCTGTGGTAATGGGGCGACAGCGGCGGTGGTCAATCCCACAGGATGGATATGCAAAGCACCTTGTGCCGAATGAAGATTGTGCGGCCCGCGACACGAGCTAGGAGCGCAGGAGGAAAAGCTTTACTTTAAGCCTGGTGATGTGGGAGTGGTTCCTCAGTACAGGAGACCATGGGACGACCATACTGTCTCAGCCCTGGACACCAGGAGTCGCTGGGCATCCAAGTCAGCGCTGGTCGTAAGGTTCTCCCGCAGTTCAGGTTGGGGAAGGGAAGTGGGTAAATGTGGGACGGCGGAGTTATGTGAGCACCGCAAGATCATGGGTATGAGGGCATATGCATGGGTTAGGGCAGAATTTACATGTGGCTGGGTATTGGGTGGGAAGGAAAGGTGTTTTTTGGGTAAGGGTGAAAGTTGGGTGAGGAAAGGTGCTTGTTTGAAGTCTCTGGAGCATTAGGATAGGAGATGGCAAGCAGTGTGTGACTTGGCATTGGAACGATCGGACTTCTGGGGCGGGCTCTCATCCAAGTAAAACTATGGTTTCCGAAGACTCGGTGTCTTTCTTGGGAACCGCGGCGGGAACTAGGACCCCGGTACCACAGAGTAGTGAAACATTTGGCGTGCTCTCAAAGGAGCCCAGCACCAGAACACCTTCTCTGATGCGACAGAAATTGAAAACAATATGTAATGTGTATCTATCGCAGTTTTTAATCTGTGAGCATTTTTCGCCGAGTACCCTACACCACCAACCGTGCAACGCTGCGTATTTGCACAAGAATGCCTATTTTGCGAAGTTAACACATTAACTCGTTATAATAGGCTAAATGAAGATTATTTGTCGAAGAAAGTTATGTAATGAAATAAACTAGAAAAACTAAATATGATCTAATGAAATCAAAAAGTAATTCAAGCAATTAAGACATACATTAAAAGTTAAAAAGTCGTGAAACCCTTCCAATGCCTTGTGCATGCGAAATTTGAACATTTGACGATGTAAGACATTCAATCTTTTCATTGTGCCCATGTAACCGAGCGGTAAAACAAAAAATAAAAACAAAACATAACCAAACAAAATGTGAAGTCGCCCAGTACAGCCCAACGCAAACTAAGATGACGAAACGTAGCCCAATTTGGCTACTGCATAGCCAAACATAGATTTACTGAACCACAATAAAGACAAGTGAAGTAAGAAAGCTTAGGAGTGCAAAGCTCAGTATTTCTGTGCCATTTTTCTTTTCGTAAAGCCCAATTTTTTCCAAGCAGCCCGTCTGGCCCTTTTAAGAAGCGGTCATATTCCTTCCCTCACACGCAGGCAACCCCCTGGACTGCGACTGTGCTCTGCTGCAGTTCCTCGCGAGGAACCCGGGACGACATTCAGTCTACGGCCAGTGCAAGACGCCGGCGTCTCACGACGGACGTAACCTGAGAACGATCTCAAGGCGTGACCTCATGTCGTGCTAAGGAGCGACTACAACGCAAGCAGTATTCATGACGTCCTAATATAATTAAAGACTAATCGTTTTTATTGTCGAGCAATGCTTCGGGCGAAGAAGGCCTACCTTTAGCTTTTTAGCAAGAAGTTTGAACATTTGAAAGTTTGAAAGTGAAGGCCAAGAAAAGTTTGAAAGTGAAGAAAAGTTTGAAAGTTTGAAAGTGAAGGCCAAGTACCTTGGCCTTCACTTTCAGCAGGATCTAAAATGGCGGCATCACGTCGAACTTACTCTTGCAAGCACTAACCGTTCGCTTGGGTTGCTAAAACGTAATTTAAAACAGGCTCCATCACAGTTAAAAAAGATTGCTTTCACCACTTTAATTCGCCCTAAATTGGAGTATGCTAGCGCCATTTGGGACCCTTATCAAGCCTACATCGTATCAAATATTGAATCCGTGCAAAACCGTGCTGCTCGGTTTATTTACTCTGATTATTCTTCCTTTTCCAGCGTCACTAACTTGAAAAACCGTGCTGAACTAGTTGATTTGGCCGTGCGCCGGAAACATGCGCGCTTATCACTTTTTCACAAGCTTTATAACCACCCGTCACTGCGTGAAAGTTTTTTTGAAAGCCCCTTTGCTCTCTTTCCACGACGCGATCACCCCAATAAAATTAAACGCCCACAATGTCATTCACTTCGTTTCGCACAATCATTCATACCGCGCACCATTGTTGAGTGGAATGACTTGCCTGCACATATTGCCACCGAAAAAGATTCTAATAAATTCTTGCAGCTCTTACACACTACGGCCAATAACTAGAATTTTTTTTTGTAGTTTTTACCTCTAGCATAAATTGTGGCAGTAGCTTGCATACGTTGTTCTTGCTCTTGCTGCAGGCTATTTCTGCATACGCTGCCACTTGTTATGTTCTCTGTTCTTTGTTTTTGCGTTATATTGTTTTCTTTTTCAGCCAATATTATGGGCGCAATAGTGTCAAGCAAATTTTTGAGGTCTTGCGAGCCATGTTCCAAATTTATCTGATTGTTTAACGATTGTACAACGCGGTATGGCTGTAAGTTGTATTTATTGTCTCTTCCCTTCGTTGCGACTAATTACTGGTTATAATGCGTTTTGTATTTTTGTTAGTAATTTTGTATAATGTTGTCTTGCCCCCCTCCCCCCTATGTAATACCCTCGCCAGAGGGCCTTTAGGGGTACACTGAATGAATGAATTACTTTCTAACGCTGAAGTCAGCCAGCCGATTCGCGGTGGTGGGTTAACGCTTAATCGTCGCGCACGTACGCCGGAAATGACTCTGACAAAAGAGGAAATTAATCGCTGTATGTAGACTCGTGTATGCCCTTTATGATCGCTTGCCACTTCCACGTATGCTAGTTAGCCTTTACAGGCTTTCAACGGCAGCTGTTTGACTCCATCACGGAGCAGTGACACAATTGCCGGACGCACACACACACTCCATCCTCCTTAGACCTTCAACTATTTCACGGCAGTTCGACCTACAGTGATAATTCGACAGTTTCAAGTCGACTGCAGTGGCTCATGATCGGTACTGCCCATACAGCACGACCTTTTGACTCACTGGAAGGCTGCGCCGAAACCACGGGCAGAAACCTAGTTATCACGGCACGTGATGCAATTCCGATTGCATTCATTATGAAAGCGTTATAATTCCTCGCACATCAGGCAAACATTAGCTATGTCATGAAGACGTGTTGCAGAATTTATCTGCCTAATTGGTTCTCAGCAATCTTGTTTCGAACCAAACAGTGGCGGCTTTTCCTCGCCTTAACCAAGCACCATCTTGTCCCCGAGCGGTGGGTGTTTATTTTAGCCATTTTAAATACAATCTGGAAGAGTCACCGCCGTCTGATAATATTTCACTTGCGCAGTTGGAGCGTGATTAAGTGTTAAAGAAAAAATTCCAAGCTTCGGATGTCTAACATTTCGGGGGGCAGTGCTGCAAGCATTCCCAAGAAAGTTTGTAAGAAATGTATTAGTTTTTTCTTGGCTATATGAATTCCGCCGTCACCGGAAGGACACTGACGTCGACCTGATTAGGGTATCAGCCGTGGCAACAATAAAGTTTTTTTCTGGTCTGATCTTAGCGTCAATATTTATAACGCACGACTAATTATACATATCCACATGTGTGCATAGTGCTTAGATGTTGTCTGCATACAGATAGTTTTTAAAACAGCACTACTTAAAAGTTTCACGGCAATGTTTCCAAAATAACAAACTAAACGAGCGATTTCAAAAATAACTAACTAAACAAGCGAGTAAAGAAAAACGTCTTGTGATTTCACTTTTGTTTTTACTGACTTTACTTAGTGTTTAAGGTTTCACCCCTCACATATGACAATTGTTTTGGCGCTCTTTGCCCCAGTTGGCCTTGCGCCATAAACATCCAACCATCATCATCATCGAGTAAAGAAAAACATACACACACGGAGCTGTGGACGCACGACTGTCTTTCGTATGCAGCTTTATTCCGGAAAGACCTACTCTACTATTGTCCAGGAGTCCTTGACGCGGGCTCTTCCTAGAGAAGAAGGCGTCGTCTGCGTTCCTCATGCACCGCCCCCGCACTTGAGCTCCTTGGGGCGGAGGCTGGTGACGTAGGTGTCTCGCAGCTCGGGCGGGCCGGCGCACGTGAAGAAGTGCCACGAGGACGGGTAGTCCAGGATGAAGGACAGCTGGCAGCCGCACTGCACCGGGTTCACTGCGCACGCGCAATAAGAGCTCAAATGCAAAATGAAAATTGGCGAACGGATCATACAAACTGCTCTCCGTACAAAGGCCTTTTCATCCCTGTGCGCGTCTAAGCACGTTCGAT
The DNA here is from genome assembly GCF_048455015.1 of Haemaphysalis longicornis. Taxonomy (NCBI): domain Eukaryota; kingdom Metazoa; phylum Arthropoda; class Arachnida; order Ixodida; family Ixodidae; genus Haemaphysalis; species Haemaphysalis longicornis. The sequence goes on along the minus strand of NW_027526361.1, from coordinate 118,585,026 downwards.
TGATTGATTGATTGATTGATTGATTGATTGATTGATTGATTGATTGATTGATTGATTGATTGATTGATTGATTGATTGATTGATTGATTGTAGTGTTTAACGCGCCGACGCAACGCAGGTGATGAGGCGCGCCGTAGTGGAGGGCTCCGGATTAATTTCGACCCCCTGGGGTTCTTTAACGTGCGCCGAAATCTCGTACACACGGGCGTTTTTGCCTTTCGCCTCCATCAGAAAAGCGGTCGCCGTGGCCGGGAAATCTCTCTAACCACGTTCAATGTTTCCCCGTGGATCTGTGCTCCAAAACTGGTTCGGAGAGTGGGAAGGCAATATATCTGGCCAATCCAGAGGTGCAAAAACTAAGGACGTATTTCCGTTCATCACACGACGTGGCGCGAGATGGCTATAGTGATAATTATTTGTCATGAAATTGTGATAATTAGGGTATAATGATCATTAGGTCATAACTTGACAGGCGGCAGACTGCGCCAACGTATACTTATGCCGCCACGTTTCGCTAGGAGAATGTAAACACATGCTCAGCCTTTTGTGACCGTTCCACTCCAGCTGGGAGGAGCGAACGCCGACAGCAGAGCGACGTATAACCTCGCTCTGCTTCAGTTGGTAAAGTGAGTGCTACGAACCATGTGACGTCAGGGGGCACGTGAACGGCTTTTCTTCCAGACACTCTTGCGAAATTCTCCGCAGGTGTTAATTCGCATGCAAGGGGAGATAAGGAGAAGTGCTTTTGAATCATCTGCATCGGCAGGCGTATCTGGCGGTGTCTGCGGTGATGGCTCGGCGGCTGAGGCGTTGCGTTACTAGCCTGATGACGTGGGTTCGATTCCCTGTCACAGCAGCAGTTTTTTTGATGGGGGTAAAATACAAAAGTGACCATGTGCTGAGCTTTCGGAGCGCGTAAAAGATTTCAGATGGCCTAATCCATAGCCCTCCTCTGCGACCCGCCTCATAGTAGAGCTTTTGCTTATGCACGTAAACCACCCCTTTTTTTGGCATTGACGGTTTTGCTATGAAGTTGGCTTTCCCGCAAGTGTTTATCGCTTGACGATCCCATGACATCACAGCTACGGGAGCTGTGCTGTGCGCTGTGGGAGCCGTTCGTAATTGAACACGAAAAAGCGGTTCTTCCGTGCTTATATTACATTTAAAAAATCCGAGGCCACTTAAACACTCTCTTTCGGCTGTGTATCGAAATGCACGAATTTCCATTTGAACGGCTGGGGCTCCTTTTTTCGGCCTCGCGCTGTCGAACGGCTTTTCAATCTTGCCGCTGTAGATGTCGTCCTTTGCGATCCGCCTTAACGCTTTCGGATGGCTTCGATCTGCCGCTTACACGTTGCACCGCTGCTCATAAACGCCGACATGTAAGCGAAAAGTTAACAACCATGGTGAATTTCGTTACTTGTTCTTCCGCTCCATCCATTTTCGATCACCTCTCGCTGCCGCCCAGTTTAAGCTCACGCCGTGGAATGCCCCGTGAGGGGGGGGGGGGGGGAGGTGCTGTGTTCTATAAAATTCCGGACGCGGGTTTTTTAGATGCAACGCATCTCATGCTTGCCCCTCTGTCCTTCCTGCGTCTGTCCGGCGTTGTCCGCACAGCTGCGCCTCTCCTCCTCTCCTCTATAGCGAACACTGTCTCCCAAACAGCTGAGGGTTGGCGCAGCGCGCTCTCACTCTGTTGCTAGTCGCCGGTGGGCGGAGCTGCGCTCGGCGCTGCGCGCGCTGCGCATGTGCAGTACTCTCTCTCTCCGCGCTCTCCTCTCCTTCGGGCGCTGTGAATATAAAGCGGCATGCCGCGCTCCGACGGTCTCAGTCGACGGTCGTCCGCGTTACGCTTGCACTCTCTCGCAGTACTCGACGATTGCTTGATGCAATCGTCGAGCCCCTAACTGTGCACTTTACGGACCACAAAGCACTCATTTTCGTCTGCAATAAAGACCGTACCTGACCATGCGTGTACTGCATGTGCATTGCATGGTGAAAATGGAAAATTACGCCCACCTCCCCTTCGCGTGAGAATCCCTGCTATAAGCGTAATCAATACGATGGAAAACGCCAATGGAACCCCCCATGAGATGCGTTGCATCACACCAGGGTTCCCGCGAGGGGAGATGGGCGTAATTTTTTCGCTCGAGCTCACGCCGCGGAACAGGAGAGCGTTCCTTCGAAAGCGTTCTATTGCACGGACGTTCCGCGGCGTGAGCTCGAGCGAAAACACCGGCGTCCAGAAATTTATAGAAACACACCCTCCACACGAGGCATTCCACAGCGTGAGCTTAAACTGGGTGGTAGCGAGAGGGGGTCGAAAATGGAGGCTGCCCCCTTCTTTCTACCATTTTGGGCTTAAATTACATATTTTCGCGCGTAAACCCACACCAAAAATGCGAAAATGTCAGTGGAAAGTTAGGGGTGCGGATAATGCGCGGGGTTTTTCCTTTAGTGCAGCTTCACGGCAATGCGCGTTGCGCCGTGAAGCTCCTACGCAGTAACGCACTAACGCAGTAACGCAGTACGCAGTAACGCACTAATCCTTCCATGGCAGCGGTTGGGCAAAACATACAAGGACAAGAAAAAAAAAAACAAGGACGAGCGCGCTTTAACCGTTTAATTTTAATACTGAACTGTGACTTCCACCTTGCAGTCAATGTATTCTACCTGCTAAATATTCGCTTTTTCTGTCTACATAGTATGTGATGTGCTCCTTGAGCAGTAGCTTTGGTGCAGCCTTTCCTGTATGAAATGTGCGATACGCGAGGATTTGTTTTCTTTTCCGGCGGGCTGAAAGTAGGGGTGCGGATTATATGCAGGGGCGGGTTATACGCGCGAAAATGCGGTAAAGTTCTTTTTCTCAATGTCTTTCGTTTTCCGAAGGAGCCATTTTTGTGCTACGGCCGCCGGCCACCGGTATTTCTTGCTAAATGGATCATTTAAGGCTTTCGCTTTAAAAACTCAGGGTTTCTGGTTTCCACTCGCCCGATTGTATAGCATGGACACGAACGGTACGACAACAGCGCGTTTTAACCTGCAAACAACTCGCACACCATTTCCTGTCGTTTTGTTTTTACCCAATTTGATTTTGATGGCACAATTCTTCCGCCGGTGCAGGCGTAACATTTCTTCAGGGCGCACTTCTCTAAAGTGGGTTAGAGAGTCAACGTGGCGGTGGCGGTGAGATAAACATAACAGCGCAACCTGAACTAGGGTAGAGTATTTCACGCAGTCGGAACGTTTTACGTCGGCATGTGGCAGCTGCCTAGCAGTGCGTTTTTATCAGCCCGCCTTCCAGTGAAAACAGGAAACGAGCGCGCAGGTGTCGGACGGAGGTTTCTAAAAAAGTTCATACAGCGAGCAAGTTGGTACGTGTGGGCTTCGTCGTATGCGCAAGGTCTTTCGCTTCCGGGTGGCCCATATTGCCCGATGTTTCCCGCCAAAAATACTGACAGGAAAAGCAAATTATTGGGGATTTCTCCTGGGAAATTTGACATATATAAAAACATTTATGCTCACACAAATAAGCTGTTGCCAAATGCGGTCGAGCGGTCTGGCTAGAGTAGTGTGAGCCGATCGATCCTACAACCCACTCGGTACCTCAAACTGGACAATTAGGGCCTCACTTAGAAGCTGCATGCACGACCCTTGAAGACTCAAGAAGTGTTATTCCTCCCTCCCTGCTATTCCCATTTCCCCCGTCTGGCCAACCGGCCTTCCCTTCCCAATAAAGGACATTACTACTACTTCGAAGAAACAAAATGCGCAAAAGACGGGAAGTATAGAAGTTATTTCCAATCGGGAATAAAAAAGGTCACCCATAAGGGATCCTTTAAACGGTGTCTAAAATTGAGTTGAAACTCTAATGTGTCGGAACTCCGTCGAGTGCTGCTGCCTTTACTGTAGCTGCGACCGAGATATCATTAAAGGCCTAATTAGCTTTGCTTCACGAAATTACAAGATAGGGCCCCAGAAAAGAGACCCGGTCGTTAACGCACTAGCAAGACGCGGGTAGTCACTATATAGTGACTAGTGTGTGTGTAACTGAAGAGTGTGTAATAATTGTAAAACTATAAAATAAAACTCGCTGTTTTAAAGCCAAGGAAACTGAAAGTAAAGCGTATTCCTATTACTGAGAGTCGCCGGTACGGTTGCGCCCACTGTTCTGCAGACCAAGCTGGTAGTTAACAATAATGTAAAATTTTGTGAGAAAACTCATTTTGTTATTTTGCCAACATTTCAATAATAAATTGTTTGAAAAGCTCAGAACGGTTTTATGCGCGTACCTATAAAAACATCTCCTTCGCGGTGAAACATCGCCTTCACAGACCGCCTGCTACAACTTCCACGGCGCCTAATTACCCACTCATTCAAGATGTCCGGGGACTCTTAACAAACGTACTGCGACTGCAAAAAAAGAACCGGGAAGCGAACTCTCCTTACCACAAATTAGCGTATCTCATTGTGGGTTTGTACTTATGTAAATATGTACCGATGATCACTCGCCGGCGCTAGTTCTCCCACTTGCTTGAAGCACAGCTGTCTTAGCATGAACAAATAGAGCGAATTTTGAGTTTCCAAGCAAAACGAGAGAAGCGAAGCGAGTTTCGACTATTTCGGCTACCTCGTAGACATAGCAATGCATAGTGAAGAAAGCAAGCCCGAGAAAACGTTTAAGAATCCGATAGACATGCCAATCCAGCAGCACTGATCTTCCCGTAACCCTCCACGCCAACATGGGTTCCCAGGCGCAGTTTCCTCTCTAGTATACTTACTACGAAACTCTATGCCTGGAGGCACCCGCGAGCTGTGAAGACTTTCCGCTTCTGATCGCATGTCATCTGTTGGGGCAGTACCTAACAATCCCTGTGGCTGCAGAGGGCGCCGCAAGATGTGCTACAAGATTTTTCGCTTACTCCCATTTATCGCTCACGGTCAACGCCACTGACGACGCCTGCTTTTCTGGGATACGGGGCCCTTAACGCTACGCGATAAAATACTTACGAAACATGTCGACAACGGGCACCTTGTTCTTGATAGGCGCCACGTCTTCCTCCCTGACCGTGGTGATATGGTTCTTGAAAAGGTTCAGGTATCTCAATGCCGGCAGGCCGTCGCCAAGGCCGACTGGGAAGGACGCCAGCTTGTTTGTTCTGGAATGAAGGAGGGTGGTCAGAACTTCCCTCAACACATACATTATTCTAACAGGTCATATATTGGATGTTCACAAAACAGTTATTTATGGAATGTTTTGCATCTGTATCACTGCCCCCGCTGAGAATTCCGGATGCTATGTCCAGCACTCGAGTTCCATGCAGCTGTTTGAAAAACCAGTGTCTCACTCACTTCGATATCTATCTCTATCCTTCTGTCCCGGTCATCATGGACTTAATCGGAAAGCGTCTAAACTGAACGAGGATGCCACAGTTTAATCTTTGTTTTATGCCACAGAGGCACACATTTGTGTGAAGAAAGGGAGGCGTAGAAATAGAGCAGAATTCGACAAGATAAATCTTTTTGTATGTCGCCTCTTTTCAACGCCATTTTTATCCCTGACAGCGTATCTTCATTCATGTTTTGTATTTTGTTGTGTTAGACACCGCTCTCAACAGCGCGAGACTGACTTCTTTTCTTCATATTTTGTTTTTATTCTTCTCTTACCTTGTTCCTCTTCAACGCTTTCTTTCATTCAGTGTGTTCATTTATTTTTGCAAAACACGAATTCTGAGTAATTTTTTAATTAAAAACACACCCCTTTCCGCGGCCACGTATTTGTGTTTTTTTTTAATTCTTCCCAATCATATCTGCGCAATATCCAAGGCTGACATGTACGACCAATGCCACCAGTGGTATTTGGCGGTGAGCGCGACCACGGGCGGCGCTGCGAAGCGCGCTCCGTGACGTCGGCTTAGGTATTCTCGCATTTGTCGTCTGCTTCACTCGGACTCGCTATCCCTGCTGTTTATTTGAGCTCGGTTGACGTCTGATGCTTGTCCGCACCAGGTTTGGCGTGTGCGTAACTTTTTGTCGCAATAATAGACTTAAAATCGCATAGACTAGCTCAAGGCGTGAGTTCAAGTATTGTTTTGGGTACCGCTACGGAAGAAACGTTGCCGGCATCACCCCATTCCTTGCGAAGTCGGCCCTGTGCGGAGCGCGAAAAGTCGAGCTCGGAATCAGCTTCTGTATTAAGCAATCTTTCCAATAAAGGGAACAGCCAGCTGCTAGCAACCGACAACAGCAAAAATACATGACCAAAACAAATTCCAGGCCTTCGGGGCTGTCGGCTTTGGTGCCGATTCCCGGTAATCGTAAAACAGTTTTTGCAAACTTGCCGAACGCTCGAAAGTATAGTATCACATCACCTTACGTTGTCATGGCATGAAGGTATGCCGACATGCACTATGGGCTGCAAAAACTAGGTTGAGTTCCAAATAACCCACTGTGTGTATAGGCGCGTGCGGGTTTTACACCGGGCTTCTAACCAGTATGGAGGTTTATTGAACAAAACGAGTCACGTCTATGGTTAAGATAGTGTAACAGTATATTTGTTCAGACCTGGAGGTATATTTCGGTACATTTCCCACAGCCATATCTTCCCAATATTCTCATATGCGTTAGAGTAGAACTCCACTCAGGAGGAGGAGGAGCAGGAGAAAACATTATTTAACACTAAAATCAAGCTTGTTTGTGGGCTGGGTCCTCAGTCCAGGACAAGAGACTAAGAGCAATTTTCTTCAATTCATAGAACGCCATTCCTAATGGACTGGGATTTGTTCTTTACGCCTGGAAGTACTGGAAAACAATAAAGAGCTGCCTGGAAATATTTTTCGGTTTCGATTCTTGTAATATATGCACGTATACTATTTATTGCGTTCGTTAGCGAGCATATTAGGCCTTCAACTGTCATGATTGTTCAGGTTGAGAGTCAGTTCATTATGATAAGGATGGTTACGATAGAAATTCGGAGCACAAAAGCCACCTTGGAGTAATCTGGACAACGTTGCCTGGGTGGCATAGCACATAGCATCGTGGTGGCATAGCACAAGCCTCATTATATTTGCATGTGAATAAACAACGCACGCTGTGGATATGCACCTTCTTGCACGCAGCCGTAACGAAAGACAATTTGGGAAGAAGACAATGTATGCCATACAGCCCGAAGAAAATATCCACGCGATCTAAATTTGTGGGCCTCACAACAATCCCCAAACCTACTAATATTTGTGACGGTGGACAAAAATTAATGCGTTGGGCACAGAAAAAAAATTTACCTGATACAAGTCAACAACAAGCAAAGAAATAGAAGACAGCCGCTTTATTTCCTGCTGTGCGATGCGCGTGTAAGGGCCTGCTGCTTGGTACGTAGCATGAGGCTTTCGAGTATCCATAAGAGCAATTAAGAAATACTGTAGGGAAGCCTACCCATTTTGAATACTTATCGAGGAGCCCTGAGCGCTGAACCTCGCGAATAAGCTAGAAAGGACGAGTCACACACGATCTTCTGACCGATGCTCTGAAGAAAGCTGATCTTTCTCTTCTCGTGTATTGCAAACTTGTAGGGAATACAGCTTGAAATTATTCAGATGTGTTGGACGCTGGCAAAAATAACTTAATTACCAGAAATACGCTTTCCAATGCACTACAGCATCAAAGCGGGATTTTTCTAGCACAGGCACCGCTTCCCCTCACAAGCGGAGTGTAGCAGACGACAGCGGCGCGAGTCCCTACGCCGACGTCAGAGCCAGGGGGCGCCACTCAAAGATCTCACCGCCAATTAGTTTCGGAATGTGTTGCCCATGCAGGAAAGTGTTGCCGTAGCTCCGTCTACGGGCTCGCTGAAAGACACATAGATGGCGCTAGCGGATTTTGGAGCGCGGAAAACTAGGATAAAAAGGTAGTCCAAACCCTCCGAATCCCTAGGTCACCAGCAAAAGAATGCTCCACCTTTACAACCTGTATACAATTACAATTCATTGCGGTATTTCGTGCACGGCGACATCTGTCGCGCCGGGCTTGGTGACCTAGTCGAACCTCAAAGCTTTGGTGCGTCTTGTTGAGAACATAGGCAACTAAGGCCACGGCACGCTGGAACGCTGGCCTGCCGGCAAGCGGGCACCCGTCACCCTAAAAAGCGGCAAAGTTGTTAGGCGGTCGCCCTCATGAAACCCGTCGTATTAATGGATCTCACTGTCAAAAAGGAAAACCGGCGACCCGTTACGTCAATCTGACTAATTTCGATGGCCGGACAACGGTTCCCTTGAATATGGTAACAGGCAATGACCCCTGGCTGGTCCGGATTTGCCGCAATCATAAAAAATGGGATACATGAAGTTTCTCTTCCTCCTTTCCGTTACGATCCCGTATTTGCTCACTCACGTGCTCACCGGCGAATCTCTTTCGCGAAGCCATCTTAACTGATTGTACGGCGCTCATGCGCTAGCCCACCAATGACACTTCCTCGCGACTATTCGAACCTGCGGCGATTCCACAGCTCAGTCAATCCCCGTCCCCATAGCAACCCCCCCCCCCCCTCCTTTGTCTCTCTTTTTAGCAGCGCGCGCTCTCCTAGTTACCGTAGCGATGACGCTGGTTACGTGGTCGCCCTCAGAATAAAGCCGGGACAGTCACGGTTCGAATAGACAGTACCATTTAGAAGAAATACAGTGTAGAACCTCGCTACCTTGTGCCTTAGAAAGCCGTCAAATTAATGAAATACAATGAGGAACCAACTCTCCAAGCAAGCAAACAAGCGCAAAAGCGAGTGAGTGTACGAGCGAGCAATCAATCAATCAATCAATCAATCAATCAATCAATCAATCAATCAATCAATCAATCAATCAATCAATCAATCAATCAATCAATCAATCAATCAATCAATCAATCAATCAATCAATCAAGCACTCGATTAATTAATTAATTAATTAGTTAATTAATTATTTATTAATTAATTAATCACTTAATTAATCAACCAAAGAATACGCATACAAATAAATCAACAAGGCAAGCGAGTGTCTCAGCAACGAGTAAGAAAGCATTGCAAGCAACCCAACAAACAGGTGAGTAAACGAGCGGTCTGATGAAGAGGAAAGAAAGAAGAGTCCCAGAAAGAGAGCGGGTGAAAACCTCCAATCAGGCCCCGGAGGCAATAAAAGGTAAGTGTCACCTCAAGGCCGAATGCTTATGCGGGAGGAATGTGTATTTCTCATGTAGAATTTGCAAAATATTCCCCGGTTGCATACCTAGGCGAATATTTCTTTGTTTTGGTTATGCGTTTATTTTACACATTAAGGTAACTTTTCCCAATTAAAGCACGTAAGCAGAACACGAACTGAATCTACTAAGAATGAGCGCATAACTGAGCGCGTGCATATCGATCCTCATATTTTGAGCTCATCAAATACTCACGGCAAATCAAGCGTCGTGAAGCGAGGTGCCGGTCTGGGCAGCCAGTTCCTGCTGAAGCTGGTGAGATCTGTGCCGCGGAAGATGAGGTGTTCCAAGTTCACCAGATCGGCGATCCAGCCATCTTCCACGGACGCAACGGTGGTGTCGGCGATGAAAAGAGTCCTCACACTCTTGGGCAGCCGGTTGAAGCCTCGCGTGAGCCTCATTTGCTCGTAGTGAAGCAACTCCAGTTCTTCCAGGCGTCGCAGACCGGACAGCAGAGACCACGACGACGGGAGGGTTCCCAGGCTGAACGTGAGTTTCCGCAGGGTGTCTTCAAGCCCATGGAACGGATTCTGGGTCGCATCGGGCGTTGGGTCCAGATGGTCCAACTCAACTCGCCTAAGTTCCAGGACAGTGACGTTGAGTCCCGCGAAGGCTGAGGGAGGGAGCGATTGAAGCTGGGTGTCCCAGAGGGTGAACCAGGTCGGCTTTGTGGAAGGCTCGTGACGGACGTGCTCTGCGAAGTGGTTCACGGATCGGAAGTCACGACACGTGTAATGTCGGTAGTAGCGGCTGTCGTAGACCTCGCACGAAGGAGCCGCGAACGCGACTGCCACCAAGAAAGACAAGGCAATCCCGATGCCCAGATAGAACCTCCCGTGGGCCATACTGGTCTTTGTAGACGACACTAGTTGTAGGAGACCAAGAACAATGTAGGTCGAGCTTCAGAACGCTCTACTGACCGTGGGTAGGTACAGCTTTAGTTTCAACAAAGCAGCCCGGTTAGCCGTACCTCTTCCACAGTGACAAGACAACGATATGGCCTGAGGCACCATACCAAGTCGTCTTTATATAGGATCCCTTCAGCAGGCGTAAACAACTACGCATCGACTGGCGGCGGTAGTCTGTTCAATTTTGTTTTAGTACATGACGGGTACAGCCTCTGGGGACACCCCAGCTGTTATTTAGTTTTCTGGGGTCTCGTTCTCCCTTGCGTGTCGAACGATTATCTACGCATTTATCGTCGCTCGAGACCCTTTGAAAAATGGTGAGACAGGAAACAAGTGAAAGCTGTGCGGGCAACGACTCGGGACAGCGTATCTTGGTAGGGGATCTTCAGACGCGTACAACTCGTTCCTGCATGCTGGAAGCTACGTCGGGTAGGTTGCATAAGAATGAGACATGTTTTTCGTGGGACTGGAGGAGAGCGTCAATCAGACATAGGATCCTGGCGCCTTTTTCGGCATTGGGCATATTTCAGTGTTACATGAAGGCATGGGCCGTGTACTGAGTAATGACGGCATTATCCTTACCCTCCTTCTCTCAAGGCCATGAGAACATTCTACCTGCAGTGCTTGGACCACTAGGGTTCACTGAGTACCTGGGTGTTTGCTAGTCACTTCTTTACAGAGTAGAAGGGTCCACGGCCGAAATGACCAAATGTAGTTGCGCGTGCGCCCCCTTCCGCCACAAGCGAATTCTGAAAGAGCCATTCTTTCAAAAGTAAGATTCATTCACTTATCCAGCGATTTCGTTCTTTTCTCATACAGTGCAGTAGACGATTCTGTCTCCACGGTTAATGTTGTTTACATAGGGTTCGAATGTGCACAATTAGGAATTTTCCGCTGCCCTCAATACATGGCTGTATAAACCTTAAAAAGAAGCGGGATTTTATTGAATAAAATACAAATTGCATCGCTTTTTCCGATACTAAACGAAAAAAAAAAAAGAAAACGCGTTAAAAAGTCGTGTTAATGAGTCGCATACTGTCCCAACAGATATGGCGTGAGAGCAGTGTGATCGCGGGAAAATTGAACTGAATTGAGTAAAACTTTATTGCATTCATCACGGTAGTTGGAAGAGGAACATAAAATTTGTAATTTTTGCTGCTCGTGCCTGTGCTTAGCTTCCTCAACTTCCTAATCCATAACAACAGAATGGCTCGCGCTCACGCTTCACTTTATCTACGCTTACGTGCGTACGCGTCAAATTAAATATTTCGTTCTGCCCTCATTGCTTCGAGGTTTGCGTTGAACATATAACATATATTCAAATTGTGACCCCGCTTCTGTGTCTGCGCGAGCTAACAGCAACTAGAACGGCACCAATCAGAGACTGACATTGGGCATAAACCATCGTAAATTTCATATGCTAGCCTCCTCATTTAAAAAGCTGGTATGCAACCAGTCTGTACTTGTGGTAATGAGACATGGCGCCGAAGTGTGTGGTATTACTAAACCCCTTGAAAGGAAACCTAGATAGGCCCAATTGGGCATGGAAAGAAGAATGCCGCGGATCACACTTAGGAATAAGAGAACAGCAGCGTGTATTAGGCAACGAAGAACGGATTGAGGTGGAAGACACTCTAGCTCAAATTAAGCGGAAAATGGCAGCATCTCCACTCCGTGGATGATGGTGAAGGCGCGGAGTACGAGGACTCAAAATGACATCAAAGTTGCGCCCCGAGTGGCATTCGATTTGCGCCCCGACCGTCATTCGATTTGAGCCGTGAGTTGCACCTTGATTATTCCCTAAAGGAAACTGCAACTCAAGGCTCAAATCGAATTTCGCTTGATTTTCGCTTGATGGTGGTGTGCGCACGGATGGACGCGGACGGACACTGGGAGGTACTAATGCATTCCACACCGTTACAGCCGAGGGAGTAAGCCGTTTGACCCTCGGGCACTAACTCATGGTCGTAGCCCAATGGGTCAGACGACTTACACTAACTCTGTCTGGTCGACGAGACACAGGCTCGAATCCTGCTGGTGCCTGTGTGATTTTTTGCAATTGTAAATGCTATACGCACGGATGCGGACGGACATTGTGCGTTCCTAAGGTACTCCGCACCTAAAAGTGGGGTTGGCTAGGACAGGTTATGCGTATGAAAAAAGACTAGCAAAGTGCAAACTAAACGAACACGTAACCGCAAAAATGGCTCGTAATAAAAAAAAAAAAAACGAGCAATTATGTAGACATTTTAGCGGTTACTGTAGGACTATAGCTAAGCCGTAGCTAGCACGAGGCAGAAATACCATATATATTGAGGACTGTAGTCCGGCTTAGATGGTAATGAAGGTCTGGGCTTCGGCATAACTACGCTTTATCACACATAAACGGCCGATTTCCAGTAGGACGGATGGCAGGGCATCGCGCCTAGAAAGTTCTAGCCCCCAACCCGCCGAACGCTTTCGCTATCTCAGCCATTAATCACGTCCTGCATCTTCCACAAGACTGGACGGCGAACGAACCAGCCGACCACGACTGATGGACATGAACCGGACCCAAATACACCAAGTTTAATTTTTAACCCAATGACCTCAGCTTCTTTATAAATGCTTTTGTGCTTTTGTTAGGAGTTCGACGACCCTCCGAGAATTCTTTCATCTGTTTTCCTTTATTCGCTGAGCCTTCTGTCGTTCCGTAGGCCATCTGAATTTTCAACCGACGAGAGGGCGAGTATGTTTTTTACCAAATAAATGTTGTCTTTGCTTAATTTACGTATCTACCTCCTCATTTCTATTATGCCTAGGTCATCTGTAATTTTCGATGAATGCGTGAACACTGCTATCAATTTTGATTCTTTTCGCTTTTTCATGCTAGTCTAATGAGCATTTAGGCTTTTTAACCACATTTCGGCAATTTTTTAGTTTTATCGAGGAGCGACCTACAGTGCTTCATAGGGGCGTGTCTATAACAACTCGCGCAGTAAAATGTCAGTGTTGCGTCATTGACGGCAAAAATGTGCAGAAATTTAGAGAATTGTGTACTTATGCGTAGCATTCTTATGCTGCTTGTCTTGAGCGAGAGTTCTTTACAGCCAAATATTTTGTTTTTTCTAAATCCTATCCGACCAATTATCTCCATTTACGTTATTATAACAATTACATGTCAAATCTCCGCAGAATGCGCATTATTGTGGAAATGCAGGGCGTTACACGCTTCGCCATTTTCCATCTTTTTTTTTAACTTTTCCTGTGTTTCAGTTTTCCGAAATTTTCTTGGACCAATTTGTCCTATTTACGCTACTATAACGATTACAGGTGGAACTCGCGAGAAATATGCATTATTGTGGAAATGCAGGGCGTTAAACCGTTCGCCATTTTTCGTTTTTTTTTTTTTACATTTTTCTTGTTTTTTCAGTTTTTCAGAATTTCTGTCGACCAATGTAGAACTTCTGCGATTATTGTGGCCATGCAGGGCGTTATACGGTTCGCCATTTTCCGCAATTTCTTTTACATTTTTCTTATTTATTACTTTTTCAAAATTTTGTTTGACCAATTATCTCCGTTTACGCCGTTATAAAGATTACAGGTGGAACTTCAGCGAAATCTTCATTATTGTGAATACGAAGGGTGTCACAGGGGTCGCCATTTTCCCCAATTTTTGTTATATTTTTCTTATTATTTTGTTTCGTTTTTCAAAATTTCGGTCGACCAATTGCCTCCATTTACGCTATTATAACGGTTACAGGTGGAATGCCCGCGATATCTGCATTTTTGTGGAAATGCAGGGCGTTACACAGTCCTGGCTGGGGGGGAGGGTACTCGGCAAAGAATGCTAAGCATTAATAACCTATGCCGTATCGTATTAAACTAATGCCCCACCATTAAGCCCGTCGCCGTTGCTACTATACTCCTGCTACTCCATATAGTACGGGTACACCAATATACCCTACATTTTCACCGCAATCAAGCAATAAAGGGAATTCCTGCCAGCGCGGACTTCAATATCCAGCCCAACCTGCTGTCCCGTGCGAGGACAGCCAGTCGAAGCCAAGACAATCCAGGCAAGGAGTACCTTCACTGGGGGAGGCCCGTACAAGGTGTTTCAGGGAAGACTCAGTAATTTTTAAAAAATAGGTTGTCGCATGTAAAATTGTTTTTATTGAGCGAAGTGACCAGGGGCCGTGGTGGAAGCAATAAAACGTGTTGGCGTAATTCAGAGCACACCGCGCTACTTCCCGTTCTAGCCCGGCCGTGATAAAGCTTGGCGCGCGTATGTGTTAGGCCGGGTTCAGACTGTTGCCGCGACTGTCGTAATAACTTTAAAGAATGACGTCATTTCACGTCTTAGCCAACCGAACTGCGTGACACGCCATTTTTTCACGTCCATAGATCACGATATGGCTTTGCGTCGGTAGCCTGAACATGGCCTAACATGTGCAGCTCGTAGTTACGTCAGCAAGTGGGATGGCTTTGCGGCACGTTGCAGCCGCCGAGCTCTAGATGCGCGCGTCCGGAGGACTGCAGTACTCAGCCTATAGGTCGGCGGGCAATTACATTTCCGCAAATCTAACGCTAGATATCGGGTTGACTGGTGATCCTCTACAATTTCCGCATTGCAATTAGACGCCTAACAGCAATAACTGAAAAGTTAATTAACAAGTGTCAGCCAATTGTTGCCCTAAATGGCAATTGCAACTCGTTTTGTTTCGTCCGCCACGGCCCCTGACCACTTCGCGCAAAAAAAGAGAGAAAATTTTACTTCCGAAAACCTTTTTTTTTTTTACAATTACTTCGTCACCTGTTTATGCTGCAGTCCTTTTGCTCCATCAGTAAAGATTGATGCTTCACCTCTGTGCGTGTCTCTTTACCTATCTCTCTCACTATCTCCCTCTCTATACTTGTTAACTTTTTACTGTATTCAGGATAACAGAAAATGTAAAAAATAACATTTCGGGAAAGACATGTTGTCTTGTACAAACTGACGGTATCTTAAACAAAGCCCGGTAAAAGGCAAGGAAATCATGACAGGTATAGAGCCCGAAGAACTATGGCGCCCAGCTGGGCAGCAAAGACCTGGTGAAGTTGGACAGGTCGGTCCGGCGCACAAGATCATGCAGGTCGCTCAGGTGATATTTGCACTTATCTACCTGCTTGACTATAGTGTCAGCGATGTCGGACGTACTTCTCGATGCTCCCGAAAAAAGGTAGGCACATGTCGTTGTAGAGGTCTAGCTTCAGCTTTTTGAAGAGCTCAAGATGGTCGGGAACGATAGGACGTAGGCAACGTGACTATATTAAACATGAGGCGATGTGCAGGCTGGTCCAAGCTGTGAAACGGCTACACTTTTCTGTCTATGGGATCGAAGCGCTTGACATTAGAGAGTTTTAGCTTACCGTGTGTACCGTGTGCTTCATGTGTACCGTGTGTAAAGAGACCCGAGTGGGCATGTGCGCATTTGTTCCGGTATGGTGATTTCGTTCCGCTAACGGGTGGCCGGCCCTCGGCGTGCCCGCGCATTCGTTCTGCTGAGGGATAGCCCACCTCTAAAAGTCCCCGCGCGCATGCGAAGTCGGGTCCCGGTACACACGGAAGACATCGTACACCCGACAAGCTAAAACTCTCTATTGTCGGGCGTGAGTCCCGTCTCTGGGGACCACGCCTTTCAACACACCTCCCGGAATCTTGGGTAAGTGACTGTCTCACAAGTTGAACCTTGCAGGAAAAAATTTCGCAGTGACCATCACTGGCGATTGCTTGGAAGTATTAAAAGGGGTGGCAACTCCTCCTTTTGAAAGGAAATAAAGCTGTTTGATTTGATTTGATTTGTGACATCTGGAGGGACGATAGCGCTAGGTCTTGGCTACTTTCCACGAAGACGCAGACGTTCTGGCTGCTGGTCAGTAAGGAAAAATAATTAGTGTACTGTGCAAACCAGAACCGCACGTGGGTTACGTTGTGCGCCGTAGTGGAGGGCTACGGATTAATTTAGACCGCTGAGGATCTTAAAAGGGGTGTAAATCTCGCCACACGGGCGTTTTCGTTTTTCGTCTAGGTGAGACGAACAGCCACAACGCCTCGGTACGTGAGCCGCTGAACCACCACGAGTGTTTTAAAACATAGTACACCAATCAATTGGCCACATGTCTGTCCGAAACAGCTCCTGTAATCGTATGTTGGTTACCAGGTGCAGAGAACTTGAACCTACCCTTTAATCATGGGGGTGTTCGCTTTATGACGTGTTTCTGGTGTAGCGGCGTCAGTGTCTGCTAATGCACCACGAGAAAGCAGCATTACATTACGATGTAGGTGTAAGCCAGGAACTGATGATGATGATGCTTAGCGGCTTCCCCTTTATAACGGGGTGGCGGTGCACAGCGACCTTAGTCTTAACGCCACTGTACAATCACCTCGCCAGAAAAAAAAAAAAAAAAAAAAAAACTTTATAGAATTTTTGTGCTAGTCTGACTTCAATGTTCCCATGTCTTCCCAGATTGTTCTCTGTCCTTTTCCTACCAAAATTCTAACTTTCTTTTACTAATTTTTACTGCTGTCCAATTCACCTTCCCGTTAACCTCAAAGCCAAGGGCTCCCGAAAGCTGGATGTCTCCTTCACCGAGGACTGGACGGATACATTTGCCCTCCGTATAATATGTCGCATAATTTCTGGCTTTCTGCCGCCACCTGCGCACAGTTACTCCTGTACCGGCTCCCGTATAAGCGTTTTTGTCTGCAAGCAAACCGCCCGGGCTTTAAAAAGCAGTGCACTCCCTTTGGCATTATCGAATAACTTTCCCCTCGTGGTCTCCCGCTTCCCGATTTTGTATATATCTAAGGACTTTTTTTTTAAAACCTTCCTTTAAAACTTAGCGCCATCTACTTATTCTCTTTGAAAGCGTACTTTATTGCCTTCAGCAGTTGTTACAACGAGCTTGCAATTAGCTCTCGTGGGATCGAGGTAAAGTGGCGGTTGCTAACGCCAAACGCCTGGTTCCGAGTCCAAATGGGTTTTACAATTCTTTTGCTTTCTATTTGAAAAAAAAAATCCTAAATCAATTCTACGCTCTTTTTCAGTGTATAAAGGTGGTTTGGTAACATTTAGATCAGTTTAGTGGCGGAGCATAGCCGATCGCCACGTTTCATTGACGTTCTGCGTCTTGCCGGAAGTGTTGCGGGCTTGTTTGTACGCCGTGGTTTGTACCTGCATGCGCACGGAATATCACCACAAGAAACCCGGTCGCCTGTTGCAAGCGGTAGACGGTAGCTTAGCTTAGGGCCTGATATTATCTGGGTTCCGTGCCTTGATAAAAAGTTAAAGCCGTTCCACTCAACGTGAAAGCTGTCAATTGCGGAGCAGTGGTTTGCCACCGGGGCTGTGGCGCCGTTTTACGCTCTTTGATACCACCCCTCACTGTCTGGTGAAAGGTTCCACTAGATAGGTTCCACGTTCTGCTTGGAGCGCTCGTGGAGTAGGGCAACGTGGTTCTGTAAACGTTGTAGTAGGGTTACTCGATTCACGCGCGTCTCCGCCGTACGGCAGCGCTGGCATCGAGGCACCCGACTTGGAGCAGTAGAACGCGTTAAATTTAAATTGACATGAGCAAACCTCTAGCGTGTTATTTTGGGAGGAACGATAGAGGAGGGAAACAGCACGAGAGGTGAGCGGGAAAGAGAAGGGAGGCATTTACTTGCCAGGGGTGACAGTCGACTATCGTCTTTCTTCGACATTTGCAACGAAAGGAGCGGAAACGCGGCCAATTTTTTAAATGCAGAGCATTTCAGTAACTCACGATGTCACCCGCGTTGACGTCCGTCGTAGTCCGCACCGTCGTTGTCCGCACCCCTCCCCCTACACTATATAAAAAAAAGCATAAAGAAGGGCGATGATCCCGCGCCGGCGCCGGTGCCCGCGGAGGCCGCAGACGCGGCCGCGGAGACGCCAGCGCCATCTCTCGCCCCCGCCGCGGATCCTCCCGCGGCGAAGTGCGAGGAGGTGGCGCCGCTCGTCGGCACCCCAGCAGAGAAAGAACTGAAACTAAAGCGTGGCAAACTGTTCGCATGGCGACGCAGTGAAACATCCCCCTCGCGAGGGGCACGATCAAATGCAGAGCATTTCCTGGGGCGCACGACGTTAAGTAGTTTGCGTTACGTTAATGTCGTTGCACTTGTGGCAACTGCTGACGAGAGAGCGCTCGTCAGCAGTAATTTGAATGAGTCAACAAAATAAGGCGCGTTCGTGCGTCCCATTCTGTGTCGGCTTTGTGGCGCAGTGGGTAGAGCACCATGTACATTGCGTTCCGCCCGCAGGGTCGAGGAATCGAAACCAGGCGCCGGATAGTATTTTCTTTTATATAGTGTAGGGGGAGGGGTGCGGACAACGACGGTGCGGACTACGACGGGACAACGCGGGTGACATCGTGAGTTACTGAAATTCTCTGCATTTAAAAATACTATCCGGCGCCTGGTTTCGATCCCTCGACCCTGCGGGCGGAACGCAATGTACATGGTGCTCTACCCACTGCGCCACAAAGCCGACACAGAATGGGAGGCTACGAACGCGCCTTATATCCTTGACTCATTCAAACTACGTCAAGAAGCTGCTGATATAACGCATTCACTACCACCAACTCCCCAAAAACTAAACGTTAACGCAATACACCCACCCCCTATGCGACGCATTTACTCGAGTCCCCCTCGCGGGGAGATGGGCTCAATTTTTTGTTTTCGGTGACCACTTTTTTCGCTTACTATCGTAGAAACCAACGCAACGAGCATTCCTTACTAAATGAACGCGGGGACTGTCGGTTAAGTACAGATATTTTACCCCAAATGAACCTACAGTATTTTTTTGCCTAAATAATAGGGACATGTATGACCAGGGTCAGCGGTTCCAGGAGTTTCGAATGGTTCTGGCCTGTATATATCGCTTGTTCAAGTATCCTGTTAACTTTTGGACGGAAGGCTGAATAGAGGGACAAGCGGGTATCTTTTCGCACTCTCGTTAACCCTCACCGAGCTGCTCGTTGTCACCCGCTTCCGGAGATTGCGGCGCGAGCCGCAATGTCCGTACGCCTCCGAGCGTACTATCGTGCAGCGCGTGCAACGTCGTCCGAGCTTATGCGAATACTATGCAAACACTTCTACGTAGCCTTCCTTTCCGACAGCTTGGTATCATTCAACGCGTTCCCGGTATCAGCCGGCACAGCGGTCCTATTTCTTTCAAAGCTACAGGCTTCGAATATAGGGCGAAAGTAATCGGAGCTGGCAGGCGCAATCAGCACTGAGATAAAATGAGGGATTCAAATGGCATAGTAACCGGCACGTATCTGGTTACTCAAGCTCTCGTAGTCTGATTCGAGAGAGGGCTGGCAGTGTGAATTGTATGCGAGCATAGATTTCAGGTTGCAACAATATTTAAGATTATCCAAAGTCATATTTCATGTGCGATTTAAAAGTGCCCTTGACCGAAAAAAAAATGAGTAACGTCGTTAGGATTCCTAAACACATTTTTGCCTTTTAGCCGTGCTCCATCAATTAGCGACTCTGATCTCCAAGTTCGAGTTTGTCCAAGGTTTATGTTCGTTCTTCAGAATGACAGCCTATACCTCAATACAAACTTTCTGCTGATTAACAGCGGAGCTGTTGTTACTGGCCGTAAGTTCGCCGTTCCAGGAAAAAATACAAAAAAAAATGCGAGCGCTCGTGAGCACGTGTATCGCGGCGGCCGCCGAGCGTACTCGGCACGCGCAGTGGCTTAAGCAAAAAAAATAATAATAACTGGCAAAAACCCCGAAGAGCGACAAAATGGCGAGCGCTCGTGAGCGTGTGCTTCGCGGCCACCGCCGAGCCCCCGGCTCGTGCAGTGGCTTTAGCAGAAAAAGAACTCCAGCGCTGTCGTCAAGCGTTACCGCACAAGTAAGAAACTCCAGCGCTAATGCTAAACATGAAAAGACAACCTGCATGGGAAAGGTCACCGCGGCCGCCGAATTCTCGAGAAACCATTGCGGGTAATTGCAGACATGGCTACGGCTGTGCCAGTCCTTCCCGAGACGACTTGAAGATCCCGCCAACGCTGCCTCGAGTCGATGACGGAAAGCTGGTGGAAGTCTTGAATGCTGAGGATCACTTGGCATCCACCACTCGCTGCGAAGACGCTGACGACCTCTTCGATGCCTATGGCGACGATTACTAGCACCGCAACTATGCAAATAAACAACGATACTGAAACAACTGCGCAATGCAATGCTCACCTGCACAACAGTTTCGTTGTTCAAGTCTCATGCGTGAGTGCAAGCTTCCCTAAATTTTTCTGGGGAATGACAGCCAAAACTTAAGAAAAGAAGCTTCTTTCAAGAACACACTGACTTAAGAAATTCACAGTTCACAGCGGTACTGTCAGGTATTCATACTGTCTTCAAGTTACCAGATGATTAAGTGTGTTGCTATACAATGTTAGTGCTTATGATAAGTGGTACCACCTGGCAGCAATACGTGGTTTAATTTTTTTTATCAAAACTGTTTAACTGTAACCATCGTTAACAATAGCAATATTCTTATGTTAGTTAATGCCGCTTGGACCCCGAGCACGAGTCCTGTATTAGTGTCATCGACGTCAAAGGCGCCTTTGACAATGTCAAGCACGGCCAGATTTCCGAAATTCTAAATATTTTCACTGTTGGCCTCTAAGCTTACAACTACGTCCGAAGCTTCCTCACGAATTACACCGCGACAGTGTGCATTGGTAACTTCCATGGCGATAAATTCCACCTACCCTACAAGGGCATGGATCAAGGCTCAATGGTCTCACCGTTCTTTTTGTAAGTTCAAGTTCGAGTTTGTTGAATTTAAAGTTTTATATTGCACATTGAGTGCATATACCGCAGAGGCCCCACAGTTGCGAATTGTCGGGGGTCACCGCTGATCTCTATGTTCGAGTTTGTTCAATTTCAAGTTCATTTCGTATTGCGCATTGAGTGCAAATGCAGCCGAGGTCCCAGAGTTGAGAATTCTCGGTGGAACCTCGTTAGATAGTGTAAATAATATTAATGACGAAAATGCAGCAAGAAATATACGACCTGTTAGTAGAACGTACGAAATCATGATAAGGTAACGCAAAAGAATAACATGAAACAAGATCTATGGAATCCCCCTCCACCGAATACACAAAGATAAATATCTCAAGCGGCAATGATACGAATAAAAATGGGATTAAACATCTACTTTTGCATGTAGTTCTTTAATGCGGTGCATTTTAAATAGATAAAGAAAGGAATTTAATATCCAACCTAATTTCAGAAGCAATGTTTCTTAACTTACTTTCACAAACAAACACACCAGGAAATTTCGAGGTCAGTTCGCCTTCGTTTGCGAGTGCGTTTGGTGTCAGAAAACTCCGGGGAGCACAATGGGATGTGATTAGTGTCTATCTGGTTCTTCCGTAACAACCCTTCGATGTAGAGATGGTTATGAACAAGTCGATACACAAATACAGCAAGATTTAAAGGAAATTGTTAGTTTACAGTGAGCACGCCAAGGGAATGTAAAGGCACATGGAAGGAGATCGTAAAAGTTAAAAGTAATGAGTCAGAGTGCATAATTTTGAAGAATGGCTCTAGATAGGTGGCGTGTTTCTTGCCTCATGAGGGCATGCAGTAAGAAAGACCACTGTGAATATATGCGCAGATAATGATAAAACTTCGCCAGTCTCACACCTGCCCAAGAAACGTGAGACACTCGAAGTTCTAAAGCATGCTCTTTACGCGGACGATCTCACGCTATGAATGAGGGCACCTACAACTGAACAGCAACCGGAGCAAAGTACTTAAACCACTGCTGCTCCCACTGCGCTCAGTTGAAGCCCGCACATCTTGTGCTGAAGGCTCGAACTCGAGGACAACCCCCCAAACTTTTATGTTCGGATCCCTATGCCACTCATTACAGAGTAAAATTACCATGGCGGACTATCTTCGTGTAACCGGCCTTGCCATACACAAGGATGGATCGAGCGCAGCCATTGTGCCCGAGCCGCAGGAAACAGTAACGCAAGTCACCTACCTCGCCAGCAGCATCGCGAAGTAACGAAGGGGCTCAAAGAACATGACACCTTATGTATCATTGCTACCCAACAGGATCACATACGGCACCGCATCCCAAGCGTTTAAAAACGCCGAAATAAAAAAAATTAACATGATTAGGAAAGCAACCCAGACCGCTGTGGGCCGTACTTCCATGGTATCGGCAACCAAGCTGCTCCATTTAGGTGTACAACTCAAATGGGTAAGAATGACCGAAGCCGAAAGAGCCAGTCAACTCGAATATCTCAAACTCAAAGGCTTAGAGGCAGCGTAGCATCCACTGTGTCAACCAAAGCGACATGTACATCGCGGGAGCATAAAATGAAACAGACTTCATACTATGCGATGAACCTGGCGTCGTGCAGGATGTGGAAGTGCTCGAAAGGGTGAGGTGTAGTGAACACAGGATGGCAAGATCTCGAATTAGGGTAGACTGGAAGAGGAACCGTAACAAGCTAATACGAAAGAGGCCAATCAATGAGCTAACAGTAAGACGAAAAGTTGAAGAATTCAGGATCGCGCTGCAGAACCGATATTCAGCTCTAACAACGGAAGCAGAGGAAGCGAGCGACAATCTTACACGCATTATCAAGAATTTCGCAATACAAGTGGGAGGTATACGATCTCCAGACAGGATACTGCTAGACTTTCCCAGGAGACGAAATATTTAATTTGGAAACGGAAAAGCATGACAGTCCGCATCCCAGCTGACAGAATAGAACTCGCGGAGCTTTCCAAGTTAATAAATAAGCGTAAGAGAGCTAACGTACGGGCATATAGTATGGAGAGAATTGTACATGCTCTAATAGAACGGAGGCAGCCTCAAACCAGGGAAGAGGCGTCTAAGCATGGGGAAAAATTAGATTCATGCACTAAAAGGCAAGAAAGGCAACGGCATCACAAAAAGGGATAAAATATTATCCGAGGAGTTCTATAGAGATCTGTACAGTAGCCGTGACATTCAGGATAATGCCGAACGAGGAAGTACCGTAGTTCAGAGAACGTAGACATCCCCAACAGTAACGACAGAAGAAGTAAAAAAAGGCTTTGAAAGAAATGAAAGCGGGCAAAGCACCTGGTCAGGGTCAGATAACAGGAGACCTCTTGAAGGATGGCGGGCAAATTATACTAGAAAAACTGGCAAACCTGTATACGCAATGCCTAATGACCGCGAGTGTATCCGAATCTTGGAAGAACGCGAACATCATCCTAATCCATAAAAAAATGTGACATGAAGGACTTGAAAAATTACAGGCCGATCAGCTTACTGTCAGTCGTGTATACAAGGTATTTACCAACGTAATCGCTAACAGAATTTCTTCAACCTTAGATTTCAGTCAACCTAAAGAACAAGCAGGGTTCCGTAAAGGTTATTCAACAATGGACCTTATTCACACGATCAATCAGGTGATAGAGAAGTGCACTGAATAACCTGAACCCCTATATATAGCCGTCATAGATTATGCGAAAGCATTTGACTCGGTCGAAACCCTAGCAGTTATTCAGACATTACGGAACCAGGGAGTAGATGAGCATTATGTAAGAATCCTAGATGATATCTACAATGGGTCCACAGCTAACATCATCCTCCATAAGCAAAGCAGTAAAGTACCTATAAGGAAGGGCGTCAGACAAGGAGACACAATCGGTCCAATGTTATTCACAGCATGTTTACAAGAGGTATTCAGAACATTGGATTGGGAACAGTTGGGAGTAAGGGTTAATGGAGAATACCTCAGTAACCTCAGATTTGTTGATGACGTTGCCTTGCTAAGTACCTCGGGGGATGAATTGCAAAGCATGCTTACCGCACTGGACAAACAGAGTAGAAACGTGGGCCTGAAAATTAATATGCAGAAAACTAAAGTAATAATCAACAACCTCGGGACAGCACAGCGGTTTGAGATAAGTGGCGAGGAAGTGGAAGTGGTAAACGAGTATATCTACTTAGGCCAAGTTGTGACCCCAGATGCCAACCATGAGGCAGAGATAATTAGAAGGATAAGTGTTTGGTAGAGTCCACTCGGCACGCATTCTCAGATAATGAATAGCAGCCTACCATCGTCCCTGAAGAGGAAAAAAATGTAGAAGAGCTGCATCTTACCGGCACTCACCTACGTGGTAGAAATTTCGAGGCTCACTAAAATGGTTCAACTTAAGTTTAGTACGACTCAGTGAGCAATGGAACGGAAGAATATAGGTGTAACGCTAAGGTACAAGAAGAAAGCGGAGTGAGTCAGGGAAAAAAACCGGTGTTAAGGACATATTAGTAAAAATTAAGAAGAAATGGTCGTTGGCAGGGCTTGTAACACGAAGGTAAGATAACCATCGGTCATTAAAAGTAGCATAGTGGATTCCTAGAGAAGGCAAGCGTGGCAGGGGCTGATAGAAAGTTAGGTGGGCAGATAAGTCACCGAGCCACCGCAGCGGGTAATTATAAAAAGGGTGCCGCCGTATAACGAGCAATGACAAACACTGATACGTTACGTGGGGGATTGGCCAGAAATCTGGCGTGAGGAGGGCTAATGCGCCCGCTTAAAACACCTGAAAATTATGAACGTAGTGATTTATACGCAGAAAAAGAGCATTATTACAAAATAGAATTGGCTGAAAGTTGAAAGTAGAGTTTGGGATAAAAAAAAATGAGCTTTTTGAGCCGGAAAAACTACATTCAAGAATCAAAGTTAACAGGGAAGGTGCCTGGTTTCGGAAACGTATGCATGAACGGCTGCAGCCACCCCTTGGTCACAATATCCGAGTGACGTGGCCCCAAAAGATAGCAGTACGGGCATGGAAACTGGAAGACCAATTCGTCACAATGGCGTGGCAAGGTGTCGTTGCCTCACCATTGAAAGACCGCACCGGTGTAAACGCCAAAGGTAGGATCTGGCTCTCTCTTACCCCCGTTGACCACCCTCGAGGTGTTCCCATGGAGTCCCCGATGTTTACACCGCTTTAGGGGCGCCATAGACTCGGTTCCGTCACGGGGATGTATATTCGGTTCCCGAGATTCCCTCTAGATTCAAGACGACCCCTTAACTTATTTTTTTCTCATTACGATTATGTCTAGTTTAGTTCCGCCACCGCTTCCTATATTATCAGTGGGGCTGTTTAGCCAGCCGTAAGTTGCCTAAAGCGAACAGAAAAGCTCTAATTGGAAAGACAGAAACGCTTCCCATGGTGGGAATCGAACGTTGGCTCCTCGCGTTATAAAACCGAAAAAAAAAAAAAGAGCTATCATAGCATTCAGGGCACGCAGCATTATTTCCTTTGGGTTATTCGTATCGTTGGCTTCGAACAGCCAGGTCTCTGAAGGAAGAAGGGCCGCGATCTGTTTCTCCAGCTTTGAATGACTAGTGCAAGCTGCGCTAATTCTTTCGATAATTTTTGTAGCAGGAGCTACAATGGCCGTATTCTCGCCGTTTCTCTTTGACCGGGGGCCGCACCTTGGTTCCCTATCTGGCAGCGGTTGCTAGGGAAACTGCGGCGGCTGGGGAACCTCGCGGTTCCCTAGCCACCGTAGCTGGCAGAGCCGCTCTCCGCGCAAAAAAAAAAAGATAAGAAACATAATAAATAAAATAAAATAATAAATATAGAAAGTAAAAAAGCAATACAAATTGAAAGTAAAAATACAACAATTAAAAATAAAAATAAAGGGACCAAAGGAATAAAAAAATCGTATATTTAGGAGGGGCGGCTCGGTGGGATTCGTCGTCAGGCTTTGTCGTCGGAATAAAACCAAGAGGAGGCAGCAAGCAGAAGAGACGGAGGGAGTACGAGCCGCACGCCCCGAGAAGCGTCGTAACCATTCAGAAAATCGGGCTAAACAATAACACAAACCGTACCTCTCGACACGCACACCCACGCACAACTGAGTTAAGCCATGGCCAATTTTTTTACCTTTTTTTCTCCTTTTAATTCACTGTTCAGGATTCACTCTTTTCCATCGGCTATTCCAAGTGTCATTTCAGCTGAGAATAATATTTTTGAACCATGCTTATTAACCGATGGATCCCTTTTTTTGTTCAACGAGCTACATAATCACCGTCGTCCTCACCACAATAATCATCGTCATCACTGAAAATTGGGTGGCCCGGATGTGTGGAGGACGAAGCTCTAGGAGGAAGACCGCACCGTCAGTTATGTCACGCAGAACCACGTCCCGGGAAGTCGACCTGCAGGAGGGCCTGTCCGAGACCGCCGTTTCGGACGAGAGCGTGGGGAGGCGTCCGGGCTCCCTCTCGTCGCCCGCCACAGGCATGCCTCGATCAGAAATACAGCTGCCCCGACCACCCAGCCGCATGCCGTACCTGGCAGTTTGCAGCGTTGGCGTACTCATGATCGTCGTTGGCATCGCTGTGACAACCTACAAGCTGCACGCAGGCGAAGCAGTCGTCACACTTTTCAACCGCTCTATGGGACTCATGCGGGTAACCAACCGGTCGCTGGCTTACAGCGTTGATTCAGGAGCCGACCGCTGGCATCTTACCAAGCGTGAGAAGAAAGTGTTCCTCACTGAGCAAAGCTGCAAGAACGACGTATGTGTATGGATTGAAAACTACCTGCGTGGACGGCTGAATTCGAGTGCGAACCCTTGCAATGACTTCCACGCCTACGTCTGCTCCCGGCACTGGGCGTCCCGTGACCTGGACGTGCAGTCGAGGGCATACCGGGAGAGAGCCTCCGGCGTGATGATGATGGACGTAGAGAAGTTCTTCCGGAATTACCTGAAGCAGAACGAAGAGCACTACCACAAATACCCCGGAGTGTTCTTACACCAGGCCATCTCGCTATTTCCCAAGTGCCAATCTGAAGAGAAAAATGACAGGAACCTTACCTCCATGCGGAACCTGCTGCGAGAGTATAATCTAGGCAACTGGCCCTTCAAGAAAGCCCCTCGTGGCGCTAACATCGTCGCTGTGTCGGCTTTTCTGGACCGAGACATGGGAGTCTTCCCATTCGCGAGGGTGTTCCTACAGAAACCCTTCGAGGATGACCGCAGTTACACTATACATATCGACGCACCAAGCCTGACGATGAAGAGGTACAACCTGGCGTATCTTGACGAATCACCGGAGAACTTCACACAGAAGGTGGCCTTAGCGTTGTCTCTCTTCGATGCTAAGCAGGACGTACTTGAACAAGCGGAAGCCATCGTGCTTTTTGAAAAGCAGCTGCACAATGTGGCGACTGTACCCCACTTTATCGAGTTTCCGGCCAGGGTTAAGCGGTTGGGACAGCTGATCCACAAAGGAAAGTGGGACTGGAAAAAATATCTAACAATACTGTTCCAAGACATCGAGACATTCGAGAACGACAAGCCTGTCGCCATTATGGATCCCGACTACATCAGCAAAATGCCTACGATTCTCGATGAAACAGACACCGTAACTCTGTTAAATTATGTTGGCTACCGCCTTGTTGTGCACGTGTCTCCGCTGCTGGCAAAAGTTGCCAGCCCACTTCTGCGCCTCAGCCACGACCACTACCTCGAATTTGTCCCTGAACGGCTGCAAGCTTGCATGCATATGCTCGAACGAGTCTACAAACACGGTATGCGCTTCTTTGGTCGGATGACATTCAGCAGAAGCAACTCTACGCTGATGTTGAAGCACTATGACTACAGCATGGCCAGTCTCGAGAGGCAACTTAAAAGCAGTATCACAGATCGCCTTCTCTCCTCATCATCGTGGCTGGATCGCTCCGCGATCGGTGTTGGCGTCGACAAACTGGAAAACATGCGCCTCATCTTCCTGGGCAGCGCCGACGACATCAACACTCTCGCGAGCTACTACAACTTCAACGCCCAACCTCTGGACCCCAGCCACCTCGTCGAAAGTTTTCGAGAGATCCAGTCGGGAACAATGAACGTCTACTGGGAGACCAAACCGCCGAAGGATGACCTGGACGCGAGATACGACCACACCGCACTGTCACCCGGACATGAGTACTTCTTCGGCCGAAACGTTCTTTTTATCCCGCACTCGAACATTGCCTTCCTGAACGACATCACCGAAACCATCGACCCTCTCCTGTTCCCCCTCATCTTGGCGGAAGTCTTCCGAGGCATGTTTGCCGCTGTGGACAGGCGCGGCTCCTCTGTGGACCACAACCTCGCTGTCGCGACTTGGTGGAACAACGACGAGATGAGCAAGTTCTCACAGTTGGAACTTTGCTTCCAGGACCAGTATTACGTAGTGATACGCGAATTGATCGGCGACAATTTTGAGGCGCGGATAAGGTTGGACGAAAATATTGCGGACAATGCCATCCTTGGCCCGCTGTACGACATGTATATGAAGACACTGACGTCTCAAGATGGTGCGGACCGGCTCAAGGTGTCCGTCGATGGACGTCAGCTAGACATGCAGCAATTATTTTTCGTTTTGTACGCAGTTGGACTTTGCGATAACCCTAACCGGGACGCCTGGGTACGGAAGCTCAAGTTCGGCGAGATTCCAGGCAGGCTCAGGATCAATATCCCGCTGATGAACTTCGCCAAGTTTTCGGTTGCCTTCAGCTGCGCAAAGGGCATGCCAATGAACCCCGTTTGGAAATGCACGATCTGGTGAAGTGTCCTGCCGTTCTTCTAAGACAGCGCATACAGAATCTAACTTGCGCTTATGTTTAAAAAGTGGCATCACTTGCTACTCTTATTGTCTGTTGCTGAAAATATATTTCATGATTTTTCTCCAACTTATGTGGTTCATTATGGGTCCCATTAAAAACCGTCAATCCTTGAGAAGCATGTCTGCTGAAGAGGCCTCGTGTCTCTCTTCTATGCCTCTGCGTATCAAAAAAGTGTTACACCATGTATATCCATTCTTTGAGGAGAACGTATGAAGAAATATAACACGTTGATGTTACTGTTCGAGTGCCCGAGTCAACTAACAAAGTTGCAAATAATGTGGTATTGCAAACCCAGAGGAAATTCGAAGTCATTTCAGGTGAAGAGGCTGTTTTGCGAGTGACACGCCTTTTTTTTTTTAAAGAGAAGTGCCGCGTACCGCCAGAGGTTTTTTCCGCGCTGTGTCGATTTCCGTTTTACGCTAAGAGTGGGAATCACACGCGTACGCGAGAGAAGCCGAGGGAGTGACCACCCCCCACACCGCATAAAAAATTAGCAGTGGCTTAACTCGGCTACGCCAGGATATACTTTGCGTGAGCTAAGTTTCAACTGGTTATTCTTAGGTTTCCTGGTTGTCTAGGATTAGCTGATTATCATGCTTACTGCTGCTAAAACGATTTCAAATCCAGTCCAGTCCAGTCCAATCTAATCCAGTCCAGTTCGGTCCACTCTAGTCGCTGCTCCTCGCGCATGCGCAGCACGGCTCTCCAGGAGCCACGTGAAATGGCTATCAAGCGGATACTGCGCAGCCTCAGACTTGGCTACTGCTCAACGGAGGCGCACAGCTGGGCACGCGCCGGCACCAGTGCGCCTGCGCGCGGCAATGACGCCACTCCTCTGGAATGCGCAGACCATCGAATGTGCATACCCAGTTCTCTACACAACCGTACTCCAATTGGATTGGATTTCCAATCCAATTCAATTCAATTTAATTGAATCAAATCCAATCCAATCCAAATCCAATCCAATGGTCCTCGCGCTTGCCCAGCACGGCCCTTCAAGGTACGCGCGAAACTGCTCCATTTCGGCCAGTGTAGCTTACGCCACAAAAATGATAAATTCGGGCCCCGTTTAGGAATTGGGCAATGTCACTAACTTTGCCTAACCTAAAATGACGACTATAGATAAGTATGTTTTTTTTTTACTTTAGAAGCAACGCACCAAATATATCGGCTTTCGATATCGAGGCAACATTTTTTTCAATTCTGCCAAAAAACATAAACAAAACAATAGAAAGGTATTATGTAGAGTATACGCTACGGCTTGCTGAAGATCTTTATTTTAAATATTTAATCGATGCCGTTCTTTCATTTTTTTCTTTAGTTTTCTTCTTTGTTGCTGTCTTACTTTTTTCATCGTCTTCCTTTCCCTTCCTGCCCCCCTTGAACAAACGAGATCATGCGTACGCAACCGGTGGGAACCGAGGTAGATAATAAGAGATCTGATTGGTTGTAGGGTTTAACGCGCTGACGCAACGCAGGCGATGAGGCGCGCCGTAGTGGAGGCCTCCGGATTGATTTTTACCACCTCGGGATCTTTAGCGTGCGCCAGATAATAAGAGATACCCACAGAGAAAGCAGGCACACCAAAAGTGAAAATAAATGTCCCAAAGCGTGCTGAAAGTGGGGCCGATACCCAAACAGTGCGTCCCTGCAGTTCCCTGCTGTATTGTCTTTAGCTTATGTGCGAGACGGTTACTTCACCTGAAACCAGATGTCCCCGCGACAGGGACACCCGTAACGGTTTCGGTATAAAAGGCCAAAAGCACTTCTATTACATAAGCTCAATGGTTCAGAATACCTGTTATGACACTTCAATGGCCAAAAATATTACTGGGGGAACTGAACTTATCTTATGTGATTTGAATGTGAGAGCACTATGGTAACGCGGTTATGACAGCCGCTGACGTCTTCGCGGGTCCATTCTCCTTAGTGGTCCGTGGCGTGGGAATTGTGCGCGAGAATGTTGACATTGCTTCCAAATAGGGAATTGGTGAATTGGCCCTGAGCTTCATTCAGGTACGCTACCTTCCGAACACCGTTCGGAACTCTACACTGAGAAGGTAGGAATCTGTATTAAGATAGCTTCGTGGGAACAAGCATGACACCTTCGCGATGTAGCTGAAATACCGCCGCCAACGGCCGCGAGATTCCATGACGCTTTCTTATTCAAGACACTATTAAAATAGATTCAAGTGTAGTTCTCAAGCCGTGTTCGTTGTTGCATTAAAGTGGTAAAATCACTCTCCTGTCCCCGCGCGTCCCTTTGTTCTATTCGAGTTCCTGCCCATGACGGCAGTTGTTCTCCTCACTGGCCAATCTTTTTGAGCGGGTGTGTGACGAATCCGAAGATAACTCGGAACTTCTATGGAAAAGGCAACAGATATTCAGCCCCATTTGCCCCGAACTTGCAAGTGGTGCACCCAGCGAGCCACACTTACACACATGATCTGGGCTTGCGATGCTCAGCCACGAAGTCTACTAGCACACTTACGCACAACCAGTGCGGAGCAGTGGGAGACCCTTTCGCTCAGCTCCGACCCCGAAATACAGATCAAGGTCGTCCAACTGGCCGAAGATGCCGCTTGCGCCCAGGGGCTGCTGGCTGAAATCTGAGATTATGACATCCAGGAAGACTCCCACTTCCCCTCCCTCTTTTCACCCATTTTTGGGCAAAATCAATTTTTATCATCATCGTCGTCATCATCATCGGTATTAGCGTAAATTCACGGAACAAGTGCAGCACACGCAATGTCGCACGAAGTTATCGCCAGGAGGAAGCCAGCTTTCGCATTCGAAGCCCGTAGGTAGACTTTTAGGGGCCATGAATATGAAATAGAAGTTCATTTCGTTGAAAAGGCTGCTTTGTCTCGATAACGGTGGCACCAGTTTTATCGTAAATGAAGCAGTGGCGACTCTTAAAGGGACACTCAAGTGAATTTGTCAAGCTCCCGTTTTTGCTTGCACTGCGTAGACTGGCTCAAATTAGCACACTTTTCATCGTTTATCCGGTTGACAAATAGGTAATTATTTTACAAAGCGCGAAAGAAGAAAAACTACCATGCGTGGTTTGCGGCGGCCGCACCAACTAAAGCTGTGACGTTGGGAGGAGCGGGCACCGTGATTGGACGATGCCCAAGGTGAGCAACCAAACAAGTTTCGGTTTCGGTTTCGGTTCTGTAAAACACAACCGGTGGCGTTGTTAGATGGGCATTCTCAATAACTCAGTAATCATCGTACCGCGCTTCTGCCATGTTGTCAGCTGTGAAAATGCATAAAGATAAGCCTCCCAGGACGGCTTGGAATCGTAGCATTCACTAGCCGAGACCTACGCAGTACATGAACGCCCTCCGCGTACCCGCAAACGCCCAAATGCAATGCGCTTTTCCCCCATATTTCGAGCTTGCCTCCCTCATGCCTGTATCGTAAAAAGCGTGTTCGCACCAGGCCAAGGGTCTGTTCATTCTGGCCTGTACCCATTGCCTGCAAGCAGTCGGTGCTTATGGCAACAGCACGCCAACGAGAACTCGCTAGCGCGCCAGTGCCAGCCTGCGCGCGTTCTGTGAACTAGTTCGTGGAGCCATGAACGTTGCGGCCCAAAAAAAGGTGAACTCAATGTAGAAAACATCGGCGGCAAACGAAAAAGTTAACTACAAGTTAACTTACAAAAAAAAAAGCACGTACTCGTGGGGATTCGAACTCGTGACTTGCAAAATACTCACGGTGACATACCTAGCCACCTAGCACGCCAGGCCACTCGTCCACGGGCCGGGATCTGCTGGCCTTGGTAATATAGGGTATATATTGTACAACCAGTGTACACATTTATTTAGTTTTGGCATTTCAAGCAGCTTAGGTGACTATTTGTTGTATTGCGCTCGTGCAGTAAGCGTCGCCCGAGTTTCCACAATAGCTCACGTCTAGCAATTGCATTTCGTAGACGGAAAAGCGTTCGCAGATGCGTAGTCGTGCTGCTGACCGCTGTGCTTGTTCGCCCAGCGCAAAAAAAGTGCTTCCCGCACCCTAGTTTTACGCTGTACGGTAAAAATATCAGTTGATTTTATTTCCTTAGTACCTATATTGACTTCGCTGACTCTTCTCCCGCCTTCAAGAGGCCTTATATTTTCCTACTGGCGTACCAGTCAGCGAAGCGTCGCATGTGCGCTTGTGCAGCGCTTGTGTGAAGCGACCTTGACTTGGAGCTAGATACAGTGTACAAACTAACCAAGTAAAGAAAGGCACATTCTTCCATTCACAAACGTGTCCTGGCTTCGTTTCAACTGAACGAACGAATTGCGACGACCCGTCGTTTGCCGGCGGACGAAACGCTGGGCCGACTGACTCTGTCTGAAGGCCGGGGAGCCGTGTAGTAGCGTAGCCAATTGCGAGCTCGGCTCCTCTCGACGTCGCACGAAAACGCCGCAGAAAATGGGCGAGCGTAAAGAGAGGAGGACAGCATTTTCGAATTAATTTTTCTACTAAATAAAATCGCGTAAACGCGCCCAGGGTGGTCGAAACATGGCCTGGGGACTCCGGACTACAATTTGCGGTAGTAATCCCGCAATGTTTACATATCACTTCAGTGTCCCTTTAAGACACTTTCCAGAGGTGTCAGAGAATCTTGTTTCTGCGACTGGTGGCCGCCCATCTAAGCCACTGCCAAGAAATTATGACTGGGTGAAAGTTCAGTTTGATTGTACCACTGTTATGCGAACGTATTGTTCAAACACTAAAAAAGCATGTTTTAGTGCTTATACATGCATTACTTCACTTCTGCCCATATTCCGTCACTGTAACGCGGAATTTGAAAGATTTGATATATCTCTTCTGGAGTGGAGCTGTATGTGTTACCAAAAGCTAGTTCTTTCAAACTGAACAAAATTATGTTTTGTCCTTTTGGGTGTACCTCGAAAGCCATGTGTCGTGTGGCGTTGGTGTCGTTAACGGGGACTACAAAATCCTAATTATGCATCGTATCTTTCTCAGCCATTAGGGCAAATATATATCCTCGGGGAATTTGTTTTGACCAGCAAAGAGTTGCTTAAGTTCTTCCTCTATTTGCGGGCAGGGTTTGTCTGGTCATATCCGCAAAAAAGCAACGTACAGGTGCCATCAAAATAATGGGAACACGGTCTCGTAAATTTACAGGAATCTCTTGTTTTGGAAACTTCCTGGCTGCATCGGTGTGCGTTTGAAGGAGTCCTCCCTAACAGAAAAAAACTTCCTGCAAACCGCTAATTGTTGTCATAAAGCCAGTAAGACAAATATTTTGTGATATTCACCAATACGTGAAAAATCCCAAGGCGGTCAAAATTAATCCGGAGCCCTGCACTACCGCGCGCCTCATCGCCTGCGTTGCGTTGGCGCGTTAAACCCTACAATCAATCGATATTCACCAGTCCTTGTTCCAATGACTTATGACGGAACCTGTACATAGACAGGTACATACATCATGTAAAAGGTTGAGAGATTGGTACGGGCACGGCAAGACAAAAAACGTCGATAATTGCTCTTAGTACTGCTGCAGTAGGCACAAACCTAGGAAAATAAGAAGACCGGCTTGTTATGCCACACGCCTGCTGTCCGTCCGCCGTGCCCACTGAAGGTGAAATCCTGCAGGTGGCCGAGTTTCAAAGGGGCGGTACTTGACGTCACATGGTGAGGAGACGGTGCACTTAGCAAATCGTCGATTGCTCGAATGACGGGGCACCAGCCACGTGGACAGTCCTTGATTACACGCGAATCCGGTGTGTAGATCCGCTTGAACGAATGCACTGGCAAGACAAAGCATAAAAACATAGGCAAATGTTCGTGTGGACAGCAGTGAAGTCCACTTCAAAGGACTAAGTGTAAAGCTTTTTCTAGCAATACATAAGGTGCAATGAAGGTATACAATGAAAACAGATTTGAGACATCTTACTTTGACATTGAACCTTATATTAACCACCGTGCAGCGTTGCCAAAAATAAATACCAAGAAAAAATATCGAGTACACGTAAGCGTGCGGCTCGTGAGGAGCGCCCGGCGTCGACCAGCTCAACCTTTGAGAGCCCTTTGTCCAGCGTTGTGGCGTGATCACTCACGTGCTGTTCTCCTCTTCAGTTTACGTGCGTCCGCGCCTGAAGTGGGGAGCACGCCGATTTCACGCTACAGACGCTGAGCTCACGAAACTGGTTGCCGCGGGTCCTAGCGGGTGCTAACGCGGTCTACTTTCGGATAAATGTGAAAGTCTGCGTACAAAATGATCTGGGCCTTCCAGTCACGAAGAACTTTCATGGGCAAGTTCGGATATCCATGTGAGGGGCAACAGACGCGACTCCGACGAAGGGAGCGGGACCGCCAGCTCTGCTGTTTCTCCAGCCTTGCAGCACTTGTGCAAGCTGCGCCAATTTTTCTTGGCCCTGAAAAAAATGTCTTCGCAGCATTGTGTTTGGTAGTGAAGCCAACTTCAAAGGTACTCGTTGTATAGCGCCCCTCGGGATACATGGGGTTTATGGAGTTAGTTAGTATAGGGTCCTAAGACATTTACATTTTCATACAGGACCTTTACTATTCTTGTAGCAAAATGTCCTCCCAGCAAGGCAAACATATTGTGAGCGCTGTCTTCACATTGATTGCTTGAGCGGTCACTCTCTCTATTGTGTCCAAACACACTATCATCAGCATCGTCTCGCCCACGCATCGTTTGGTGTCATCATCGTATCGCTGGGCTCACGCGATCGTAATCATCATCGGAGTTCGCTGGTTCGGCTGGCTGCTGAGTAACGACCGCCGGAATAAACACCGCCCTGCATTAGGCCTGCTTTCCTGCTTCCCTCTCTCAATATATGTATCCAAGCCCAGTTTAGAGTAGCTCGGTATAAAGCATTTCATAGCCCCTTACATCCTCCCCCTGAGACACATTCCACATTGCCCTGGCCATCCACTTCAAGTGTC
The DNA here is from genome assembly GCF_048455015.1 of Haemaphysalis longicornis. NCBI lineage: Eukaryota > Metazoa > Arthropoda > Arachnida > Ixodida > Ixodidae > Haemaphysalis > Haemaphysalis longicornis. The sequence continues at coordinate 118,549,267 of NW_027526361.1, read as the reverse complement.
CCGTTATCACATCAGAACTGTTACTTTTTCCGCTATCTTTCCCCTGCGCAGCAAAAGATCTGAACGACCTTCCCTGCTTCATTGTTCCAGTCACCTGTCCATCAAACGTTATAGCAAGTGTTACAACTCACATTCGCTGCTAAAACCAATGCGATCATTTTTTTTTGCCTGTTTGTCTACCCCTTATGTGGGGTCTTTAAGAAAATACAAGAACTTCCCCATCTCTTCCTAAAGAAAGTTGAGAGAGGCCCGAAAGATTTCTGTCATCAAAACTGCGTGAAAAATGCGTCGAACCGTCGCTGAGATACCGTCCATTCGATCTCCAAACATCCAAATCCCCGAATTCCAAATAAAGAACGAACGCATGCGGCAATGCCTCGCGCACTAAGTAAACGCATCTATGGTGAATCTAAATATATAGCGATACGTGGCTCATGAGATAAAAGTATACCATTATACTCCTTCTTCTTGGTCCGATGCGTGTACTCTCTTATCAAGAACCGTCTTTTAGGGGCGAAGCTCCTAAAGCCATGGGTCTGTCCATCCCTTGTGTCTCGTGGTACGTGACCGCCGCATGCTTTCGGAGATGTCGCAAAGTGGGCCGCGTTGCACGCGCAAGAACCGGCTGCAACCGGCAGCGCAAACTCTGCACCGGGAGCGCGAACTTGTCTGTGTTCGCCAACGGAGGCGCGAGCGCACGTGCACTGCGAGGGGGAGATCACGCAAGAGATCACGCCACGAACGCAGGCAGTCGTTCTCGGAGATCGAACGAGACGCAAGGACCTTTGCTCGTTTCGTCTCGTCTTGTTCGGGCACAAGTTCGCCCTAAATAAAAGTTCTTTCTTTACCGTTGTGTCCCATCCTACGTGACAAATTGTGGTGGAGGTGCGGCCTCGATAGCGTGGGGTCTTTCACCAGGTCTGGGCCTGGGAGCATTGACTCCGAAGCCCCGTAGCCCGAGTTCCCTGTAGGGACACCGACCGTACATGTGTCCTGCCTCGCCACAGTGGTAACAGAGGGGGAGTTGATCGGGCAACGAGTCACCGGATGGAGGAGGTGGTTGTTGACAAGGCTGCGGAGCGGAGGGCGCGCAGGGCGGCGGCAGCGCGCGCTCGCCGACAGGATCCCGCCGTGCGCGAGAGAGAGGCCGAAGCATCTCGTCTAGAAAGTCGCGCTTAAACCGCGCGTCGGCAGCTTCGGGCTGAGCTCGCTTGATGCGTTTTGCAGCCGCCTCGCGAGCTCTCACTGCATCGGGGTTTGCCTGCCGATACGAGCGCTTGCTTGCAGCCTCACGAACCCTACAACAACAACAACAACAAACGAACAAGAACAAAATAAAACAACCAAATAAAAGTTGATTTGTACAATGTACGCACACAGTCTTACGTCTTTCTTAATGATGTAATGGGCGAAGTTTTACGGGAGAGTTACGGTTACCGATGATCTCCCCCTCTCGAGCTTCGCCCCACTTATCATCATTCATTCCGTGGATATGGCGTGATTTTTTTTTTCGTGTTTTTAATGTAACCATTTTGGCACACTGGGAGCCAGATTTCACGCACACGCCGTGTGCGCAAAGATCTTACCAGAGCTTTTCCGTCGACCAACTCAGCGTATGGGGAAATGCATTAGTTTTTTTGACAGGGCGCTATCGGTCCTGCTTAGAAAGCTTTCGCCTTAGTAGAAATGAAATGAAATGAAATGTGCAGGGTCTTATGGGGGTAAGAATGGGGAATCTGGGCTAGTTCGTTAGGCGTCATTTTTTAATATCGCAAAAGGGCGAACCGAGACGGAGAAGATACGCTGGTCCTGTGTCTTCTCTGCCTCGTCTCGCGCTGTTAAATATGATGTTATGGAGGAGCTAATTAGGAGGCCCTAATGCCTTCGATAAGACCGTAACGCACTTTGATATCACACTGCTTGTATGGCGGCCGGAAAAATGTCGTTCGTCTCATCAATGCATGCGTTTGTTTGTTTGTTTGTTTGTTTGTTTGTTTGTTTGTTTGTTTGTTTGTTTGTTTGTTTGTTTGTTTGTTTGTTTGTTTGTTTGTTTGTTTGTTTGTTTGTTTGTTTGTTTGTTTGTTTGTTTGTTTGTTTGTTTGTTTGTTTGTTTGTTTGTTTGTTTGTTTGTTTGTTTGTTTGTTTGTTTGTTTGTTTGTTTGTTTGTTTGTTTGTTTGTTTGTTTGTTTGTTTGCAACCTTCAGGGTCTCGGTTGATAGTAGAGAGTCTTAAGCATTGATACAGAAATTCCCACATGTGAGGCGTTTCGACACATTTTATTTATTATTTTCTAGGTCAATCCAGCCCCGTGCTGCATACGTGCGTTGAAGCTGTGGTAACAAGCGAGAGCTCAGGCGATTCAGGATCGATAAAAACAGACAAAATATTCCTGGTCGTCTTCCCGACGAACGCGAAAAAAGAATATGGGGCGACATCAAAACAGCAAACAATAAAGCAGCACAGAGAAGCGCAAATTATCAGAACAGTCGCTAAAGTGTAATACATACGACAAGACATATGCAATGCTGCCAATAACCACACTGACGTCGTTAATTTGCATGGAATTACGAACTGTGCGTCGGTTAGCAAAAGGTTGACCTGGGTTCAAACCTTTTGTCGTATGTATACAGCATTTACGGACTGTTCTGATAATTTGTTCTGTTGAAGTTACAATGAAGTGAGTGATTAAAATATATCTTCGTAAGGTATACTCAACGTTAAAAGTATTTTCTAATAGCTGTTTGGCCTGGCGATCGCAGACGATAAGTGTTCATGTAAACCCTTTGTTTAAAAATGAAAGAATACATGAAATGGAAGAAAAGGCACAATGTCTCTCTTCTTCTTTCATACTGTGCGTTATTATTACCCGCCTACGCAAATAAAAACTTTTATCGTCGATATTGCTGCCTTTTACGGGTTTTCATATACGCTAAATTGTTACATGCCAAGCCAATTACGAAGACAAATTGAAATCCATACGCTCATAATTCTCACGCGAACACGGATGACCTCCAGCAAGCCGCATGTACGCTAACGCCAGACACCTCTATATAGTACATATAAGAGGAGGAGGAGGAAATACTCTTATTCAGATTTCTGAACGGCCCAGAGGGCAGCCGAGGGGAGTGGTTTTTTCTTTACTGTAGCCCTTATGCAGTTCGCGCCACCTGTGCTCTGTCCACCAGCTGAAGCTGGGTAGGCAGAGGGGGGCGGACAGCAACATCTCCCATTGCTCTACTTGGGAAGTCGGTGCCGCACACCCCGATTATGTGGTGGAGTGTTCCTACTTCAGAGCAAAATTTACATGCAGCGTCGTAGCGATTTGGGTGCGTTAAGTGAAGACGCGTCGGGGGTGGGAAGGAGCCGTATTGTATGAGCCGTAGGGTAGTTTGTTGTTCCCTGGAAAGGTCAAGGTGGGGGAGGGGGTAGTGTCTGTCTCTGAAGGCAATAATGCTGGGTTATGTTCCTCAACGTGACAAGTGGGTGACTGACCTCGTGCAGTTCCATAGCCTTGGGAAGCTCTATGCCCTAAACATGGGGAAAAAATTACACCATCTTCCCGTGGGCAACCCTGAGGAGATGCGAAGCATCATGGGGGTTCCGTGTGCCGCATTGTGTTGTTTCATTTATCGGAGCACGAATGGGAACGTAATGTGCCACCCCCCATGCTGACGGGACTGTTGGTTCCGGTCGAACTCATCATGGCGATCTCTCTGAGAAGACTGAACGGCGCGCGCAGAGCGCACCTGCTTTATTCGCTGGCGAGGGGGAGAGAATGAGACAGGGTGCGTGCAGCGCGCACCTGCTTATCGCTGGTGAGGGAGAGTGAGAGAGGAGGAGAGGGCTACGGACGGGGCACGCAGAAGTGACATACCCCCGAGCAAGAGATGCTCTGCATCTAAAAGTACAATTGGTTTGGTTGCCTTAGCAATTCTATTGAGCACGTCCTTAAGTTACGCAGTCGTTATAAGTAAAAATAGGGTTACAACTGCAACTTTGTGAGTTAACCTTTCATTTTATCATATTGGTTGCTTTGAACAACCTTGAGATAATATAGAGAAGATCGCAGCCTGATGCGCAGTAGGGTTAATGCCGGTGTCGGTTCCGACTAGTTTGATCTCATGGATTGGGAAGCAACGGGGTGCTTCTCATACGCACTGCAAATCATCGCGAGCACTTTTGTTTATTCTCTGCTGTCACTCTGTTTTTGTCATGATTAGCTTCCGCGCCTAGACTTAACATCGTGTATAACCTAGCGCTAAAGACGGGAACTCAACAATTTTAAAATCGCTGGCTCTTCCACCTCCACGCGGTAGCGGCCGTCGATTATCTCCGCAGAAAATATATGAATCTTATTCAGCTATTTGGCTCATGGGGTTTCATAGCTGTCCTTTATTCAAACTTCGTTCACACCTTCCCGAAATAAAGCGCGCAGAGGAAAGTTTTAGACTAACGAAGGACGGGCATGGCTAACACTGCCCTGGGACCATAGGCTTATCGGGCCACCTAACCCTATGTTCACCTCCATCTGATGTTGCAAGTCCCGCCGTTTGTGGGGCTAACCTCTTCATTATTCATTAAATCTCTCTCTTTCTCTCTCTCTCTCTCTCTAGGCGGATGGGTAGGTAGGTAAGCAACACGCTTATAGAGCAAAAAAAAAAAACATGGTCGGGGGCCTGCGCTGCTCCTGCAGGTCCGAGCTCGTAAACGCGCGTTACCGCTGCTCAGTGGTAGGGGAAGGGAGAGGAACAGGGTGTTGAGGGCACAGGAAGACGAGGTGGGCAGGGGTGGCTGGAAATTGACAGTGTGGGCAGTTATACTGGAAGCGTGATGGGGAGATGTGGGAGAGGCGGGTGGCGCTACACTATGTGTAGGTTTGTAGCCGTCGCCAGACTCGCGATCCTTCGACAGAGAGGGAAGGGTGGGGCGGGGGACACCTTCGGCATGTATGACGGTAGTGAGATAGGATGTCGGTGAAGCAGGGGGGAGGAGGGTGTAGAGTGGCCGTCGTAGAAGCCGAGCCACCTGGCCCTGTAGGGAACAACCGCAAGTGAAGCTCGCGGGCCGCAGCATGGGCTGCTTTATTCCCAGGTAGTGCCATGTCCTGGGGTCCATACGGGGGCGATTGTAGGTAGGTTGGGAACGGCACCGAGGATCCTGAGCGCCGCCGGGGGTACTGTTCTCAGGAGGCAATGTACAAACGCAACATTTTGAGCTGCCTACTTTCCCGCCCACACGAGCAGGATTGACGAGGCAAGGCGCACAGTGCCGTGCGTCGCCAATCCTGAGTGAGTGAGTGAGTGAGTGAGTGAGTGAGTGAGTGAGTGAGTGAGTGAGTGAGTGAGTGAGTGAGTGAGTGAGTGAGTGAGTGAGTGAGTGAGTGAGTGAGTGAGTGAGTGAGTGAATGAGTGAGTGAGTTGTTAGCAAACGGTTGTACCTAACCTTGCAAGCAAGCTGGAAATAACTCCGCCAGAGTGTCACCTTTTAAAACTATTCGCAGCCCATCCCCAAGAGTCAACGAGGTTAGTGTCTTTCAAGAAGTTCAGGACAAGGCGTAAGATGTCCCTCATACAGACCCAGCGTCCATGTTGGAATAGTATGTCGCCGAAGAAGGAATGCGGGGCGACTCTTCCAAGAAGCTCTTTAAACAAAGCTGAGCGCTCCATCTCATGCACTGGGCTGTCCACGAAAAATATCTGGCGTCAACAAGCACACCACACGTCGGACATCGCGGCGATGAGTTCACCACGAGGCTTCAAACATCAAAGTTTCCGCCCTTCCGCTTGGTGGCGTCTCAGAGGCTGCAGTTTGAACTCTTCCGTCTGGGAGAGTCTCATTCCGGGAGAGAATTGCTCAGAAGAATAACGGTGTACTCGCACATACCATACACATGGCTCAAAATACTGCGCAATTTCTTTGCCCAGGGTGGCAAAAAACACGACTGACCTCGGAACCACCTTGGTCTTTTGAGAGCTTCGAGTGCGCACTAGCCATTCCTGACATCTGATGGAAGTAATTTTCCCCCGTTACTGAGGCCAGATCGCTAGTACGTGAGCACTTGTACCGAACGTATGGAGACATTCTTCGTGTACTTACGGGCGGCTCTGTCCACAGAAGACTGAAGACAAGCGCTGCGGACTTTGTGGTCTCCGCCTTGAATGTTTCCTGGCCTCGTCGTCTCGACCACATGAAGTCATCCCCAATGGCCGAGTGTGTTGCGATTGAGGCAGGCCTTGAGAAGATCAAGTCGCTTGGAGTACGACACGCGGTAGTTCTAACATACTCTAGAGCAGCGCAACAAATTTTGATTGCCTGGAGTTCAAATAGACCGAACGCGCCAATGCTCCTTACGTCTTGTTCAGAAGCTCAAGGGAAACGGCCACAGTGTTCGCTTCCAGTGGCTCCCCTCCCACCTAGGTCTGCGATGAAACCAGGCCACTAATAAGCTGGCCCGAGAAGCTTTTTTACGTACTCGATCGTTGAGATTGATACCAGGCCACCACAGCATTCTAAGACAGGCAATAACCGATCATTTCAGGTCGCTCTGGAGCCCATGGTACCAACATTCTGTTACTAAAAAGGTGAAAAGAGCACAGGCGTCAGTAACATTCCGCATCCGGACAAATTCCGCCCGAAAACCGGTCTGGCTTTATAACCTGATTCGTCAATCCTGTTTGTTTTTCGGGCGCACAAACTATTGGCTGACGCGTATGTAAATTACTACGCTCCAACTATCTCAGATTCTGCCTTTTACAAGGACGAATACTTGCAAATTGCTAAGCAGCTTCCGAATTTGACGAGATCAGGCATGTTAAAAGGGCAACAGTGGATTTCAGGAAGCAATAGATGGCTTGGTGAAAGTATTATAAAAACTAAAACGTTGAAGTTCTTTCCAGCGAAGCTTGTATTGGAATTTCGCTGAGTTGCGCCGTCACTTGTGGCGTAATCCGAAACGCCTTGCGGTCAAGCTAACTTAATCCGCGTGCTGTAATTACGATGACGACGACGACGACGACGACGATGATGATGATGATGGGCCAGGGAATGTGCCTCTGTTGTAGCTTATATATTTAATTACAGATTGAAGCCCCCAGTGATTCCCTTCAATTCAATTCATTTCCATGCCGAGACTGAGGGCGATCCACCCCACCAAGTGAGGGGTCAACCCCACGGTTTTCTGGAAATAACGTTTATTCTCTCTCTCCCTCCGTCAAGATATTGGCCACCGGAAGACCCTCCCCTTTTGATATGTTCCTTCCTTAATTTCCTTTCTCGCCCTGTGCATTGTATGTGGTTCTTTCTCTTTTGCTCTTTGTTATTACATTACCTAAACACTTTAAAATGAATAGTGTATTCACAAACACTGGCCAATCCCCCACGTGGGTTTGTAAAATCCCGCAGAGGAAGAACAACAACATTCGTATTCCGGCGCGTGACGCGCGCGAAGGCGAAGAACCAATTCCATTTTCTTTCTTTCTGCGTATAAATAGCGAGGTGTATAAGTTTCCGGTGTTTTAAGCGGGCGCATTAGCCCTTCTCACGCCCGATTCCTGGCCGATCCCCCACGTGGGTATGAGCCAAGTCACCAGGAACAACAACAATAACAACAAGAAGTACCCGCCCGCCATCGCCCCGACCATGGAGTCGAGGCTCTCCAGGTCGACTCCGAGCGCCCAACGCGATCAGCACAGCGACCACCCTCATCCGTTCGGCCACAGGCGATACCAGCTCGTGGCGCTCTACAACTCTGTGGTAACGGGAGACAGCTTCCTGGGCATCGTCTTCTGCGTCCGGCTCGCGTCCCGCGTCATGGACCACTGGTGCCAGCCTCCGGACAGCTTCGCCAACCGAAGCGCCACTGAGTGGAAGGAGACGGCCATCCCGATCCTGGACGATGGCAGCTACAGCCAGTGCACCGCGCGAGACCCCCCGGACGCTGGGGCCGTTCGCGCGTGTTGTGCCGTGCGTCAGCTGGACCTTCGACACCGACGAATACGGCGACAACATCGTGAGTGAGTGGCTGCTGGTCTCCGACCGCGGATGGCAGCTGAACGCGAGTTTCGGCATCTACGGAGTGGCTTCGGTCATCTGGCTGCCTATCCTGGGCAGCGCTGCTACTCGCGGGTTTCGCCAGCACCACCACTCGTTCTTTCGTGCTGTTTGTCGCGCTGCGACTCGTCGTGCTCGGAGCAGCGGCCGCCACGACGCTCATCTTCCTCGTGCTCCTCTACGAGGCAGCGGTGCCAGCCTGAAAGACTCCCATCTGCTTCCTGGCCTCCTCGGTCATACACGTGAGCACCGCCTTCCTGTTTTCTACCATCGGGCCACTCAAGCTCGGCTGGAGGGTCGTCTTTGTCGTGGCCATGCTGCCGACGGTGCTGCAAATCTCCATGCCTTGCACGGTTTCCGAATCGTACGCGTGGCTGTCGGCCTCTTGCAGAACTGAGGAAGCCGAGAACGTGGCACTGCGCGCAGCCCAGATCAACGGCGTCTCAGCCGATGTCTGCTGGGCAGCGCTGAACAAAGTAGCACAACTGAACCAAAGCCGATACGCTGGATTCGTGTGCAGAAAAAAATTCTCTGTCTTCTCATCTTGGGATGCACTCATTTCTTCTCTGTGCTGTTTGGATCTCGGTCCATTAATGCTACAGCCAGCTGTGTCTGACCGATGCGATTCCCCTGGATGGACACGCGGCGCTCGCGGGTGTCTTCTGCCTCCCGCCTGTCTGCGCGCTGTACTACGCCCTCGTTCTCCGCTTCGGTACGAGGCGCACCACCGTAGCTGCGGCCCTCGTGTTCAGCGGGGCGTCCTCATTCCTGTCGGGATTCTATAACCGTCTAGAAAACATGGTGGCGGTAGATGCTTTGTTTGCGTTCCTGCAGGCCGAGTCGCCATCGTTTCGATCTCGATGTGCCTCCCCCTTCAAGCCTATCCCCCTACGACCCGATGCACTGGCGTGAGCCTGGGCTTCGCCATTGGCTGGGTGGCTGGCACCACGGCACATTTGGCCCTCTTCCACTTTCCAAAGCAAAGGCGGGACATTGCACTCTTTTCCTTGCCTTTTATGATGTCTGTGGTGGCCGTGGCTATCCAGCAGCTGCCCTATATCACCGGCGACGATCCGGGATCTTCACGGCCGACTGGAGTGGCCGGCAGAGAGGACGTCAGGCGCAGCTTTTCGGGCACTCTGGTGCCCCTTCCCAAGGGTCCAATCGTGTGCCGGAGGAGGAGAACACAGATGGATGACTTACCCGAGCAGTTTGCTTTGCGACTGTCGAGGCTGTCGTTTGGTTCCACAACGGAACGCTCGAGTTACTGTGAAGTTTGGGAAGTTTGTAATGAGTACTATTAACTAATATGGCGCCCAAGAACACGGGAGAATGAGAGCCATTGTAATCCGTTTCTTTAAAATAACCGAGTACGTTTGGCTGGCACAAAGAATGAACATGATTTCTTCTTGCGGTGACGCACCCGTACCGGGACCCAAATTATCTTGACAAACTAGTAATACGCAAATATTTTTGCGAACATTCCATATAATTCTATACTCGCTGCAACCAGTTTCAGAGAAAAAAAAAAGATTTGAGACGTCTCAGGTGTGATAAGTGCGAAAGTATGTGTGTGGGTGGGTATGTCTGTGTCCCGCCACATGTTATTTGGGGAGCTGCTTACGGCAGCTATATCATTATGGATCAATTCACCTAAGTGGGTGTGTTATGCCTAAAAACAAATTGACCTTAATGGTACATTAGGGTGTCATGATTACAAATGTTACACAGTCCCGCAACAATTCAGGCCACCTCGAGAAGCGTTACGGCAATGACCCGCAGACCCGTTACACGGATGTTGCGCATCCCTTCCCAAATTCTCCGGCTACGCTTGTCACCCTGGACACTTCTGGCAACACCCTTACTGCGGCAACTTACCGAAATATGCCTACACCCGAAGTCGAAGCCCTGGCCATCGCCCATGCCATTACTACACATCGAAATCAGCCTTATCTCACCATCATTAGCGATTCACAGCAAGCCTGCCGCCTTTACCAGTCCGGTCTCGCCCCACAGCAAGCCTTACCAATGCTACGCTGCCTGCCTCCAGACCTAGAAGTGACCATTGTATGGACTCCTGGCCATGCCGGCCTGGTTGGGAATAAAGCGGCTCATGCCGCAGCCCACGATCTGCACTACCGGGCACTCCCAACTTCAAGGACCGACACCGGGTGCTACCCTCCCACCACTGAAGACACGCTCCCTGCCCTTGATTCCACCTTCTATTCCATACCGTCCCACTACAGGCACACACGAAGAATATACCCCCCGCCCCACCCCTCCCTCCCAACACACCACGCCACCCTTTACCGCCGCCTGCAAACTGAAACCTTCTATAATCACCCCATCCTACACCACATCTCGCCGTCCCTTTTCCACTACAACTGCCCGCACTGTCACATACGTCTTACGACATACCACCTTGTTTTCTCTTGTCCTCACCACCCTAACCCCATCCCAGCCCCCAACCCTGAGCAGTGGGAGTCCGAGCTGACCAGCTCAGCACCAGAGCGACAGCAAGCCCTGGTGCAACGAGCTCTGGACGCAGCTCGGACTCGCAGCCTCCTGGACTCGGGAGGCTGAGCACATCGTGGTGTGCACAATAAAAGTTTATTCCTCCTCCTTCACTGTTTCCTTGGGACTCTGCAACACTTTCGATAAGCGCTTTCACTCTTTTCTTCGCGTCTGGCCACATTGCGAAAGCTATAGTTATTGCCAGCACGGAGCGGCAATGCGTGATTTTCTCGTCGCAGCATAAACGCTTTCCGTTTCCCCTTTGCTCTTGTGGCTTTGTTTTTGAAGTGGCGTCGAAGAGTGTTCATTGCTGCAACTGAAGGAAATCCAGCCAACAGGAAAACCGCTACATGGCCTTAGTGACGTAATTCGAGAGCACAAAGAACGCCAAGACCGGGAAAGAGGGGAAAGTTTCTTGAGCAAGTTTCTGAGTCATCTGATGGGCATAGAGCAGTCATTTTTGGCTGAGGTACTTTGAGACTTCCTAATCTAAGTACTGGAAGTGTTGGTTGACTACGTATTGCAAGCACTTAAGATATCGAAAAACTAAAAAAAAAATGCTGCACGGTCGGTCTCCTTAATCATTTTTTCCTCAACAAGGAAGGCATCGTTGGCCGTCATACAAAACAAAATAACGAGAGAGCTACGAAGCGCGTAGTATATCAGCCCAAACAAGAATTTATTCTGCCTTCAGTGTCCTTTGAAGGAGCAAAGCTTAAACAGGTCTTGTTTGGCCTTTCACCTCATGCGTCCGCTCATCTTACATAAACCCGCGGTTGGAAAAGCTTCGTGCAGCTTTGGCTGAAATATAAAGATAACACTATTCATCAGTTCATATCACTACATCGAAATACCCTAGGGTTAGTAAAAAACTAAGAAACGATGCGGTCCCGAATTCAACACGGAGAGACATAAAGTGGTCGAACTGCGCATTTATACGTTCAAATTTTGAACAGCAGTCATCTTTGGGCTTTACTGCCGTGAGCGCGTTTGCAACAGTTCTTGCTCCCCTCGCTTAGTGAATTTTTAAAATTTCTGGTATGCCTAAGCACTCGTCATGATACGGTGAATGAGAAAGCATTACTGGTGAATTTCGGAACGAATGCCGCTATTGTGTACACCTTCACGTTTCAAGGTTGCTGTTGACGTAGACGGTTCACGAGCCCATCACCGCATACACCGCAGCCATGAAATTCGTAGCACAAGTGCCACGCTAAAGGCAGCGTGTTCATTTCATATACGTGGTGGGGTGCCTAGAGTGACACGCGTCCAGTAGCGCGCACATGTCTTCCCATTATCATAATCATCCTTTTCTTTTTACGACGTTATCTTCTTCCGGTTACTAGGAATGAGGGGCTGGGCCGATCGCTCGCTTTTGTTAGCACTGAATATAAGCTTTCAGCGTGAAAGGCTTGACTACTCAACCAGTTACCTCTTGTATAATTACCATGCTGAAAGTTCTCCAGTAGTACGACTGAAAAAGTGTCTGCAACACCAATTTCTACGTCGAAATCTACGACCCGTTATTTTCCGCAATTTTTTAATATTTTTCTTATTTTTTAGTGTTTCAAAATCGCTTTCCATCACTTGTCTCATTTAAGCTAATATAACGAATATAGGTGGAACTTCCGCAACATCTGCGTTATTGTGGAAATGCAGGTCGTTATACGATTTGCCGTTTTTCGCATTCTTTTCATATTTTTGTTGTTTATTATTTTAAAAAATTTTGTTGGACCAATTACTTCCACTTACGCTATTATAACGACTACAGGTGGAACTTGCCCGAAATCCGCATTATTGTGAAAATGCAGGGCGTTAAACGGTTTGCCATTTTCCGTAGTTAATAAATATTTGGGTTATTTTTTTACTTTTTCAAAATTTCGTTCAACCAATCATCTCCATTTACGCTATTATAACGATTACAGGTGAAACTTTCGGAAATCTGCATTAGTGTGGAAATTCTGTGCGTTATATGTTTTGCCATTTTCCGTAATATGTTATTCTTCTTCTTATTTTTTTTAGTTTTTCAGAATTTCCTGCGACCAGTTATCCCCATTTACACTATCATAACGATTACAGGCGAAACTTTCGCGAAATCTGCGCCACTGTGGAAATGCAGGTCGTTACACGGTTCATCATTTCCCTTAATTTTTTTTATATTTTTCTTATTTTTTAGTTTTTCAAAAGAGCAGTTAACCCCGTTTACGCCACTATAGCGATTACAGATAGAATTTCTGCGATATCTCCACTTTTGTGGAAATGCAGGGGGTTACACGGTCCTGGCTGCGGGGGTACACGGCAAAGAATGCTCCGCCTTAAAATAGAAAACAACCCAAGCAGTTTCCAAGTACTCCGGGCATTCAACACTGTGCACAAAAAAATGTCTGTGGTGGTGAAACAAGCTACTGCAGAATCAATCCACAGAAAGTTCACAGGTGTTCACAGAAAGAGTTGGAAGTTGTTGCGTGAATTGCTGCCAGTCCGCCTGTTTGGGTAATTCACGCCAAAGTGCGCTGAACGAGAGATACTCTGGCTGATCTCAGCCTACTACAGTGGCTCAGCTGTGGAACCGTCAGGGTTTTGCGATTTTTGTTTCGCAAAATAAACTATCATAATCATCATCATCAGCCTATCTACGCCCACTGCAGGGCAAAGGCCTCTCCCATTAATCTCCGATTATCCCAGGCCTGTACCAACAGCGACCAATTTATCCCTGCAAACCCCTTGATCTCATCTGCCCACCTAACCTTCTGCCGCCCCGCCACGCTTGCCTTCTCTGGGGATCCACTCTGTTGCCCTTAATGACCAACGGTTATCTTGCCTTCGCCTTACATGCCCTTCGCACGTCCATTTCTTCTAATTAATTTCTACGAATATATTCTTAACATGCGTTTGTTCCCTGACCCACTCCGCTCTCTTCTTGTCCCTTAATTAACGTTATACCTATCACCTCCGTTCCATTGCGAAACTGTATTGGCCTGAATTGGGTGTTCAGTTGGCACATTACACGTGTCTCTATTCTCTGGTCGCTGTTGCAACCACCGTTGTTTTACTCACTCCCTTAAGTGTTCCTGGCTTTAATTTTTTGTCACTGGGGGCAACCCTCCCAGTAAATCACTTTTCTCTCTCTGCGCACGCACGCACGCACGCACGCACGCACACGCACACGCACGTGCGTGTGTGTATGTGTGTATTGGAAACTCTAGCTATTCCGTCTCGTCTGCATAATTTAGTACCTCTAGAATATCTGCCAAACTTGGTGGCCAAAAATATTATCCAGCAAATGTTTTTTCGTGTTTAAGGAACTGTTTGTGCCGAGGGAACCATGGGCGACCCGCCGCGGTGGCTCAGTGGCTAAGGCGTTGCGCTGCTGAGCACGAGTTCGCGGGTTCGATTCCCGGCCGCGGCGGCCGCTTTTCTGAGGGAGGCGAAAAGCAAAAACGCGTGTGTGTACGAGATTTCGGCGCACGTCAAAGATCCCGAGGTGGTCGAAATTAATCCGGAGCCCTCCACTACGGCGCGCCTCATCGCCTGCGTTGCGTCGGCGCGTTAAACCCTACAATCAATCAGGAAACTATGGGCGTCTGCACGTTTTAAATTGTTATAAGAAAGTACTGGATATAACTTTGACACAAAAAACAAGGTAATGTGCGTAGGAAAGAAATAAAATTCAGCTGGCTGGCATAAAAATAGATGCGTCTTGTTGCCGCCCGATTGTCTCAAAGGCGATCATTCCTATAGTCTCAGCAATCCGTTTTTCGTAAGAGACAAGAGTATTAAAACCCACTGGTATGGCACCACACCGCATGGAATACAGAGAGAAACTAAGCTTGATATCATGGTGACGGGCTTATCTTCTCAAATATGGGCTTCTTGGTCACGTTAGATGTAATAGCTTGACACGAAACAGATTCTTGCGAATTTCCCTTGAAATATTTAGTGCATTCGGTACGCTACGCCAGCGAACTCGTTAAGAAGTTACATGGACAGACTCCGGTGTAAAACAGCGAATTAAGATTTCCCAATTGCGCGTTGAGTCACGCGTTTGAATAATGCGCTGAACGCATGGTACCTGGTGGAGTGCTACCCCGCATTCCGTGACGTCTCTCTCCTGACGCATTATCGCGAACACGATAGATTAACGAGACTTGGATAACTTTGGCACATTTCGTTTCGCCCGACTGCGACGAATCCTACCTTCAGATAAGCGGCTACAACCGCATCATGCGACGATTGCGTATATGATGACTAGAGACCAGACCTTTAGGCTAAATGCCTATTTTTTCCTTGAGTCCGTGTCAAGCCTATTTAGCATATAAGCATGAACCAAGGGAAGGGGAGCATTTTAAGCAATACTTTATTGTGCCTATGATGCTTATTTTGACTATATGGGCTTTTTAGCGCCTATTTTGACTATGTATAAGCCTATACGGGCTTTTTGATCCCTAAAAATGCCTTTTTGTGTTATATCTGCTTTTCTATTTTATTTTTCGAATCGGTGGTCTGCACGGACTGTTCTCGCTTCAGAGGACCACAACGGAGTGTTCGTCGCACCCCGTTTGCAAAAAAAAAAAATCTGAGAGCAGTGCCAAACAAGCCCAGAAACGCAAACCATGCACAAGCCACCGCCACCTAGACCTCGTCACATCGGCCGAGCCGCCAGAGGCCCGCACGCGGCGAACCGCAGACAACCTCACCGACGTCACCGTTGTCCACACGAGCTGTTTTGTTCTGTGTCCTTCTGACGCGCTCTATCCGCGGACCAATGGCGAGAATTTTAAAGACGATAGTCTTTCTTGGGCTACTTAAACCCAGAAATTTTGGTCTGTCTGTCCGTCTGTCTGTCTGTGACCCGATTCAGCCACCCGGCCAAAGCAAAACAATGCCTGCGCAATAGTCTTATATAGTCACAGCTAAATCTACCCGTCTATGTCCGGTGGAAGGTTCATTCTTGTCAACATTGTTGAAGAAGAACAAGACATTACGCAAATATGAGACAACAAATCAATACAGAAGTGATATTTGCAGTGTTCCTTTATAAAAAAATCAAACATGCTTGAATTTTGCGAAATTAAATACTTCATCAACTGCAGAAAAAGAATTCACTCTGCCGTCGCCTGCTGTCGCCCGCGCCACTATAGCTTCTGGCGCCATTTTAAGAAATCAACCCGCAACAGTTACGCAAGGTTCCACTAGGTAGGTTCCACGTTCTGCTTGCAACGCACGTGGAGTAGAGAAACGCGGTTCTATAAACGCTGAAGTAGGGCGCCTCGAATAACGCGCGTCTTCGCCGTACGGCAGCGTTCGCATCGAGTCACCGGGTTTCGAACAGTGGAACGCGGTAAATTTAAAATGATTTAAGCAAACCTTTGGCATCTTTACCTTGGGAGGAGCGCGACGCAAGAGGAACAACATGAGAGGTGAGCGGGAAAGCGAAAGGAGGCATTTACTTCGCAAAAGCCGATAAAGACTATCGTCTTTTGACGGCATTTGCAACGAAAGGAGCAGATACGCGGCCAATGTTTTGCCCATATGCCCCATCCACTGCTAACGCAATAAAAACCACGGCACCGATGAATCTATGGGATCCAACGGTACTGTGAAGAGCTGAGAGGTCGTTCTGCTCTGTCAACGAATAAATACCTGAAGTTAAGATCTTTCTTCGATTTGCAGTTGTGTCTTCAAGCAGCAGTTACTGTTTGTCCCTCTTCCACCACAGCCCATTGCTACGACTTAAAAACTCGGCTAAGGGCGGAAAAATACTACAAATACACTCGCCCGTGCTACTAACAGCATTGCAGACGACAAAAGCATCGCAGCCGAAATTGCTAACACCACGGTGCACTGGAACGTGACTTGGCACATTTATGTGCTTATTTCACACTCTTAGCAAAAAGCATTTCCGCAGCTGATAGCTTGGGCGCCACTCTACTAAGAATGCTGAGCTGATTTCGAAGGTCCTGGACTTACGTACCCGCCACAATACCCAAAGAATCGGTTCCTGATAGAGCCATACCTGTCTGACAATCTACCATTCTGTCTGACATAAAATTCCGGGATTCCCTGTGCTAAAAGAGCTACCGAAGATTCTGAGCACCAAACATAATTATATTTCAGATGGAATTAGGTCATGAAGCGTCCCTAAGAACAAGCACGCTCCTCCAACGTTCAGTGTTGTTGTTTTTTTCGCACACAATTATTGACCGAAATGAGGTACAACTTCAAGCAGCAAATAATTGCGATGGGTGCGGCTTGTCACTTCTTTAATTAAGCTTTTCTTCTGTTGTCGAATCACGCTGCATTTCACGTAAATCTGTTAAAATAGCAACTCTTGTGTGACCTATTTTCACTAATAAAATAAAATTACTTTCCCACACTACAATGCTTGTCCGCAGTTTTTGCTGCAACTCATAAATTTGTAGCAAGATATGTGGCTCAAGTATACACGGATTGAGCCTATAGTGCCTAAAAGACAATATTTGGTGCCTATAAATGCCTAAATGGCACTTTTCAGTGCCTATTATAGGCGCCAAAAACCGTAATTTTTCGTGCCTAAAGTTCCGGTCTCTAATGATGACTTTCCTTACGGGGATGTTGACGCATCGTAGCGAAGGCCAGATGGTGTAATGTACGACTGCTGAAATCTAATTCCTTGGATGGCCATTATCATCCGCGCTTTCCGAGCTGGCGCGCACGATGAGCGGTTGTGTGAAGCCCACTCCTAGTTGCTGATCTTCTGCGAATAATTGTTATCAGGCCATACTTGTGCCAACTGTGACCCCCGTTACGACGCCGCTCGCCGTTATCCGCGACAAAATCGCAGCGTTATACCCTTCCGTTCCGTGAACTGTCCTGCTTAGAAGAGGAACAAAATTTGAGGCGCTTTCCGAGTCGGCTGAAAACACGTCTGTGGTGTGGTTTCTAGGCAGAGCGCGTCCTTATACGTAGAATGGAAGCACAGGAACTTAAACAGACAGTCGCATAAAAGGCCGTTATCCGCGGCAAAGTCGCAACGTTATACACTTCCGTTCCGTGAACGGTCCTGCTTAGAAGAGGAACAAAATTTGAGGCGCTTTCCGAGTGGTGTGGTTTCTAGGCAGAGCGCGTTCTTATACGTGGAATGGGAGCACAGGACCTTCAACAGACAGTCGCATAAAAGGCCCAACGTTCGCCTTCTGAGGCCCGCAAGCAACGTCGCTCTTCCGACTGTAGTTTTAGACGTGGATGTTCAGCTTCCTGCAACGATGATGAAGAAGGGAAAGTTGCTGGTACCGTTTGCTGTCATCTCGCTGCTAGGCCTGTCGACGACGGGTTCTTCATCGCGCTGCCGTTCGGTTAGGGGATTCGTCCTCCACTACTACATCTGCGAAGGCTTTACAAGCATCCGTGATTTCGCCCTAATAGACCCCACCAGAGTGCGGAGGGACACCTACTTCGTCCTCAAGGACAGTTCCCTGGACTACCTTCCATCCACCGCGTTCGCTAGAACAAAGATGTCAGTGTTGGAAATCAGTAACGTCAGTCTTACAACGTATGCTGACCCAAGGCCCAACTCCTCAAGCCCGTTCGAACCCGTCAAGAACTCCTTGCGCAAGTTCATCTTGAATAAACAGCAGAAGCCTCTCGAGAACTGGGATCTTTTGGGAAGCGTTGGAGCACTTGAAACGCTGAAGTTGCAGAAGATCGAAAATCTGAATCTGACGTCCGACTTCAACAAGCTTCCACTCGGCATCCATGAGATCCAGATTGAAGAAGCGTCAATCGACCGAGTGGACCAGGACTGGGTCTCCGAACTCAGTTCGCTGCGGGCTATCGGTGTCAAGCGAACCACGCTGAGGACAATAACGAGGTCGATGCTGCCGACGTTTGCGCCGAAATTGGCTGCTATCGACTTGACGTGAGTTGCAGTCGCATTTTAAACCACTTTCTTGCTTCGCACTCTACATATGCACTCTGAAAACTAGCCACTCTACGGAAGAGACTTTTAAGCAAATAGAATGATGGCAGGAGTGACGCAATTTCCAGACAACTGTGACGAACTTTCGGTGCTATCTCCCTGCCATCACTTAATGGTAATTTATAGATAATAAGTGATTACTTCACGCACAATCCTTTCACGTAAAAGCTGGCTTCAGGGCCCCCGCAATCGACCGATTGTATCTTGCGATTAATACAGCGCTTATTTATTGCCGATCAGCTTTTAAATAACTGATGATGGATTAAAGTAGCATGACGTTTGTGAGTAGAGCAGGTTGTCTTTAAATTCTGCATGCCAAGATTCTACATGCCTTTCAGTAAAGTCACTCACCCTTAAAATATGAGGTACTGCTTCCAACCCGTCCACATAATGATAGTGGAAAGTCAAGAATAAAGCTGTATTTTAAATAGAATTACAATGTGATCTAAAAAAAGTTGAACCCCCGGGTATGTACAATGTGTATTCAGGCCCGTATAAACGCTCAAAGTACGCGCGGTAGTTATTGAAACATTGGCGGGACAGCGGGGATGCCGTAAAATGTGTCGAAATCAACTTGCTGCGTTCCAGAAAACAGTTATGCAGTTTATTTACCAGCAGTTTTCCAAGCCTAATAATTCCCACTCCGCGGTGGCTCAGTTAGCCCTAAAGTGTTCACGTGCTGAGCACCTCACGTGCTGAGCCCGAGGATGCGTCTTCGATCCTTGTAGATTTTTGTATGGAGGCAAAGACAAAAACGCCCGCATGTCGAGATTTCGGAGCGCGTTAAATATTCCTATGAGGTGGTTTAAACTAATTTACCTCCCTCCTAACTGCACGTCTTATACACCATCCGGGGGAACTCCACGGGTAAAACACCTAGAATTGTCAGAAGATTCGAATTTTCCGAAAAGGAATTCGATACCTAGCAGATGCCTAAGCGAGCGACGCATAAGCAACGCATAAGCGAGCGAAGGGCGCTGTTGTTGGGGTCTAGAACCTCTACTCCAAGAAAATTTTCGTGATCGCGTCAGCATAAAACGCCAGTCTAAATGAAATAAATTACTGGCCCCGCCAGGAATCGAACCTCAACCCGCAATGAGAAACGGAGCGACAGCCGGTCGTCTTACCGACAAGCTACGCCCACACGACGAGACGGGGAGGCAGACGATGTATTTAGCGAGCGCAGCGGCGGGTCTACCACCTGCACTCATTCAAAGCCCTCGTTTAAACCGCATAATGCATGATAACGGCGTTGACGTGGTTCGGATTAGCGGCGAACGGAACAGCGTTTGAGGGGGGGAGGGCGGGGAAGACGTTTTTTTTTTATGGCGGCGACGCATGAAATAAAAGTGGGGGAGGCAGTGAGAGAGATGACGCCATAGCCGTGCGTGCCGCCGTCCTTCTCACCCTTCGCTAAACGGTCCTCTCCGTTATTTTTTTTTCGCAGTCACTTCTGCGTTCGGTCGTTCCTGATTTCCCTCTTTGTAGAGACACGTGTGTGAATTCAAGTGACGTCGCATGGGTAATCGTTGCCGGTGTCGTTTACAAGCTTCGCAGTCCAACCACTTTCACAGCGTGGATTGAAGCCAATTTCTTTTGACGTTTGCGGCCTATAGAGGACAATTACCGGTTATATGATAAAATATTGAAATAAACGATCAAACACTGATCAGTTGGTGCAATTTTATTTTACAGAACTACTAAATTTAGTGCACACCAGCATCAGCGATGTCATTCCCCTCCGTGCACCGTATACAAGCTCGAGCCAAGCACATATAGCAAGCAGCCAGGCCCTTGTGAGGGAGTAATAACGACGGCTCTCCGTATATATGCATCAATGTCTCCACAGCACGCGCACGAGCACGTATGGGCTTTTTTTTTTTATTGCGCCATTTTGCCGAAGGGCATCAAAACATGAAGAAGCTATTTACAGAACAGTTGAAACAGATAAGAAACAGACGGAAAAGAGATAATAAACAGAGGCATGTTGCGGGTGGTTTCATGTGCCACACAAAAATGTAGAGGCCGGTTTCCGGAATTGACTCCACCAGTTTCTCGTACAGGACCCATGCGTACGCCACTTATTGTAGAGAGGGCGGCCTGGTAAATGTCCTGTGGCCCCCACGTGTCGGTTCGGGCTGCGTTGTAGCCCTGGACACGCTCCTAGGAGGCGTTCCAATGTCCCTTCCTGCAACAGGAGCAGGGCAGTAGGGGTAGGCCGAAGAGGGGACTGCATGGCTTGAAGTCCACGTCGCTCGGACAACAGGGCGTCACTGCGATGCCCAGGCGGATTCTCCGAAGCGCGATCTCCTCACGGCGAGTTAAGCCGGAAGGTCAGGCCCACGCAGAGGAAGAAGGGCACGCGTGGAGTGCCGGGGAATATTTTTTTTATAGTTGACTCGTGACTTGAGAAGTCAAAAGTACGTACCCCGGTTCTTCAGACGCTGCGATGGCCCTTTCTTCATCTCCAACGCAGGGAAAACAAGCTCTCGTCGCTCCCTGGTGACCTCACATCCAACATGCCTGCACTGAAGATACTGGACGTCTCTTTCAACGAGATCTCGACTCTTCACGAAGGAACCTTAGCCCCGGTGAAGAGGAACGGCGGGTTTGCCAACACGATGGGTGAGAGAAAAAATCCCAACTGGAACATATATGCGCGTTCCAAACTTGAGGGTTACGCACAATACTGTGTCTGCAGCCGCGTTGGCATAACTCTGACAGAAGTGCAATGAGATCAGTATCTGTCACATCGACTTCATGTAAATATCAGCATTAGCTCGTAAGGCGTAGCAAAATGGTCACTGAGCGAGCAGTCTGGGACGCTCTTCCTTGCCGATTCACCTCTGTCGCGGCCAACTAGCCGCCACTTATAATAGTGGTGGATTGCACATTAATTTAGACAACCTGTGGTTATCGAACGCCTTGCCATGTTTTGTACGCCCGGAAGTTTTCATATTTTCACTCCGTGAGGAAGGGAGAATCCAACACAGCGAATTGAACCCGCCATATCTTTTGAACTAGTGCAACGCCTATACGCCCCTTCTCGGCGTTCGTGTTAAGTGCGATGAACCACAGAATTCTTTCCTTTATTTGTATCGCAACTACATTACTGAAAGCTACTATATCGATAACTATGTCGAAGGCATC
The DNA here is from genome assembly GCF_048455015.1 of Haemaphysalis longicornis. NCBI lineage: Eukaryota > Metazoa > Arthropoda > Arachnida > Ixodida > Ixodidae > Haemaphysalis > Haemaphysalis longicornis. The sequence goes on along the minus strand of NW_027526361.1, from coordinate 118,527,597 downwards.
GGCAGAGGACTCGCCGAGGAACGTAGCTAGAAAAGCGCTGCCTTCGCTCTCTCACCTCATAATATTGTGCGTAGTGATCCTTCGCAACTTTTCTCACTGCATTGGCTCCATCCGTTCGCCAGGATTTAATATCGTTTTTGGAACACAAGCTCGTTCTTATCAAGTTCTTTAACTTTCAAGGCTTGTGCGTTCGTTGACTATGTAAATGTTTTGCATACAATTTTTTTTACATTATATATTATGTGTATTATGGGGTCCCAGTATATCCGGCTACATTTACTATTCTGGCTGTTCCCGCAATTGCTAGATTACGATGAGACTGAGGACTACCGTTTCCTACTCGGCTTGGAAGTCTCAGCTGCACTTGAAGTGGCTGTGTACAAGAACCCAAAACGCACTGGGATGAATAAGGATTTTGGAAGATGGCCGTTGGAATTGCCTGGGAAGAGAAAAATTATTGGTTCAACTTGTTCCCCATGTTTTCTCGCCAGTGCAATGAATGATGCAGCTGATGTGGAAAAGCATAGAAAAGTGTGGAAACTAATTCCACGCTAGCTTGTTCAGGGAGGTAATTGATGAGGGCGCAGCTTTGCTATTCCTAAAACTAATTCCAAGGTTCGAGCTATAGCTGGTGAACCGTTCGGGAAAAGCTTTGCCCTGAAAACTACACAAAAGTTAGAGGGACGTTTCGCGTGTTTCTTTCATTTCGTCTCCGCTATTTCGCACAATTTTGCGAAGTTTGGTCCCAGTTCGATTATTAGTTCAATAATATAACTTTTCGAACTACGGCGATAAAAATGAAAGCGGCATACCTCATATCACTTTGTTTTTCACTCCTCATCCTATCATTAAAGGGGAGAAGCAGACGAAACACGTTCGGTTCATTCAAAAGATTGCCTCGTTAGAATCACACTGACACCACTTTCAGCGTGAACTTCGCTAAATTAGCTGCATAATTACGAAAAAAATGGAATGGCCATGCGACTCACCAGCTCATTTCCCGCAACAGAACCTATGATGCAATATGCTCAGCTGTGCGATTGGCTGCGGCCGGCAAAAGCAAACGCAAGTTAGTCAGGGCTTATAAGCTTGCCGAACGGCCTATTTGCGCTTAAATTTCAGGCACAGTATTTTTATAGCAGAAAGAATTGTGGGGTGAACAATTAAAGTTACGAACGAACACGTAAACACGGAAGCAGTCAGTGCGGCACTTTGCCGGCTGACACTGGCAGCCCTCGGAAGCGTGGGACTTGTCTGACGCAACACTGACCGACTTAAGGGGCACGGTCACTTACATAACCATGTTTGTCAAGTCATAACTTCCATTTTAGGAAACGATTAGTATTAACCCTAATAAAAATACCGCAGATGTAGAAGTTCGGCCAGAAGCAAAGCGCGAACACTGGCACTTCAGCTAAGGCCCCTAAGAATTTTACGGGTCTTAACCTCAGCGGTATTGCAGCGCCATCTTTGAAAGTGGGCGATAAACAAGATATCCAAACAGCCGTATGTGACATGGTAGCAGCCCTGGTCAACAGTGAATGTTTAGTTTTAAGGCCCTGCTGTGGATGCGTTATTGTCGACATCACGAAAACAGGCGATTTAGCGGGAGAATTGAAATTTTGGCTTAAAATGTTTAATTTCGTAGTGAATAAAGCGTCGTTTGCTGCCGTACAAGCTCTTAGGACACTATAAAACACTAAATCTTTCGAATAAAACAAACTCTTATTTTTTCTGCATGACCCCTTCAAGAAATTGTGACCTTTCGTCAACCCTCATTATTATTTATTTTCGTTTTCTGCTGAACAGTTTGAGTACGGAGATTTTCTTCCCTGCGTACCCACTTAAAATATTTCTTATTATGAGGCCAATGTTTTATTTCTCTCAGGCACAATGCGCTGAGTTTAGTGACAACGGCGCAGTATACACGAACAAAATTTTCTGCAAGGCGCACGCAGATAGAGAAGCGTTTTTGGACGAACCAGGCTCGTGGTCGTTAGTGAAAGCGTTAATGTCTACGCAATGAATTATGCAGAATAAATAATACCAACCGCACGCGGTTTGTTAGAGGGACCATTGAGACAAAATACAAGTTTGGTTGATTCATAAGGCTGCTTTTTTCCAACAAGAAGTCCCAATTTTACCGCAAACTTCGAACAATGAATTTACGTATTAAGGAACACAGGCGAAAGAGTGGCCTCTCACCAGCCCCTCCACTCCCCCCCCCCCCCCCACCCCCAGTCCTTATGACGTCACCGGTACTTGTGTGGTTGGTGGCCTCCCGACATGACTGCGCTTTTAGTGGTGAATCTGTAGTTCCATTTCATCATACAGCTAAGGTGCTAACATATATAGTTAACACACTCATAGTTCTGTTTTAACACTATCCCTGCTCCGTTATAGCTGACGTTGTGTACCGGGAAGTTTAAATTATTTCTATATTATCTACTTTTCTCGTTTTCTTTTTCTGTGTGTTTGTTTGAGTGTGAAAACAACGTCTTTCGTTGCCGAAATAAGGAACTGGGTTAGTAAACAAGGACTAGTTCTCTCAAATTAAACAAGATTGTATTTTACGTTTTAAAACAGTTGTTAACAAGTTTTCTAACCAGTTTTCTCAATCATTTGTTTAAACCAGCATATCTAATCTGCTCGATCCTTTACCTTGTCCTGCAGGGAACCCATTAATATGCGACTGTGGCCTGGCCTTTCTCCTCGCCTATCCGCGAAGCTGGTACAACTCGTGCTATGATCGCGAGTCCCTGGAGTCCATTCCCATCGAGTCGCTCACGGAACAAGACCTCTGCGGGGGCGCGCGCCATTCTGTGTGACACGTATACGAGCAAAACTTACGTTCAGCTGTTCATCTCCACATCATTAAAAGGCCTCCGAGGAGTTCTACAAGCTTCTATCCCTTTTGTGACATAGAATATTGTTACACGTTATTTATAAGTTACAATAAAAAATTTGGCTTCAATCCACCCTGTGAAGGTGGTCGGAAAGCAAGGCTTTAAACGACACCCACAACAATTGCCCATGCGACATTACTCGAATTCACACACGTGGCTCTACAAAGAGTGAAACCAGACATTCTGGCAGCCGTTACCCGGAATTCGCGGAAGCGGCGTCCCGAACGCAGCTGCAGCGTCGGCCACGGCCAGGCTAGAGCGGTGGACGACGCCGCCGCTGTAGCCCGGCCGTGAGTCGCAAGTGAGAAGAACGGAGAGGAGCGTCTTTCGAAGGGTGAGACAGCGGAACCTAGCCATCCTGATGTGCTAGTTTGGGGCTACACCCCCGCGCGACACATAGCGCAGACATAGAAACAACTCGGCATGCGAACTTAGTGATTCCCATTTATACCGATTTAAAGTAGTTACTTTAGTAAGTCTCAGAATTGCGAGAAAGCTGAGGGATTTTTTTATAGTCTATTTACCAGAACCAGTTGCTACTTTCGCCTTTTGTAATACCTCTTAAAACGCAACCGAATTGGTGTTCACAAATTCAGAAAACGGATTTCCATTTGTGGCCAGCAGAGCGCAAAAGGTAGAGTTTCTCTAACGGCCAGATGTCTGTATGTGGTATGTAAATTTTGTTTTCCCGCCCTGAAAACCAATCCTTAAAGTACGTTTGCCGTACGACCACTTAATTACGTTGGGTCAGGATTACCCAGGAGGTGCTGTCGAACAAGTTAATCCAGCCGTGCGAAGGCAGACCTCAGTGGGCGCGAAGCTGCGCCAAAACAGGCGCAACACAACCGTCGCTAAAGCAGACGACAAAGCCGTACCGCCGACGACGCCGCCGGCAAGCAGGCACTTCCGCGCGGGGAACGCTGGGTAAATTCGCCGCGCCATCTATAGTGTTCTCCGTGAGTGAAACCCTTCGCACCCCGATGATGATGATGATGATGATGATGATTCCTATTGGTTTCCCCTTTGAAGCGGGGTAATGACATGTCATTTTACCAAAAAGGACTAATATAACCATGTTTGACACTTCTGGTTTAATACTAGCGCTGCTTAGGGCAGGCACTAGCTTATTAGGCCCGAAATACTTTCTTTTCCCTGTTACAGGTGGTAACTGTCCTAGGCAATATTCCCCTCTCTGCTTTTCGTCCACCAGCATTCTAATCTTCTATTCGTCCCCTCGACAGCCTTGAAGTTAACTTCCTCTCTGATACCCTTAAATCCTAGGGCTTCTGAAAGCCCAATATTCCCTTCATGTAGATTTGGATGGATACCCCCCCCCCCCCCTTCCCCCTTCGGCCCCCGCCTCCGCCGCGTTGACTTTGTTGTACCACATGCCGCGAAAGAACCGTTGTCTGGTAGAGCTAGAAAGCGTTGTTTTAACATAATAATACAACGCTTACCGGCATTTCTGGGTGCCTGCACACAAGAGTGGCTTGTGTTGTAGCAGACACATAAATACAAAAAATTCGGACAGCAACTACATGAATGTAATTCATCTATTATCCACCGTTGGAAGAGCAACTGCATGAACGTAATTCAGCGATTCATTGGAACAGCGATCTATGCATCTATCAGCGGAGCAAGCGCTTTAAGTTCCGTAAAGGTATGGCAGGCCGCCTCACAGATGGAAAACAGGGGTTGAATCGGCCCCGTCAGTTCGTGTTTTTTGGAGATTTACATAATTCGCTGTTTGGCATTGGCTTGGTTTTTGTTCTCTGTCTTGTCCTTGTGTTCACTGCTATGCAACTTCCATAATGCACTGTGGGGGTGTCCAACAAAAAAACCTGGTTAGCCGGAACAGGGACGTGCGGTGGTCCGCGCGGTCTTGCCTTCTCTAACGCTTGAGAGCGCTGCCAGGAAACTGGAGGAGCTCCGTGGTCGGAGCGCTTCATCAAAAAGTGTCATAAGGCATTATCTTTATCGCTTAGCCGACAACACGGAACCAATGATGGTGATAGGGGCACAAACACGACGAACAGCCAACGTCTTTCTTTACCACCACTGTAAAATACAGCGGTGGTACAGCTGTGTTTTACAGCGGTGGTACAGCCACCGCTGTAAAATAAATGTGTACAAAAATTGTAAGATGCCTGTGTCACGCCCGGGTCATTATGAGCCACGTCAGCTGTCAAGTTGTTACAGTCTTCAAAAATTGTCTGGCGACGATACTAGCTAATGCGATATTTGGCCGCGGCAGCAGTGCGCTGAGGCAGCACTTACTCGCGGGTTCTCTCGACGGCAGCAACGATAAGCCTCGCGAAGTGCGTCTCAGGAAGGGACCACGAACTCCGTCTTAGGAAGTGAACGCACATCATAGTCACACGCACGCCCACCTCACGCGTTCCCCGAGATGGCGCTGTCGAGCGCCTCGTGCGGGCACGGCATACTGCCCCCTCCCCTCCCCCACCGCACACTTTCGGAGAGCGCTGGCTCGCGCCGCCACGGCGAACCGCCCTCTCCTCCCAATTTCGCGACACTGTTCTCCTTTGCTTTCTATCATCGTTCGCTCCTTTGTTCTTCGTTCTCGTCGCATCGTTCTCCTTTGCTTTCTATCATCGTTCACTCGTCGGTCTAGCCATCATTCACTCAAAAATTACGACGGCGACGCGACTCAGCCCAGAGAGGGCCGACAAAAGGCTGCGCCCTAAAAGAGCTGTGATACGGGGAGAAAACAACACGTAGCAACAAAAATTTTATAATTTTATATTGTTTAGTGGCCGCTTGTACTTGTACGTGCAATAACTTGAAGAAACTGAAAAAAAAGTGTACAGCTTCAAAGAAATGCCTTTTGGCGCCTAGAAATACACGTGATAGAAATCTTTTTTTTTTTTGCGTATGTGTGCCAACTTTTACCGCAAAACGACCTTAAGGCAAGCTGTAAATTTACTTGCGTGAAGGTGAGTTTGCTTTCGAATTATTCAGTTAATGCAAGCCACCGCCAACACGGAAGGTCCCGAATTTGACGCAGGCATACAGACTGCGCACAAACGACAAGGAATGGCACGTAATGTTGGTTTTTAAAGCACCCACCTAATCACTTTTTAAAATAAACGCGATATAAAACAAATACAGGCAGCAATTTTCGCATTGAGCGCCCAGTGCATCGGCAAAGAGAAAATTAAACAAAATGAGACACTGCATCTCCTCTCATTGCGTTGAACTCCGCAACCTCACCAGACGCAAGCGCCCGGTGATTCAGCGCGGCACGGTTGGCTCGCATAAGTGATCATCCCCCGAGGCGGTCCACGATTCCCTCGGCTTCTTACCTTTGGCCCGTCCCCTCGGATGCGGAAGAAGTGACAGCGCGTGCGAGATGCTGGCCCGCAGCACGCAACGGCGAGGCATCCGAGAGCCCAACGAGGAGGGCTGCCGTGACATCGTAGTTTATGTCGAGCCCCCGCGGTAGGGAGCATTTCTTTTCCTCCACCGGCGGCTTGTCTAGCCGCGCTGCTCGGATAAAAATAAAATCGCAATCGAGTGTCCCTGGAGGGACAGCATCGCAAAGTTCAGGAGGCCGCAGACAACCCCCGACAGCGGTGACCCGTCCTGTTCCGTGAAGGCTCATTAAGAGGAGCGCTGTAGCCTTGCCCGTCCTCGGACCGACGTCCTTCGTCGAACGCACCATACTTCCGCGCTGTCTAAGCACCGTGGCAGCGCGTCCTTGCTTGTAGATGCGAAGAACGAAAGAGAAAGGCGGGCGAAAAACAAAGAAGGCAATAAAACGGCGAACAAACGCGCGTGAGTACAGAACGGGCAGCGGCAAAGGAAAAGCGCGAAGTTGCAGCACTGCGTGCTGCACGGGGGAACGTTTTCTCTTGTTCATCTTGTTCGCTTCGGACGGGGCCGCATTTATAAAGACGCCTCCGGTAAGCGGCCTCTTATAACCGAGAGCCGACGACGCAGAAACGGTGCCGCCCGGACGCAATCTGCGGCGATCCTCGAATAAGTTTCCCTTTAACTTGCCGAATAACTTGCCGACATGACGGACTCGGCAGAACGGTCACTGAGGTTAGCCCTAGCACTGAGCTTCATCTTGTCGTGGGCGTCGGCGGAGCCTTTCTGCGAGCGGATCGACGGCCACAAGTACCGGCGCTACGTGTGTCGAGGATTCGAATCCCCCGAGGACTTCAAGAAGCACGTGCCGCGCAATGACTCCTCCAGGGATACGTGGTTCCTGCTGCTGGACAGCGCGATGGACCGCCTGCCCCCTGGAGCGTTCGCTGGACTGAACATATCGGTTCTTGTCCTGAGTAATGTGACTTTGGGCTCGTTTGATGTTTCGCAGACGGGCGAGGGAAGCCCTTTCAGCGGCTTGGAAGAGTCGCTACGGAAGATGATCTTCCGTCGAGACAGCACGCTGCCGTCGTCGTGGTCCTCACTGGCCAAAATGGCCAGTCTGGAGGAACTGCACTTGCAGCGGTACCTGAACCTGAACCTGACGAGGGATTTCGGAAAGCTTCCGCAGAGCCTTAAGGTCCTGTTCGTATTCGACTCCAGCGTGAACAAGATGGACGACGACTGGCTGGTGGACCTGAGTGGACTGGAGGCCCTCATCATCCGGGTGACTAATATGGCCGTGTTCTCGCGGTCAATGCTGCCGAAGCCTGCACCGAAGCTGACAACGCTGGACTTGGCGTGAGTTGTTTGAAACGTTCAGTAAAATCTAAGGAAATGCGGAACAAACGGAAGTTTGTAAAGCGTTTTAAACACTGGCTGTGCAATTCTGGGAAGTTTTGCGGACAATGTTTTGCAAAGTCCAGATTTGCCACCATAACTCAAGGGTTCTAGTCATTGGTTCATATAGATGGAAGGCGTAGGCTGAAAGATGAAACATTGTAAATCTCTCATGCGATTGTTCCAGCTTGAAAAGTACTTGTAAAGTTGACGCCTAAGCAGAAGGTTGTACGCTAGCTACGGCAAGTTTCGCGTACCGACTTTGCATTGAGACTTCCAAAAAAGTCTCAGCTCGACAAAGCTAAACGAGAAAGACTTTTGAACGGCAATTTGGTGTCCTCTAACAGGCACAGAAAGGTCGTACACATGAGTGCTGCTTTCTTTACAGTGTCTTTACAAACATTTACGATTAAATTAGCGCCAGCAATTGTGACAATAACAAAAAGAAAGCTAACAACAGCGCTGAAGGCCTTCTGTTATACTCCGAGTATCGCATTTCCTCTACCGGCTTTCATCGCTTGGCGCTACTTGTTTTATCGGTCACGCTTCAGCATATATAGTTTTGTGCACACAATGAGATTTCCCTGCTTAGGGCGAAATTTATAGAGCGAAACTTTTATCCATTGGAAGTCTACGCTGTTAGAAGAAGGGCGCTCTGTTTCTTCCGTCCGACCTATCAGCGTACTCATTGATGCCTTGTTTTTGTATATAACAAGAAACGTTTCTACAAAAAATTACATCTGATCTCCCCTTTAAGGAAACAAGCAGGCAAGCAGAAAGAAAGAAAGCCGCCATGCCTTCTATGGTGTGCGGCATAGAGCTTTTTACAAAATATTTTATAGAGAGGAACATGTCACTGGCGTCTACAAGACTCACTTCCAAGCCGTCCGTGCAAGCATCGGCCTTACAGGAAGAGTAAATGCTTACTTTAGCTTCGTCGACTTGCCTTGGAGAAATATAGGGGGACGAAAATGCTCCAAACGCAGCTATAACACCGTGAAGGTTGCTTCATTTACATTGGTAGGACATAAAAATACGCTTTAGAAATAGGAAAACGAAACTTTCATCCACACTTTTTTTTTTTTTGTCAATCGAGCAGGAAGGGTAAGGCGAACATTTTTCGCCGGTGATTCTTCTGAGGTTCGGCCGGATCCAGAAGGTGTGATGGAACCTTTATAACTTTCGAGAAATCCAAGATACTACACTCTAATCCTGGTAACCCATAATGTAACTTCTAAAGGGATGTAACCTGTAAAATAAAGGTTACAATAGATCCATTTTGATGTTTTCTTCATCCCAGTCCATTCTAAGGGTTACAAGTGGGAAGTTAGAAGCGGTTTATAGGTTACATTAATGATTTATAGGTTACATCAACAAAATCTGTCATGTAACCTTTACGTTGTAACGTATAAAACGCCCTGTAACCTATAAGAGATGCTCGTCGCGCCTTCTCTCCAGGCGGCCGTTGATTTCTCTGTTGCATGACGGGATATAGAGAAATGGCGGCGCCCGCAGGTCCGGTGGCCGCGTTTTCGCGCCACTCGAGCCTTTTTACCGCTGTGATACCCCTACGATGAAGCGACGATGGCTGTTACAAGACTTATTTGTCGGCGTGAGTCGCGGAGGCTGCGGCGAGCCCATTTGTGACTGGCAGCGCTACACGGCCCGTTCTTCTACGACCAGCGTCAAGTTCGCATGTTGGACCAATGCCCCGGCGCCAGTGAAAGCGAACTCGGTGAGTATATTCCCGCAACGGTTTCCGTGTTTTCATTGGATGTATCTTTTCGCTGAGGGATTTTCAATTTGAAATTGCAGCATTTGAGAGGGATTTTCGTTACCCGACTGGTTGCTTCGCTGGACGTTTTCTGTTGCCCGCGACGGCAATTGAATGAAATCACGGGCTTGCGTTCGTTGCGCAGATTAGAGCGGACGATCGTGAAAGCCCGTACATTATAACAGATAACGGCGCTCGTGACCTGTTTCTGCTCTGCGCGCCTTCGTCATGTGTTGAGCGTTTTGTTTACGCTGTTGGCTGCATCGGGCGCACTTTTTTCCCAATAAAGTCTTATATTATCGCGCTATTCTCTGGGTATTATCATTTTGTTTCAGCCATCGGGAAATATTCATTTTTCTCGCTGCATATATTCGGAATGGTGTCTAGTTTATTGGTCTTGTAGTAATACATCCGGATAAACACAAGGTGTGTGCTGCAGAAAAGTAGCCCACTAAATGCTGCCCGAAATTTCTAAACTCACTTCTGTCCAGCACAAGCCTCTTTTTTTGTGAAAGTTTGCCTTACCGCACAATAAAAAGTTTTTATATCTACAACATTCTTCATTTTTGTCCTTCTTTTCCTTGAGTGGGTAAATTTGGTGTTAGTCATTTTGAGGTAGCGGGGCATTGTCACCATGTTAAGTGGATTTATTATTCCCATTCGCACAAATCAGTCGTTTATTTATTCGCGTGGTATTGCAGGGCAAATGGTTGTCTCGCGTTATACTAGTGTAGTGCAGTAAAGCGATTTACAGAATGGTGGTATGTATGAGCCAGCATGCAGGCTGCTTGATTGTTGTTTTTTGATGATACAGAAATTGTGACGAATTACACAGAGACAAGTGCAGGTGTAAAAGTGGGTGCTGCACCCTCATCGATTCCTGGCTGTTGGAAAAGTGTGGTTGCATCTGGCTACCTATGCTATGACTTATGAGCACTATTGTTTTTCTTGCAGGCAGTGTTCCTTTAGCTGACAATCAGGCTCCCCTGCGTATGACACAAGTTGAAATGAAGTCTGATTTCCGTGGAAACAACGGTATGAAAATGCAATAACTAAAACTCATTCATTCAAATATTCTTTGTAAAGATGGCACCCAAGCCTGCGCAGACAAAAGTACGATTCACTTGTAAAAATGCGATGCCTTACTTCAAGTGTTATGATGTTATATTTCGTATCTTATTTCGCCTCATGTTTAATGACTCTTTCTATCAGTTCGTTACTACATGAACTTTATGAATTCACATAACGATTTCCCCAGCATGGAGCTTTGTAGTTTTTCAGTTTTTGCAGAGCCAACAAGAACTTTTTCGAAAAGAGCTCTTTAAGAAAGCTCCAGCTGTTAGTGAGGGCTTGTGCTGTGTTCTTTTCTTCGTCTTGTCAAGTTTGAGGTCTTCTTTCATTATGAATGTATACCAACCGCCCAGCTCTAAAGCCTATTAAATTTTAACCCAAGTAACCCTTTGAGTCATTACAGGTACAGACCTCCCGGGAATGCCACTTGAAGATCGGTGCAAGTTCTAGATGTATCCTATCCCACAACACATTTGAACGAAGAAAAAATGTAAGTTGTCGATTCCTTTTTACGAATAGCCGAGGAAGAAACCACCGGTAGAAGAACACCTTACTGAAGTGAAAAACGTTTCGGCTTCCACGTGGGATCCTCGTTTAAAATGAAACTGCCAGTACAAGGGGGGGGGGGGGGGGGGGAGGGGGGGGCGGAGGCAGATGTTTAAGTACAGCCAAAAATGTGACGCAGACGGCGTCAGCATCGTGAAAGCACGTTTCCTGGGTTTAGTGCGACGTTCGCTCTGTTGCGTGTAGTAGTGATTCCACATGAAGGCGCGGAAATGTTTTTGCTTTCTCTTTTGCAAACGTATGTCAGTTTATCTCGTAGCCCAAAGTTTCTGCCTGTTCTGGATGAGCATGCATAAACATTTCGCGAGATAAACAGGAACACGGATCCACGATTAAAATTCGGGAAGGTTGGCCGATATGACTATAGTGGCTTCGCGTTGTTGTGAACAATGCGGCCAAATTACTCTGTGTAACGATTACTGAAATGATGGGAAATTATTTGAAAGGCCCTAAATCACTCCTTCTCTGGTGTGGCGTTTCATTTCATTCTCTGGTCTCCGTATTCATTTTCGTGCAATATAGTTTTCGTACTTCACATGCCTGTGATTTGGTTGAGGGGCTTATGGTACACTGGATTTTGTTCTTTTTCTGAAATTTTCTGTAGATGGCTCTTCAAGGTGGGGAAATCCAAGTGACAGCCCCTCACATATATACCTCCATCTGCGGCAGCAGGGAACAAGTCATTCAGATGACCTCGGGGAAATCTTCAGCGTGCCCTGATTTTGTGCCCGCTTGTGTACTACGTAAATTGCGAAGCTTATCTCTGAATGTTTCCAAGCGCATTTTTTCATGCAGGAAATTATAGATCCCATTTAAAGTTTGTCCAAAAGACAGATTGCAAATGGCCTAGAAACTTGTTAGTGCTGCATAAAAAACGATAACTTGGCGTGGGAATCACAACTCAGGTGGAACTGTAAAGAGGTACCTAAGAGGGAAGTGTAAAGATGGATTCGTAAAGACAAGTTAATTCCAGTGTAATATTAGACTCTCAGTGAAACAGAGAATGCAGGGAACATAGCCATAAACACTGCTTTGTATAAACAGTGAATTTGTAATAAATGTTCTTTCTACTTTCCCACATTCTGTGTTTTTTTCTGTGGGGAACCATGACAATAACGCTGTACTGGGAAAGTGCACCTCTGAGAACCATCTTATAAATGTAGCTCAAACTCGAATTCGTCTGAAATTGTTCAATTGCAGTACCAAACAATTTGAAATACTTTGCATACATCTGTGCAAATATTGAGGTAAAGAATATGTATATTTGGCCATGTTTGTGAAGCTGTTCACGCAACATTTATTAAATAGGTTAAATAAGGATATATGAATAAACCGAGTTTTACCTGGAAGTCTAAAGCAATATAGGAAACACCAGTTCGCCCAGGAATCCGCACTCGTCTAATATTCATTAAGGAACGATAATTACATTAGGGTGGTTCGCAGCTTTGCTTTTTAATAAATAGCCCACAGGTGTTTCATAATAATAAATGTGAATGTTCAAAACTACTGATGCCAAACTTTTTAAACTGTGCTCCTGTTAAATGCGCAAATATGTGTGCATGTACTGCAATTCTCTTTTGATAATCATGGCCTAAGTTGTCAGACAAGAATTTTGGGCTTAAGGCTATGTTATAACTTTGGCGTCCTTTTGAAGTATGCTATCAAGTGCATGTTTCCACTAAAGCTTGGTTTCACTAAAGCCTAATGTTGTTTAACTAAAGCTAAAATTCATACCCGCAATTTATTAAAAGACCTATCATGCATGTTTGATTCTGGTTTCTTAAACGGCACAAAGCTGATGCGGACATTAAATTTAGTTATGCCTGTTTATAAGACTTAAGCGTTTCCAATACTCACAAAGACTTTTGGGTGACAACCTTGGTAACGATTATCGAACAGGTAATGCAATGCATATATATTAAGACAACATTTTCAAGCTTTTTAGTACCGCAATTTTAGGAATTATAAAAGTAACTTTTCTTTTAGCCGCAGCCATGTGGCCGGCAGTTTGTTCAAGGGACGGACAAAAGACACCCGACGCAAAAGTTTAGACGGCGCAATGGACAGCATGGTCGCACATATCGTCTTCCACTAACGCGATATTTGTTTACCACGCGGGAAATGCGCCTTTGGGGCGCCGCCTCAACGGCGCCGGCGAAAGCGCGCCTGGCGCGCAACATGACACCTTCCAGGTGTGTGGCCTTGGACGGCGGTAGATGTAACTTATATAAAGGTATACATGCTGAAAGCGGCAAAGTAACCGATAACTGAGTAACCCTTACGTGTATACGTATATAAGGGTTACGAAGATATAGGTTACATTTGTACCTTATAAATTATAGGTTACAAAAATTCGAAAATGTATACCTCTATAAGGGTTACCCAGCTTAGAGTGTAGCTCTTGACCATTTCGCCGTTATGTACACACTAAACTTTTTTACACCCTTTTGGGCCAAAAAGGGTGTAAAAATCTTGTCCCATGGCTAACACCCTTAAAAGGTGTTTCGGCAAAAAAAGGGTGTATGGATGAAAAAAGGGTGTTGAGCTCAACACCTTTAAAAAAGGGTGTTGAGGATGCTCAACACCATAAAAAAAAGGGTGTGGAGTCTCACACCCTTTTTTTTGAGGTGATGGCATGCGCAGAGGCAATGTCAAACGGCGGAGCGCGCAGCATTCAACACAAACAGCCAATACGTACAAGTTACAGTTGGAACACGGGATGCAAGCGGTACAGGGAGTGCATACTTACTTAGCAATACATGTGCTGTTCTTGCTTTTATACCCAGCAGAGGAAAGCCCCCAGATGGAGTCGGTGGGCTTGTCGCAAAAAACTGATATTTTAGCGCTAATTTTGGAAGTATGGATTTTATTACGAGAATATACAAATTAACACGTGGATTTGCAAAAACTTTTTAATTACGCGGTAGTTTTTCTGATCCGTAACTTAAATAATTTTATTAAATATCATACAAATCTTCCCTGCCACCTCAACACCCTTCAAAAAGGGTGTTCGTTATTTCAACACCATTTTCCCCAGAAGGGTGTAAAGCTACAAATTAGGGTGTTCGAAACTAAGAAACAGGGCGTAAAGAAAAAAAGGGTGTGAGAAAAGACCGCCAACGAAGAAAAAATGTGGAGACCTCCAATTTTGGAGGCATTTTGTACATGTTTACACGGGTGGACTGAACATTCTCTACAAGCGGGCGGGGGGGGGGTTGTGCCTCACGATGTTTACAGCAATATGAATTGGCCTAATTTATTACCAGTGAAGCTCTTTAAGCTTCAGGAGGTAGTTTCGGCAACATTAGCAAAAACATACAAAGAAAAACTGGGGCGCCTGTAAAGGGTGCACCACCGCAGATAGGGTATTATGACAGTGAAGTCGGCTTTCGAGCTTGTTAGAGTGTGAGCACAAGGGGCGTATGCGTATCCGCACCTCTTACTGTACCATTTCAAAGGTACTAGTCTTTTTTGGATTCTAAAAGGTAAAAAAATTCGGGCAGCTTGCAATAGTGGTGCAAGACTGGAGAAACAGCAACGCTGGGGGCCGACCTACCTTGTTTCCCTCTTGGATCTCCTGGAAATGTGGAGGGGGGGGGAGGCGGGCACACTGGAACAGCCTTGTATAATCTGGTTAAATTTGGCCTCATCCCTGAGCGGTCATCCTGGCTTAGCAAGAACATTGTAAACCTTAGCAAACATAACAAAACCTAGCAACACCGGAAGAAACTAGGTCGACCCCTGGCTCCGCTGTTCTTTTTTAAGTGCGAATGCACTTTATAAGCGACCCCAAACCTTCCACCGCCGGCGGCGCCGTCCGTCCGCAGTCCTCCTCTCCCTAGCAATGGCGCGGAGCGGAGGGAAAGCGTCCGTAGCAACGGCGCGGTGACGTCACTTCACCACGTGACCGCGCTCGCTCCGCCTCCTCGCCGTGGCTGCGCGGGTGCGCGCCGCTCCCCGCACCGCTCCTCGCGCCGTGACGTCATGGTATGACGTCACAGCGCGCCTCCTCTCCCCAGCAGCTGCCGCGCGCCTCTCTCTCCACCGTGACGTCACACTCTCTCCTCTCCCCCTCGCTCGGCTGCAGCTGCCGTGCGCCGCTGTCCCTCTCCCCTTGCGCTCGCCTCCTCTCTCAGCCACCTGGCTCGGCGCGGCGTACCCCCCTATATATGCAGCGATAAACTGCCAGACCTCCGTGGGTCGGCTCGCGCGCGCTCACGGGCGAATGCCAACGGATTTTAACTTTACTCCCCCTCATAGCATCACCCCGTGCATTCACACTTAACCATGTTCACCCTCGGGGAAATGCTTGGGAGTTTTTTTTTTGCAACTGAACACCTATTTCACACCGTTTCAACAACCTACAGAAAGCCAAGCGTGTTGCAGTTCGTAAACATCCTTTTCGCCACACGACTAGTCTTCTTAATTTTGAAGGTTCAAATTGGTGTTTCACGTGCCAAAGCTAAACTTGGGGCATGAGGTGCACCCAATAAGGAAACGAGCGATCATTGCATAAGAGCAATTATTTTTTTTTGTTGCGTTTGGAAATTTCTTGCGAGTAGAGGAGTATATGAGGGGATGTCTTCTTCTTTACAGTGCTATTATGCATCCGAACATGGCCTTATTCAATGAACAGCTGCACACCTTTTCCACACCCTTTCAACACCCTAAGAAAAACCAAGGGTGTTGAAGTTGATCAACACCCTTATTTTCAAACAAAAAGGGCGTAGAGCTAGAAAAAGGGTGTTGAGACTCAAGAAAAAGGGTGTAAAGGCCTCCCAACACCCTTTTTCCACCTATGCTACGCCCTTTTTGGCTAAAAGGGTGTAAAAAAGTTTAGTGTGTACGAAGAATAGGAGTTCGAGGGGTGACAAGTTGCACAGCAACCTACGCATTCATCCGCAGCAGCAGGTGACTGCCCTTCAGTTACCTTGGGTTCACGACAAATGCTGATGCTTTTTTTTTTCATTCTACTTTCGTAGGCGATTCTGATCTTTTATTCCTTTAAAATAACTCCCAAACGTTTAAATTTAAAGCAGTAGCACCTGGGTTTTCGCTAATGTAGGAATTCTTGGTTAAGGCCAGCTTGACTTGGCAGAACCGTACAGGAATCGCGGACTGAAAAGTTCACGCGGTCCTCGTAATCAAAAAGTAAAAAGGGCGAGTAAACGCACATTCTGCCTATTCTTCTTTTCTACGTCCTTCTTTTTCTTTCCAACCCATGTAAACAATCACCTTTCTCGATGATTTTTCTGCAGTTGGTGTATTCTTAAAAACGTTCTAAGCCTATCCGAGAATAAAGCCAATGCAAATGCAGGTTGACGTGCAATCGCAGCTCCTATTTCTTCTTTGTTGCACGGAAATTCGTGGTGCGCGGAGCAATTTCTTGGCCAATCCCCCCGTGGCCGTGTATCTTGTAACCGTGTAGAGCAGTCCTCGTTTTCACCGGAAGACCCTCTTTAATTCGTGTGGCAAGAGATACGTATTAGCCAATTCTTTGCCTAACAAGATTGGCGAGTCCCGTAAGTGAGTACGGGACTGAGACACGGGTGTAGGCAAGATTTAATTTCAGGGGGAAGGGGCAGACACCTAGAAAAAAGAGAGAGGAGAAAGGGAAAGTAGGAAGACAGTAAGCGAGACTAACCAAACGTCTAAAAAAGAATCATTTAAAAATTAAAAATACAGAAGAACTATTTTTGACGTGATCGTACTATACCTGGCATTTTGATTGTTTGGTCCGTTTGGTTTTGCTTCAGGGACGATGCAAAATGGCTGATGATCGTTGATGTTCAATGGCGCCAGCTCAACTATGGCAAAGGGCGCCAAAAATATTATTTAATGGCAGTGGTAGCAAAATGACTGATCGTTGTGGTTGCAGACGGTATCGTAGCCGCGTAAGATTGGTGCGGAGCTGGCGACGGAATAAAACATAGATATCATTAGTATTTCCTTTGATGGTAGGTAGTTGTAGTGACCTCGTCGGTCCACCCCTTCTCGAGCTCAGAAGTAAAAAGGGGCGATTGGGGCTAACGCCAGCGGCCAGCGGCCAGAGACAACAAATGACCCTCTAGATTATTTAGCAGCGGCTCGTAATTTAACTTGAGATATCCTTAGGCTACTTGGAAAGCAATACGTGTTCGTTCATCGTCGTTCCTCACGGCGGAGGGAGCGGGGAAAACATGAGAGAAGGAAAGATTCGGATAGGGAAGGAGAGGCAGGTCGCGGATATTATTGGTTTGAATTGGATTGAACTGGATGAAGCAAACTGACCAACCAATCCAATGCATAGCATTGCGGTTGAAGTTCCACGCGAGCAACACTACTGCCGAGTTAATCCTTTGGCGCTAATTTTCGCCATTTCTTGCTTCAGTTTGGGCACATCATGAGAATACCGATAAATTTTTTGCTCGCCTCGGTCTGAAAAGGTTCTCTTACGCGTCAAGCAAGTGCTAAGGTCCTAACGCACGCATAAAATGTAAATGCGGTTAGGCAATGCGAACGGCAGTTTATGCCTAATGCCACAACTTCATCAGGCGCGAAATCTGCACCAGCCCCACGTGTCCCGCACCCCAAACCAAGAGATCACGGAGAGCAACCAGAAATGCCTCGCATTAACAAAAATTTAGCTTCAAAAACATTAGGATGTTTCTAGATACCATTGAAATTTGTAACTCTCGTGAGCTCACACTAGTGATACAAAAACAACGGCCCCGTATCTGCTCCTTTCGTTGCAAATGTCGACAAAAGACGATAGTCGACTGGCACCCCTGGCAAATAAATGCCTCCCTTCTCTTTCCTGCTCATCTCTCATGCTGTTCCTCTCCCGTCTCGTTCCTCCCTAGATGACACGCTAGAGGTTTGCTCAAGTAAATTTAAATTTACCGCGTTCCCCTACTCCAAGTCGGGCGCCTCTATGCAAGCGCTGCCATACGGCGGAGACGCGCGTGAATCGAGGCACCCTACTACAACGTTTATAGAACCACGTTGTCCTACTCCACGAGCGTTCCAAGCGGTATGCAGAACCTGTCTAGTGAAACCTTCCGTGGGTGTTGCCGTTTGTTTTTTGTTTTTTTAATGCCGCCAAGTAGCGCGGGCAACAGCAGGGGACAGTTTTCTGCAGTTGATGTAGTATTTTGTTTGCTATCGCTAAAACCAAGCATCCGTAATTTTTTTTAATAAAGGACCACTGCACGTATCACTCATGTATTGATTTCCTGCCTTATACTTGCGCAATGTCTTGTTCTTGTTCAAGAATATTGAAAAGTGTGAACATTAACACCTGGCTGATACGTTTAGATTTGGCTGTAAGTATATAAAACTATTGCGCAGCATCTGCGTCACTTAAACCGGCTGGCTGAATCGAGTGACAGACAGACAGACGGGCCAAAATTTCTGCGTTTAAGTAGCCCAAGAAAGACTAGCGTCACTAGCGTCTTTAAAAAGCCGTCCTGTTCGGCTACTTAGCTCCCTGCTTCCCTCTCAAACGTTAACAAACAATAAGCACAAGAGAGGAGGAAGCGCTGGCAGCATTCACAGGTCCCTTTTACGTCACACACCAGCAAGAAAGTAAAAAATGAAAGGTCCCCCTTGTTGCAAAGCTCGACGCGCATGGTGCAGTTTCCCACGGACCACTTCTTATCTCTAAACCGTCTTTTGGTTTTTGTTCGCCGTGCTTACAAGTAGTGGTCATCAGCACACTTGCGATTCCGCAAGGTTGCGTTCCTGCATATGGTGCCTAGAATACAAATGAAGTAGGTTTTTAGCTTTACATCAGGTTCATGAATTGGTCGCCGGAACGCTGCAGTGGGACGGGTATCCAAGTCGGGTCACGTACTAACCGAGATAACGCCAGTGTGCGCGCGTCTGTCTGCTCTTGTTTACAGCGAGAACCATCTGAGCGCATTTCCGCAAGGGCTCGGCGAAGACTTGCCCGCACTGCAGTTCGTCAACCTCGAAGACAACCGAATAACGACCCTCGATGAAAAGGACGTTGAACCGCTGCACAAGGGCTCCATCATAGTGCGGCTGATCGGTGAGAAACTTTCTCTAAACGGTGCGATTTTTCGATTTGGTGAATGAACAAAGGCCAGCAATTCGGTTACGAACGATAAATTTCTGCCTCTTTCTGTGTACGTTAGGAGACAAAACAGATAAAAGCCAATACCAATTCCCGTAAAGTGAAAGGGCGGCTAAATGCTTACCAAGTGCACGCAGAAGCCCCGGATCAAGGAATCGCTCTTGATTTTAATTTATCAAATTTTAGACGGCGAAAAAAGTAACTCGCCTGGCTGATTTCAGCGAATCGGGGGACAGCACTGGCGACGTGTCTCTTTTTCTGTGTCCCCGTTTTATGGACGCAGTTTCTCGGCCATTACTTGGAACTTTACGCTGGTAGTTCCTTCCGTTCCTTTTAGTCAATAGGAAGTTTTAGCACTCGGTGTGTTCCCTGTTGCACGTGGTTACCGTGTTGACCGGGACCCGTCTTGGGCACTTGCGCATTCTTCGTGGTAGGGGATTAGTTCCGCGGCCAGCCCTCGCCATGCCCGTTCATTAGTCACGATGGGCTGCGCCTCCTCGCCCTTCCGCGCGCGCAGGCGCCTTCGGGTCCCGGTCAGTACGGTAACTACGTAAACAATGGAACAGACGGACTGCTCTCTAGTAACCAAACCGTCCTTTTTTCTTTCCACTTGTTCGGCGGATTTGCGTACGAACTTCCGCTTGCGAACCTGATCTTCGGTCCGTTTCAACGAGACCTTCGTTGCGTTCACGTCATTTTTGGCGCGTCGACACTGTGTCCCTTTAAATAACCACGTGGAGCGATTTTTCTAAGTGAGGCGACAAGCGTGAGTCAGTACTTTATAGTGTACTATGTAGTGTGGGTGAGAGCGACCAGCTGTCTCCCACACTACACTGTACACTGCCGCAGGGCGCCTCCGTCACTGTCGTTTGCTTCTGACCAGCCAGAAGCAGCCCAGAAGCAAGCGACAGCGACAGAGGCGCCCGGAAGCAGTGTATTGTGTAGTGTGGGTAGTCCATTGTAGACTATTGATTTACGCTTGACGCGTCGCTCACAAAAATCGCCCTCGCGGTTACCCCTTTGCTCTCTCTGTCCTGCGCTACGGCATTTGTCTTTCGTCGAGACAGGCGGAAGTGTCAGCCTCCAGCCGTCAACCGCCAGTCTCGCGGTGTAACGCAATCTCGCCACCCACACCCGTCTCCCGTTCACTTTGTTTTTCTCGCGGCGCAGGCAACCCGATGCACTGCGACTGCAAGCTGTGGTTTCTGCTGGACTACACGGACAGATGGCACTACTTCCTGTGCCGGTCGCCCGTCTTCCACCGGGGCCGCTATATCAAGATGCTCTCGGAACCCGAGCTGCCCTGCGATTACGATACGCCAGCACCGCCCGGCGCCGCTGCTCAGTCCTCCCTAGACGGGCCCGACGCACCCGTGGCTCAGCCGCCGGAAGTCACGAAAGCCCCGTCAGAAACAGCTGCCAAAGCGGCGTCTCCGTGACGAAACGCGCGAAGTCTGTGAACTCACTGGGCCTGGTCAACGCTTTTTCATCGCACATTGCCAGTAGAAGGATGTGTCTAAAAGGGCTGCTCCCCCATGTCACGTTGTCTTTGCAGGAACGGGCTTCTTCATACTTGCACAGTAAAATTCATTTCCTCGCCAAGTGTGCGTCGTTATATACGCGAGCGCTCGTTGCAGAGTGCATGTTCTCGACAGCGTGCCGTCTATATCGCTAATCACACAGACTACATCTAACACGGTGAATCTGAAGGACGGGAATCTTTTAAAAAGTGACTATACCGAAGCGCATTTCGACGAACCACTTCTTCTGATGTAATCAATGTGAACGAGGCTTCCGTGCTGGAAGCGGAAACGTAATGAACGGTTTTTTTAACGGTCGGTGTCTTCCTTGTTTCACATTTTAAGGTCAAGTTCTCGAATAGTCTCCCTATCTCTAGCAAAAAAAAAAAAAAATTGGAGCAATGGGAACATAGGCTGACCAGCTTCCAGCTCGAGGATCAGGAGTACCTGATCTCCCGGGCGAGGGCTGCTGGGGTGCCTGAAGGCGGCCTGGAATGAGGCCACCACCCACTCTCCTATCCCTCTCCCCTTTCTCTTAGAAAAATAAATGTTATTCCTCCTCCTCCTTGACGGAGTCAGTTTTTCAGGGCATGAATTGGTAGTAAACCTTAGGGGTTCATCGGTTTATATAGCTTTATTGTTTTATTGGCGTTTCCTGCCCCGCATAAGACATTTTATTTTATTTTATTTTATTTTAATTTCCGCGAATGAAAGGAACTAAGAATTGTCCAGTCGGGATGTGGCTAAGTGAGTGTGGAAAATCAAACAAGGATCATTTTCAGTTGACGACTTCGTGTACTTCATAGTTAATTACCTCAATTAAATATAGTACGATTATATTCCCGCCCCATCAAACAAAACCGGCACTATGATGTGTTTCGGGGCTCCTTTAAAAATCCTAAAACCGCCTAAGAAGCAGCGGCGTCATCGTTAAAAGGAATAAAATGGCGACCTAAAATGGCGACATAATTTGCTATGATACCGACTGAGGCAAAACTGCCCGCAGTCGTGGCATTTGAAGCTTTAAAAACAGCGGCAAAAACTTGAACGGAGTAGAAGACAACCACAAGCGCTGTGGTAGGCACTTGAACCTCGTACAACTTATTTTAGGATGAATATTTTAGAATAACTAGCTGCAGCCTTTCTTCGTCAATAAAGCTTCTCCCGTAGCATGCAGACATGGACAGCAGGCGGCAATTCCCAAACATTTACAACACCCACTCTAAACTTGTTAAAATATGCTGGTCTGTCTCAGCGCTCAAACATGCTGCACTTTTTTTTTTCCCTGCGCGTACCTCAAACCATCAACGTGCCTCTTGAAGTTCCCGTTTTCTGAACCTTCAGATCCCGGAAGGAACCGAAACGGCTGAAGCCACGGCCCACATTCATTCACTCCTGGCATTTTCCAAAAGGGTGACTCGTCGGATCAAGCACTCACAACCCACGCACTGCCGACTCATTACCATGATATCCTGGCAAACTATCACCACGAACAAAGGAAGTTCCAACCTCCGTCTCCAACCTTACTCAGGCCGAGGTGGCAACCTTTTGGGTGGTTCCAAACTAATCCTTGTCGTCATGGCACCCCACACCACATCAAGTACAGTGCACTTCCCACCCCTCCATGTTAAAATTCAGCCACGATCCTCGCACTTTCCGCCGCACGGCATGGGTTGTTCCCACAAACCCCATTCCTTCCCCCTAACCCCCGCCAAACCTACGAGCAGTGTACGGGCCAGCTGACCCGCTCCGACTCCTCATCTAAGCGACTGATGGCTGGGAGGACTCGGGCGGCCAAAGAAGCCCAGGACTAGCTGCATTACGAGGCTTCGCCCACGGGGCGCTCCCCGACAACAGCGCCTGCTCTAAATAAAAGATCATTCTCTAAATTTACATTTAAAGTTTCTCTATTACAACGGTACTGAAGGAAACAAGAAAGGCAGGCCAGTAAGAAAAGTCGCCTCACATCAAATGATTGCGCACAGAATGTGAATATACATAGGAATGTAAAATCTGGTACATATGCGTGATCCCAGGCATATTAAACGTAATAACCACCGAAGGATTGCCGGGATATAGAAATTACACTTGATTCAGGCAAATACAAGTTCCAACAGCATGTTCAGTGGGCTAATCGTATAGGGCTTATCACGCTTCCTGGGGAGCCATATCTGTCAAAGTTACCATATGAGGTCGTGAATGGATTAGTGTGCGTCCCATCACCACGATTCCAAGTCACTAAATCTAAGGCGTCTTCTCTACACACCACTGATGATGTCATTTCTTTGGGCCTGCAGAAGCACTCATCATGCCAGCCTTCGCTGAAGATGGTTTGTACGTCGTGCACACAAAAACAGCAACTGTAGAGTGAATTGAAGGGATAATTGCGTGAATCGATTGAATTACCTTGGCAAATAAAAGCGTTAATTTTCTCAGTGGTACAATACGCTTATGTCAATTTTCTAGAACCTGTCGGTGCGAAACTGCGCTTTTTAAAGCGAAGCTGTTAGCCTCTAGTTGGTCGGAAAATTTCGTGACGTATAAGCGAAAAACCCAGGCAGGACCCAACAGTTCTCGCTTAAGATGCCGAGCGCATGCGTCAGGCTAATCAGGCATACAGCATAGAGCTCAGTATCTGTTTTTAAAAATTGGTCGCCATACCGCCCTGCGAAAGTGAATGTTCAGCGAAGCTGTTGTAAGCCACTGCAAATGGTGGTGGAGGAGAGTATGGAATGTTTCTCGTCGTCTCAACGGGCTTGTCGCTTGCGCTCGGCTAGTGTCACTACGTAAGGGTACAGAGTATCCGCCCTTTTTTATCCTATTGTTCCGTGCCGCCGCCAAGATCATTGGTCACTTCGCATTACGTGACATTTGTTTACACTGCGACGGTTCATGGGCGCTGCCAATTTGTTGTTTATGCGTTTTAGTCAGTCAGCTCTGGTAGGCTTAGCTTATCTTCCCTGCTCTGCTGCGGCTGCGTGCGACTGACGTCGTTCCGAATGCGAATTAAGGATAACGCGTGTAACAGCATTTCATCAGCAGAAGTCTGTCCAAATATGCCATTTAGCTGCATCTTCGGTAGTGTTGTTAACAAACGACCCGGTCGAAGTTATCGTTGAGGCCGCACATGCGGGAATCTCACAACACTGATAAACGCCAAAATGGTCACCGTTGCTGATTTCCGCGCCTCAGTGGCGGTACTCTAACTAATACCTTATCTACTCACACTACGCTCGGCTTCTCTGGCAAACGCTCGGTCCTGCCTAGCCTGACGCATGCGCTCGGTGTCTTAGGCCTTGGCTCCTTGGAATTTTCGCTCCCGGAGATGAAACCGCTGGGGGTAGATGTATACGGCTTTGCTGCAAAAACACAAAACAAGCATCGAAACCGCCTATGATAAGGCGCCTGTGAACAATGGGACGTCCCCCACCCCCACCACCATCATGTGTGCTCATGGTAAAGGTTATGTTTGCAGATTATGTTTGAAGGTTAGGCAGGACCAATGTCACTAAAAGCAGGACCAATGTCACTAAGTTGCCCAAGACGCCGAGCGCACGCGTCAGGCTAGGCGGGACCCAAAATTTTCTGCCAGAGAAGCCGAGAGCAAGCGACAAGCCCGCCAAGACGACTAGAAACATTTCATACCCTCCCACATGAGCATTTGTAGTGGTTTGAAACATTATCGTTGGGCATCCACTTTCGCAGGGCTGGATGGCGACCATTTTTTTCATCTCTCTATTGGTCCCACGCAATAACGTAGCCTGGGCGGCAGGTGTCGCCCAGAAATTGCGCGTCATAATAGCATACAGCAGGTTTTGTCAGTGCTGGCAAGGACGGTTTATATACGGTGAACAACAACCAGTGAAGATGCTGACGGCATATTTTTGTTTTTTACAAGCGCGTTACAACTGAAATTGAAGCTTGGGAGAGTTGGCTTCAAAATGACTGGCTTAACTTGAGGAATAAAAAAGGAGGAAATTTAACGGATAAAAACTGTATCTGAAACAGTGACGCAAGAAGCAGACGTCGCAACAACCATTTCTTTCAGTTAGCTGTCACAGAAGATTAAAGCGATCATGTGGATGCTTGCCAGGCTTATTTGCGCGCTTGCGCAATGAATCATTTTGGGTTACACAGGAAGGGGCGTTTAATCATTTGCTGGCGCTAGACATGAAAAAGGCAACCACGAGGAATTTCCAGAGAATTTTTACGAATGTATGGTGAATTGGTGCCATTTTATTTGCCAATATTCTCTAAAAAGTATCTGGCAACATCCGCATTAAAGCAAAAACTGCGCACTATGATTGTAAAAACTGAATTCAAAGCTGCCGATCGTATCCATGTGAACAACTATCATCCGGTTTCGCTCGCGTCTGTGTGTTGCAAGGTCACACAGGATCTAATAGCAAGGCACATTATTACATGTCTCGTTAATTTAATATGGACACCCCGCAATATGGGCGATATTTTCAGCGACCGGTTTATCGCCATGCAGTTCTGCCCCGTTAATATAGAAACCCACAGTCCGGACAATGGACGGCTATTCTGGGGACGAAATGGGTAAATACAGGCACTTTTGTCTCGTTATTATGGACACAGGTCCACAAAGCAAAAAAAGAACAAATGTCTGGTGACTCCCGCGGCCCCAGCGCCTACTGGGAATTTACTTGTTGCCGAAGCATGCATTTATCTCGGAACGCTGTTCATTCCAGTACCGTATAATGAGATCGAGAACATTCGTGATCAAGGAACAACACTGTAGGGTAGTGATGACAGGGTGACACCTTTCCCCATCAAACAAGATTGCCCAGTGCGGCATATGCCGGAAAGAGCAAGTCATGAGGCCCAGGACAAGAAAACAGGACGATAATAGTTCGTGTTCACTACGCATAAAAGGCAGGGCTTCTCTGGTCAGTTCGGTGGAGGCAATGGCTGGTGTTAAGAACCTAGTTTTCCCTTGTGTTTCTTTAAACGACTCTTGCTAAAACGAGCTTTCCTTAAACGAATTCCTTAATATTTGTGCGTTTGACTTTGATTCGTTATTATGGACGACCCACATTACGGACGATTTTTCTGGGGAACGAATGCGTCCATAACAACGAGACATCACTGTATTTTTCTGGAGTCGAGAGAATTTTTTATCCCTATCTACGAAGACTCGGGAAGGCATTGTCAACTGTTATTCAGCTTATAGAAACAGTTCGCGATTTTTATTCATCTCTGGAAGCTCGACAACAAATTGACGTCAGGTGTTGTAGATTTTTCCAAATCTTCTGACAAGGTTCCTCACAAAATATTGATTTTTAAGTTTCAGAAATCTAGGAATTAGTTCAGATATAATAAATTGTATAGTCAAGCATTTAGGAGACCGTCACGAGAACGTACCCATTGGGGATTACACACATATTATATTAAAGGTATTGTCCGGTGTCCCACAAGAATCTGTTCTGGAGCCTTCGCTGTTTTTTATTTATATAAATGAGATTTCCACACGGGTTGAAAGCTCTCTGAAGATCAAGTTTTTTGCTGACGACTGTTTAATCTACACATTTGTAACTAACGCAAATGACCAAATTAATATGTATGGATGTCGTCAAGCCTCGCATGAATGGTGTGCACAGTGGGAAATGAAAAGACAGCGAGCACCCATCTAACCAAGAAAAGGTCTGCATTGTCATATTTCTATAAAAGTGGAAATAACTTCCTGACTAAAACGCACAGATTTAATGCACACAGCTTTATACATGATTTTGTACGGCACACTGAGGTTGAGGAGGTGTGTCTACAGAAAGCTGTTCTACTTGAAAAAAAAAAAAACTACAACACGTCCCTAAAAATGTGAAATTACTTGCATGCAAGGGTTTTGTTCGCCCTATTTTGAAATATACCTCTTTCGCCCCAGAGCCCCAGCTATTTTCGGTCGTCAGTAACTTTTAGAACGTACTCGATGACTTGTGGAGCGTCCCCCATAGACTTGACGTAATACTTCAAGTCCATACCAATACATTGATGATAGCAATGGCAGCTGTCTCAGGACCCCTACATAAACCTTCAGACCACGACGCACCCACAATTCTGCCCACTGAGTATGTCCTTTGAAAGAAAGAAACACTCGGTTTCTGTCACGTGTACCTTCACTGCGCTTGCATCTTGCAACAAAGCTTTATTCCTACAACGTAGGGTAGGACTCTTATTTATGTGCACGCCTTGCTTTCCCGACAAGAGTTCACTTCCGATGCAATGACGAAAAAAGAAAAGAAAACGCGCACTAATTGCGCGTGGCCCCGGAATGGTTACGCGCAGACTGGCCAACTACAACTCAATATTGGCCGATATCATAGATGTTCATGATGTCGCTTTAAGTGGAGAGATTAAAAAATTTAAAGCGACCCACTTCTCATGAGTGTAATATAAAGTAGAGTTCATATTTCTCTAGCTCACGCAAACCACCCCTCTCCTCCTTCGCCCACACTAGAAAATAAAACTAAAGGGTCGAGTTTCTTCAACCGAGATAGCTGCTGCATAAGTCATTTTTGCTCAGGGCCATACAATTCCTCGATGATGCGAGTGTTAAAAAACATGTATATGTTTCAAACGTCCACAGAATTGAGAGATTGAGAGAGAGATTGAGAGAGAGAGAGAGAGAGAGAGAGAGAGAGAGAGAGAGAGAGAGAGAGAGATTGAGAGAGAGAGAGAGAGAGAGAGAGAGAGAGAGAGAGAGAGAGAGAGAGAGAGAGAGAGAGAGAGAGAGAGAGAGAGAGAGAGAGAGAGAGAGAGATGAGGCTCTTTACTGAAAAAGCAGAGGTTTCCCGGCGTTTCTCTGCTGAGGTATGGGGATGGGGGAAGAAAAGGCCCAAGAAAGAGCTGGGCAGGAAAGAAAAAGAAAAAAAAACTGTCGACGATTGTCTGCATAATATATGGCTTACTAACTAGTGAAGTTTAGAACTGCATTTCAGTAAGAGAACGGATGGAGGGCGGCGAACGGTTTCAGGCAGCTACCGTATGTGTCCACTTCGACAACATATTTCAATCACACTTTCCCTGGTATTCTGAATTCCTCCTCCACTCGAGCCGAGGGTTCCTTGGAAGAGATTTTTGCATTGCGGTGTCCTCCACTCAGCCGACTCAAGGAAGCACTTTGGGTGGAGGACATACTCAGAATACGGCCATTTGTAACTTTTAACTAACTTTTAATGTTATTTAATGGCACTTTTTAATGGCACTATTTAATGGCACTATTTAATGGCACTTTCTAACTTTTAATGTTATTTAATGGCACTTCAGGCGAAAAGTTGTATCCTACTCTCGCATGTACTTTGAACTGATCTCGTGACTCGCAATATCCCTTCTACGCCCCATTCCAAAGGGTTCGTGTATAATATATCGCCATAAGCGCAGTGATAGTAACCACTGCAGCTTCCCTCTTGTTCGATGTGCCTAACCTAAAACTTGTTTGCAAACAAGCATGCCGCATGTACGCAGACTCCATTTATTTTCTAGAGGCATCCAGTTAGAAAAATAGAAAAAAGAAGTTGCCTCTGCCAGGTAGAAAAGAAACAAGACCAGAGTTTTCCCCCGGCAATGGAAGTTTCCACCTGCACGGCCGCGTTTGTTTTGTCGGCGAGTGGCGGCGCCCGGAGGTTGCCCGATAGGCGAGCCCGGCGCGTTGCTTTGAGCCCTTATTTATGCTGAGCTGTGGCGTGATACGGCTAGCCGCTATATTCATCGCACCGCTTGCGCAACTACAGCCAATGTTGTTTATTTTCCACCGTCGAAGAAGGGCAAAATAAAGCTGTAACGCGGGCCACACGAAGGGTTCATCCGTCGGCCGCAATACGCGAGAGCCGCAAAGGTCAAAGACCGGTTTCGGGTGCCAGCAGCACGTTTCTATTAAAGCCGGTTCTGCGATCTAGTTGCGTATGCAACTATCAAAAATGCGCCCGTCTGCCGATAAGCAGGTCAATGGAGCCCAAAAGTGGATGCTCTGAGTCACTTCCCTTAGTTGGTCTCTCTACTTTTTTTTGCTTCTGCTCACTACCTTCAGACGCAAGCGCCAAGTGGGCCTCAAAGGGTGCTGGGAACACGTTACGCGGTCCTGTATTGCATGTCGCATCAACGTGGAATCGAAGCTGGTTGCCGACTGCTTCGCGTACGCAATCGCTAACTTAACAGGCGCGCAAACGTGTCGAGACGCCCTAATCCTTGGGCTGGAGATTTGTTTACCGTGTGGGAACGCCCCGCAACAGCAGCAAAAGAAGATACCTAAGCTCAGCACACTCAAAGGCCGCGGCGAAGCCGGCGCAAGAAGTCAAGTGGACCTGTCTTAAGGTTAGTGACACGGTCGGAGACCTCGTAAAGAAAAGAGGAGGCGGCGCACAATCAGAGGCCCGAAAACCAGTCCTGGAGGCACTCGGGCGGATGTGTTTGTCCGGCACGCACTCTTCGTGCATATAAAGCACGTCTGGGCCCGGTCCGTGTTCGCAGACGCGCCATCCGGCTTCCCCTCTTAGCCACTCTTCACCGCCGTTCAGTCAGCGCAGGCCAGCGAGTCGATCGCACCACCATGACACCCTTCCTCCCCGCGCTGGCCGTGGTGCTGGCCGCTCTTGTAGCAACCGCCTTCTCCGAGCCGTCATGCACGATGATGGAAAGCGCCAAAGTTCGGAGATTTGTCTGCAAAGACTTCACCTCGGTCGAAGACTTCGCGAAGTATGTCAAACGCGGCCCACCGGCCGACCCGACCGTGGAGACCTGGTTCAAGCTGAGGGACAGTCGCCTGGACCGCTTCCCGGAAAAAGCCTTCGCCGACCTCGACATCTGCAAGCTTACCCTGCACAACGTGACGGTGCAGGCCTTCGCGCAACAGGGTCCCACCGGAAACCCATTCGTGGGACTCGAGAACACGCTGCGCAAGGTGGTCTTCCACAGCGGCACCACCTTGCCTCCTTCCTGGTCGGTCTTCCAGGGCGTTCACAAGCTGGAAGAGCTCTGCGTCGACGACTACGAGAACCTGCGCTTGACCAACGACTTCAACATGCTGCCCAAGACAGTGAAGAGTATCTACGTGACCAAGTCGACGGTGGAGCACGTCGACATGGACTGGCTGTCCTCGCTGGAGAACCTCGAAGCGCTCGTGCTGCGCAAGACCAGCCTCAAGGTCTTCTCGAGATCCTGGCTGCCAAAGCCGGCGCCTAAGTTCTTCTTCCTCGACATGCCGTAAGTACATTCATTACAGGACTAAGTCGAAATGTCTGTGTGTGCAGGCGTCGTTTGACGGCGATCTCAATAAACGAAAACAATTTATAGAAGGGAAACCTTCAACACGTGATATAGGTCACATTGATGGCCCGTAGCATGTAACGAAATATCTTACATATGTGCAATGAGCACAGGATTGTGTTAGCCATCGAGGGGGACCGGGATGTTTACGTACTTATAGATTACTATGTTTTGTCGGTTTCTCATCTTTTTCGAACCATCATGACAATGAATTGCCTAACTGGTCATCACCACAGCTTCAATCAGGCAGTTGTGAGTTGTTGCATTTATTTGCATGTGCTTGGTTACACAAGAAGGCTTAACCAAAAATCTGTTTTGGGGTGTTCTTGTGTTATAAGTGTCCTGTGAATTTGCGGTGGCAAATAGATTTTGCAGCAGCTGCCATTTTGTTCAACCGTACTTTGCACTAAATGGAGTAACGATCACCGTAACATGTACGTCATCTGTGCGAGACATAAAAAGATGGATAGATAGTTGCACCATATGCTTTACTTGCAGTATGCTTAGTTGCATGCCATATTTGTATGTGACGTACAAATTTTTGCTCGGGATTATTGCGCCAGTAAAGTCGATTGCACCACGAAGAACGTCCCGCGTAGTACAGTTGTGAAGTTCGCGTTCTATGTGTTACATACATCCACGTATTTTCGGTGATTGCGTGAGGAAGTCCGATGTTGCAAAGAGCCTCCAAATCTTTCGTTGCAGAGACAACCAGCTCGAGGCGTTCCCAGAGGGCCTGCATGACGAGCTTCCCATGCTGAGCGTCGTCAACGTCCAGAGAAACAAGCTGACCACCGTCGACGAGAAGGCTGTGGCTCCGCTCAAGGACAAGACTGTCTTCGTCAATTTCGCCGGTAGGTTCTGCTCGCTATTAGTTAGGCAAAACGCACAGGAACAGGACAGAAAGAAGGACGCGGACACAGCGCTGTTAGCGGCGTGGTAAAAATTAGAACGCGGGTACGACAAGGACAACAGAAAAACGACAAACACAAGCGCTCAGCGCCTGTGTTTGTCGTCTTTCTATTGTCCTTGTCGTAGTTGTGATCTAATTTTTACCAAAAATGAACCAACTTGCCGAACAGTGTGTTCTACTGTCAGCGGTGTGTCCGCGTCACTCCTGTGTGTCCTGTTCTAGTGCGCTCTGCATCAAGAATATCAAAATACCAACTAGCCCATCAGTCCACACTATAGACCCTTTTCAGAAAAGTTGGCAACATAGTACATACGAGAGCTTTCATGATGACAACACTGAGGTCATTCGCAAACGTCGGCCATGATAAAGGAAGCGCGGCGCTCTCTTAGAGCCACTCGCAGTCACCTCGGCGTTCAGTCTGATCGGATAGGTTTCTGAGCCCTTGCTTGCTCTTTTGATTTTGTCACCACATGCGGTTACGAGTTCTCCAGGAGAGATGCCGACTCACTGCTGCGTCCCCCTCTGCAAACAGCACGGATACGCTCGTCGCTCAAACGCGGTATACCGGAGAGGTTGGTGTCCCACCCGGTGAGAGGAAAGACCAATCCCCGCGACGTAGACGGGATATCAACCAGTACCACAGTACTGCGAGTCCGTGAAGTCTGAGCTTAGGCGATGCGTGAGCGCGCTGAGCCGAGCAGCCGGCACAATCGCTGTGCTTCCTTCATCATGGCCGCGCGCAATGTTGCTCGACTGGCCTTCCGCTTGTCCGCTATGCCTGATAGTATTTTGCAAAGGGTCTATTAGTTTGTACTTGCCGAAAGTAGGGGAATCATTTATTTTTTATATGTATGTATGTATGTATGTATGTATGTATGTATGTATGTATGTATGTATGTATGTATGTATGTATGTATGTATGTATGTATGTATGTATGTATGAATGTAAGAAAGCAACAGACTCAGCACAACTGAGCAAATCCAACGGTCACTTGATTTACTCAGGCCGGCAGTGACTCAACAGACCCCGGAGGTTCACGATGATGATAATGTACAAATCATAAATATGATGGGTATGTATCGGTCAGAGATTTGTCCCACCAACAGATGGCAACTAGTACACTTCATAACAGTCTGGTGCTGCAAAGGTCAACCGTTGGTAGCACAAATAAGTGCTCACAGTATGTATGTATTTTGTTTATTTATTGTGTTTTTTAACGGAAAAGCGCAACACGCGATCCATAAAAAGCCTTCACGTATGCTTGTGAGAAACAAACGTAAACTATTCCTCCCTGCACATGCCAACAACAGCGTTAGTACTTCGTTACGCCTAGAAGGAAACGTGCCAGAAGTACACGGTTAACGCAAAGTTCGATCGTCCAAAATTACAGGTTGTGCAATCGATCAAAATGTTTTTTTTTTTTTTACGGGGCATGACAACACAAGCGATAAATTATTTTTTGGTTCCACTTTAGTGCCTGGAAAGACAAGTAGCGACATAGAGCGAGAGAGAGAGAGAGGGGGGGAGGTTGAGTGCTGACCTCTTTCCGCCCTTGTTAATGCTCGGCTCCTTTTTGTTTTCCAGACAACCCGTTTCACTGCGACTGCCGGCTCCGTTTCCTGCTCACGTACACGCATAGGTGGCACTACTTCCTGTGCCGGACGCCGGAGTCCCTGTTCGACCGCTACTTCGCCCGCCTGACCGAGGAAGACCTGCAGTGCAGCGCCATGCCAGCAGCAGCCGCCACGTCCACCTAGGCGCTCACCTCGCCACCCGTGCGGTCGGCGCTTGCGCTGGGCGCAACCCGCCGCCGACGTACTGCGCATGTGCTGTCGTCCTATCCAACGCCTCGTTGATGTGAACCTCGACGCGACGCAGTGCGCTGCGCGGGGCTTCCCGTCGAATTCGTTCCCCCTTCCCCCATACCCTTCCTGTCGTTGCCACCGTCTTTGATCGTACTGAATAAAGCTAGAGCCCTGCGTGTGCATACCCGGTTGTCAGGTCTGTTTCAAAGGGTCCGCCATGGCTCTCCCTGGCCAGAAACAACGCTCGTTAAAATTGACTGGGAGGAGCCTGAAGCGGATGAAGTGGTAGTAGTAGTCGAGAAATCAATTTCGCACAGCCTACTAAGCCCCCTAAATCACCCATAAAGTTTCATTCATTCATTCATCTCGCGAGAAATGGGTGTGGTTCCTCAGTCCAAGGGACCAGGGGACGATTTCGCGATCTGTGTTCTGGACGCCACAAACAGTGGAACCAATGGAAAGTAAAGGTAACGATACGTGTTTACAAACAGGCCAGTTCGATTCTGTCTTTTCCTACACGGGGCATAGCAGCTGTTATGTTTCAGCAGACCGCGACCCTGTTCGCGCGTGCTGCAAGTTTTTAAAGCAAAGCTTTACTCCTTTCGTCCAGCCATTTCCCGGAGGATGCGCAAGGTGACAGTTCGACCGGAGACACCCCCCCGGCGACACACCCCTCGAACCACATCACGTGATTCGCTGGGCCCGCTGTCGGCGCTGCGCACGAGGCCCCGTTTTCAGTCGTTATGCTCACGAAGCGGCGCCGGCCGCGACGGGAGCGACCGCTCAGCTGATCGGCAGCCGACCAAACCCGCAGCCTCCACGCATGCGCCACTGGGTAGTCTCTGGCTATGTGACTCATCTTGCGCCGCGTTCGCCGTGAAAGAGGAAAGCCGCGTTCGCCGAGAATGAAAGCGAGGCCGGGCCTCCTTCAATGAGCGTTGCACGGGACCGAACGGCTTTGAGGCGTGGTCGGCAATACAGCTACATCAAAGGTTAACCAAAGGAAACCAAGACTCAACCAGACTACAAGCTTTTGCTTTGAATATTCAAGGTTAACTGAGCTAAGCTGGCTAAGCCGCAACTATTTTGTGTAGTGCTCCTGTGCTTTGCGGCAGAGCCTACCTTTGTCAAACGTGTTACTACATACATGCGCCTCCTGCGCGGGGCTCCGCTGGCAGTAACTCAAGCCGTTGCAGCTGCACAATACAAAAAAAAAAACTTTTCATGCAGAGACATGCACCTACGAAGCGGACGCCGCAGCCGAGATTTCCTCTCCCCCTCTCTCAGGCTCAACGTGCGCCGCTACTTCCGGCCCTCACGAACTCTGGGAAGGATGCTCTTGTGGTCAATACTGTGTTCGGGCCACGTGCGAAGCACTAGGAAGGCTGATTGACCGTTAGCGCTTCCGGGATAAATACACGGTTCCTCCGAGCTTAGAACGCATTCATCTGACAACCGCGGATCCGGCTGCCGCTCTGTTCGAGCCATTCTGTAAAGCTCGCCCGGAAGGGTGATGTCTCTGCATCTTCGCTGATCATCTCTCACCATTCAGTAAACCAGCTAAGATTTGCCTTCCGCTTTTTTCGCCAACACCAAGGCAGCTGCTCCTGTTTGCCGCTCGCCACCACGCTACACCTTATGACGGAGGCGACGGAGCCCGGTTCGGGGATGCCTCGCTGAATGTAACAGAAGGCGCTGACACTGCCGGCGTTTCATTCACTACATCCACAAGGTACCCGGTATGTACAGAACTGGTAGAGCCAATGTCCAGTCGGCCTACAGCGGTCATTGATTGACTCGACAGTTCGGGTCACTCATTAGTAACTAGACCAGCGGGCTTCTTCACCAAAACAGCGGGTAATATTCGCTACCCTATTTAAACGACGCTGGTGCAACCTTCCCGATGTAGGCAGTGAAAATTTTCTGCAGAGTCAACGAGACATCTCTTAAAACCGTCATGCAACCCTAAAAAGATGAACTATAAAATGCTTACTTTGGGGTGCCCGATCGGCATGTCTTCAGCTTGCCCTGTATGGAGCAGTCCCAACCTTTTTTTCTTGGTTCTCTGGCAAAAGAAGGTGCAGCTAGACCGCCGTGAAACCTGCATTGCTCGCTTTACTGTAAAATCATGTATAAACTTATCACTCGACCAGTGGAGTACGCAGGATTTAGTCCTTGGGTGCGGAGAGGTGAGAGGGGGGGGGGGCGGGGGGAGGTTGGACCCACGAGGAAAAAAAAGAAAAAGGAGAAGATTATAAGGCGAGAAAAGAAAGCTAAAAATGAAAGCGATGTTTAGAAATCGAGATGCAGTGTACGTCATACACGAAAATGTCAACTACCGTATAAACCGGAATATAGGTCGAGTTTTTTTCCAAAAAAATCCGCACTAAAGTCACCCCTCGTCTTATATAGCGGTCATTGGCAGAATGTAAATCGTTGTCTGGCGACAATGTGCAAGCGTAGTTCGTCGCCAATCGCCATCGGCATTCGTGTCGGACTGCTCTCTCGCTCTATCAGGCCTTTATTTGATTTCGCTTTTCTGTAGTTTTTCGTCTTTTACTCGTCTATTACGCGTGCGTGCGTACATTTCTGTACGTCTCTGTTCCGAGATGAGTGGCGGCAGTCGACGGCAGTTCACCGCGGCGTTTAAGCTGACGGCGATTGAGTCGCCGAGCAGAATGGAAATATGGCGGCGTAACGCCAGTTAGGCGTTTCAGAGAAAAGTGTGCGGTACTGGCGGAGCCAGAAAGCTAAGCTGTGCGCGTGAAACCCCCGAAACCGATCGTTCTGTGGACGTCAAGCGGTGCAACCCGAGTTGGAGAACAAAGTGGCGGGCTTCGTCCGGGAACTTCGTCCGGGAACTTCGCTCACGATCGCTCCGGAGGCCATGCGCGGACCGGCTCCGCGAACTGTACAATGAGTGGATAGCCGGAGACAAGAAAAAGACCTATACGGGCCGGTTGCGACCGTGTCAAGCTGGGTGTCCTTCTCTGGGCAGTCGCTGCCTGACAACATGGTTACACGAGCGTTCAGGAAGTGCTCTATCAGCAACGCGCCTGATGGCATGGAAGATGACAGTGCGAAGCAGTCATCCTCGAACGACTCTGAGAGCTCGGACTAGTGACTTGGGCAGGCATAGTGATTGGCAGTGACGGACGGGCGTCGAAAATAAATATAGACATTGTGAGTGCGCTTCTGTGCCGAATTATTTTTTTGTCAACTTTTCCCACCTCAAGGTAGGGGGTCGACCTATATACCGGGTCGACCTATAATCCGGTTTATACGGTAGTTTTTTCCTTACAATTATTTCTATTGAGCAGGAGCATCGCAAAACGGCTTATTGTAACGGCAGGAGTAGACGTTGAGCCCACGAAAACTGAAAAATAATTATCGGCACTTCTTATTTGGTAATAAGCACGGCCAGTGGTCAACTTCACTCATACCCAGCCCCGGACCTGAAAAAATTACCTCTTTCCCATTTCACGTACGTTAATGAACGCAATACAGACGTTTAAGCCATACATTTTTCCTGTGTGTATGCACGCAGCAATATTTGTCGTCTCTGGAGCTGCCACATGCAAACGCCTTCTTGAACCTATATCTCAGTAATATATCAGCCGCTCTCTTGCTTACAGTTACGCGTATGTTTGGAAGCGTAGGCAAACACTGGAAACCCTTGTAGGTAATTTCCAGCTCGCGGACGCGCCGTTGTCACTGATATAGCGGAGGAGAGTTCAACGACTCGGCAGGCAACCCAAGAAGGGTCTCCCGGTCGTTCCTTATCAGGGCTTGATTTAAGAGGAAGCCAATGTTTACTAACAGCCACTCCGGCAGTGCATCGCACCGTACCACGGGGACACTCGTATTGAAGACATGCTGTTCTGTGCACTAGTCTCAATCTTCATCAGCATCATACCGTTCGTGGTGAGCGAACCAACGTGCACCAGATCGCCCACAGTGTCCTCTCGGTACGAGCAGTTCACGTGTTCTGGCTTCGATAACCCTGACCACCTCTTCAACGCTGTCCCGCGCGAGCTGGACTTGCCTGAGACGAAGCTTGCACTGCGCGATGTCAGCCTGGACTACTTCCTACCCCAAACGTTCGCCCGAACTAACGCGTCGCGTCTCACGTTAAGCAACGTGACGGTCGGCGCCTACGTCCGAGGCTGGCTCCAGCGCTACTATGCCTTCGAAGGGCTCGAAGACTCTCTCGAGATCTTCGAACTGGCAGAGAACAGCAGTTATCCGGGCAGCTGGACCTTGCTGAGCGACATGAAGTCGCTCAAGGAACTGCGTCTCGTCAAGATGACGGGGCTGCGGCTTTCGAGCAACTTCGCCCAGCTACCGCGCAGTGTCACCCACGTGGCGGTGATCAGGTCGACCATAGACAGCGTCGACGCTAACTGGCTGGCCTCGCTGACGAACCTGGAGAAGGTGTCGGTCATCAGGTGCAACCTGGTGACGTTCGCGCGGACGATGCTGCCGCGACCGGCGCCCAAGCTCTGGAGACTCATACTTGAGTAAGTGCAACTTTTTTGATAACTGGAGGGACGGGAGCTATATAGAACTGGGTCAATTTTTCTAAGCTCACTTGCTTTTTCGACAGATTATTTTAGGACACCAGATGCTCCGCGTGAGATACACAACAAGTCGATGAGTGAGTTAAATGGCTCTTCTCGTTCCTTTTCCTTGAAAACCATCGAAAGGCGGGTAATCAGGAAAGATTTTATTCTTATGCTTCGGGTGGACAACGCACACTTTCCGGTAGTCAATGTAGGTCCAGAATTTCGAGACGTCGCATTGTTTTCATGACTGAGAGATCAACACTTCTGGAATGCTCCCCAATGTTTTCTTACACTAGCTAGGCAGAATTCAAGGTGAAACGCTGCTATGTCTGTATATCACGTTCACAAGACTGTCCTGCAAGCTTACAGAGCTACCGGGCGCAAATTCAAGGACAGCAAATTTGACGACTAATCGCGCAGAAGTCCACGAGATTTATGCGACGTTATCTTGAAAAGGGACTATACAAAGTAAAAGCTTACAGTAGGCGGATATCACTTTAAAGCGACAGTTTGCCTACTGTAAGCTTCCGAAAGCTGAGCATAAAATAAAAGTGATTAGAATGGGAATGTGTCTGTAAAACGGCCACTAGGTTGACAGGGTATTGCATGAAAAGCCACCTTATCCGACAAAAATTCATATTAAGGGGCAGTTAATTGTATAGAACAGTTATGGATATGCAGAACGAACACCGAATAGTTAAAACAAACTTTATTCCAATATATATATCAGCCTCTACATGCCTATGAACTATTTGTGGTGAACTGTATCTTCTAATGAACGGTATCCACTATGAATGCAAAAAATCTATACACCTGCGAATGAATTCTGATAAACTGTGTCCAGGGAACTAGATTTGAGGAAAACAGCGCAATGAACGTTTGGAACTGTCATAAGATCTTAAACAATTTTCTACGGCAAATTGTGTTGCCTGCTGAATTCCGCAGCATATAACAAAACATTGTGGGCATTCGTAGTGGCATTCAACACCTCATTCAGGCTTAGTCTGCTACACTGGCTCATGCAATTAATTAAACCCTCCGTCAAGCAAATTACGACGGGTAAAAGTGAGGCAGAACAGGGAATTAGTTAAACAAATTACCTAGCTGAAAACGAATACTTAGGATGCAAACAAAGGCCGGACATCTTGAAGTCTGCCCAAAGTTAACTGCTGTAGAACTGTGAGAGTTTAGTAACAATAGCAAAAAGAATAGCAGTGGCTTAGCTCGGCTATGCCAGGATATACGTAGCGTGAGCTAAGGTTCAGCTGGTTATTCTTAGCTTTCCTGGTTGCTTAGGGTTAGCTTGATTATCATGCTTACGGCTGATTCAATGACACACACACGGTATATGCATTATGTGACACATGTATATTTATCAAGCGGCTCCGTTGCAGCGTCACCGATCGCCCCAGAGCTAGGCTGGTTCCACAGGCGCACGCCGGTGTTGCTGCGACGCACTAGCCATCGGTTCCACACCCGGCCACACCTCGCATGATTATCAAGGGGGGCGGGCCGCCACGTGCGGAATGGAGGTCGGTGAAGACGCTGGGCGCGTAGGGTGTGTGAGAGACGCCGGGCAGCGAGCAACGTTATGTGTGCCGTGTGACGTCACTGCTCCTCGCGCATGCGCAGCACGGTTCTCCAGGAGCCACGCGAAACTGCTCAACCTCGGCCACTGTAGCTCACGCTACAAAAAACATTCATTTCTGCTGCAGCGTGTTCAGTCAATGCCAGGGTTGTGAATAGCGTTAAGCTGTACTTTAGGCTCATTCGCTGGTGTTTTCGGAGCTTTGTCTGCAAGATTTTGGCTTTAGCCTTGTTAGATAGTTTTTACAGGATAAGTGGCTGCTACAAAACAGGCACTACTTTACCCCTTCTGAATTTCCGCCGGATTTATCCTCTACCGTCCTATGAAGAAACGTACCTTTTTTTCCTTACAGCTACGCCGACCTGACATCGCTGCCAGAGGACTTCGCTGAAGAACTACCGGCATTGCGAGAGCTTGGCCTGCGGCACAACTCGATCACGTCCTTCAGAGCAGGAACGTTCTTGCCCCTTGCCCAGAACGGCACCAGAGTCAGCCTAGCAGGTGTGATGCGCACTTTATACAGCGGCAAAAGACACGCCCAGAAGGTGCCCGGACATAAATGAAAAAAAAAACTATAATATGGGTGGAGCTCTGATAAAAAACGCGGAAAATTTCCTTGCAAATGTGCATTCTGAAAACCTATCATGTTGAGCCACCGCGCCAAAGAAATTTTTGTTATAAAATTATACGAAGCAGTATAGGCTGTAAACCTGTAAAAAAATTCTAGGTGCTAGCAAGCCTTTAAGCCACGCAGGCACATCAAGTAGGAAGCATTTTGAAGCTGACCACATGCAGGGATTTCAATTTTCAGTCTCCTTTCGCCTGAACCCCTTTGCGGTAATAAAATTGAACCATGCTGCGATCATACGTCTTGTTGGTAGGAATTAAACATCAGGCTCATTTATTCCTCTCCTCCAAACACAATCGGACCATTCGCGAAGGGTAAAAGGGTGAAAAGAGACAGCTATTTTAGTAAACCGTAAGGAAGCAAGAACCTTGAATAAATTAAAACCAATTAAAAGTGTCAATAGAGACAAACTGTGCATGTTGCACTGTATCCGTATTCGCAAGAAATTTGAGCGTAGGCTATTAGTAACAATTGCCGTTGAACTGTGGTCACATGCACTATTGGATCTGAAAAGTAGGTGTGAGGAAGAGGTGCTGCTTTCGATTTTCCATTTGTTTAAAAATAAAACTATTTTTAACCAAGCAATTCTTTCTGTACATATCATGTTGTATTATGATAAATGTGCGGTTCATTGTGATAGTGATTATCCAGAACAAATATGTCCCTTCCTTTGAATGAAGTTCAATCATATTATTCATGAAAACACGAAAGAGGAGCGGTTACAGAACCCAAGCCCTGCGGCGCCCCATATTACGGAAAGCATATCCCAACCTATGCGTCTGCTTTGAACCCCTGATGTTCGTGTTGGAAGTGTTGTTACTTTATCATGGTGTGGGCCTCACTAATGCATCACGGAATCTTCACTAAGCACTAGCCTTTGGTATAAATTATTGAAGTATGTTTAGACATTTATGAGCATCCCAAGTTCAATACTGTTTAACTATAGTTTGGGCAGTCCTCCTTCAAATTGCTATTGCTCTTTTCTTCCCGAAATTGGCGCTGCGCATTTAGAAGCAATCTTACATAATATATAAATATTCGCTTATAGATCAATTCTTTGACTAAATATGCCGGGCATGGTAATATTTCTATGTGCGTGTAATTCCCAAATCATCATTTCTTTTGTTTTTTTTAACCAGTCCAATTTATAGAGGTGTACTTTACATTTTAAAATCCTCCACCCAACATTCCTGAAAGAAAAACAGTGAGCAGTGCCTCAAACCTATCAAAGGTTTGATGCCGATCGGCGTAATAAATGTGTCTTTCTCGTTCTTCGCATTTCTCTCCTACTCAAAAAGCATGGCCGGAACAATAGAGAAAGAGAATTCGTATGACCAGAAGCGCTTACAAGGAACAATAAGTGTGACGACAATACATGAACAAAAAGGACTACAGATAAACTACACTTAGCATAACGGGATCAAGAAAACGAGACCAAGAGCAGAGTGCCGGATTCAAAATTGCTCATAATACACCCAAAAAATGCGTAATGTTCTGAGTGATTTTTTTTCGACACCTCCTGACATTCCAAAAAAGAAAAATGTTTGAATCCTCTTGCAAGCCTGGCAAACAAAATTGTTTGCCAGCAAATATGGGATCACCATGGCTCCAATATGCAAACAGTGGCAGTGATTGACCCCGTGACTTCCTGTGCAGGCAACCCCCTGGACTGCACTTGCGAAGCGGCGTTCCTCCTCGACTTGCCGGACGACTGGCACTACCCGTCCTGCGCTACTCCCGCGTTCCTCCTGAACAAGAGCATCAGAGAACTGACACCAGCGCAGCTCAACTGTGCCGGAGGCTCCGGAGGCTCATTCGAATACGCACGCTACGTCGAGAACAACGAAACCTATTAAAGTCAGCGTCGCTTGTGGCCCGAGTGCATTTCAAAGGTGCTTGTTCGTTAAAACGTTGGTGGCCTTCTTGCGCTTC
Source organism: Haemaphysalis longicornis (assembly GCF_048455015.1). Lineage (NCBI taxonomy): Eukaryota > Metazoa > Arthropoda > Arachnida > Ixodida > Ixodidae > Haemaphysalis > Haemaphysalis longicornis. Next base: position 118,486,243 of record NW_027526361.1, on the reverse strand, counting down.
GGCATGAATAAGTGCTCGGTGTAACACTTCTTTTTTAACCCTTGTTAATTTAGTTTGACACTTCTTCCGCCGATTTCCAGTTCAGAGGCAGAATTCTGAGTTGCGTCCGTTTGAAAAATGCCCGTTTCCTGCCCGTTTCGTGCCCAACTACCACCAATGAACAGAAACCAACCTCGCACAGAAGGTGCTCGCTTGAAGTACACACTTTGAAACGAACACGAAATGGAAAAAACTCAGAGTTCAGCACCAGCAGTCAAAACGTGTGAACTCTCAATGATTGGCTTAGGCAGAATTCAGTCGGCAGGAATACTGAGTACCCCTAACTTTGTCAGAGGAAACGTGCTTGTTGAGACGAGCCTCATACAGCGTGGACACTTGAGCACGCCCTAGTGAAAGGTATGCAACATACATGGCCGCAAAATTCAGTCCACCGAAAGAAAAGAGAGTTGCCTCCTTTCATGATTAACGAATTGCTTCTGTTACACATTTTAGGGGTTCGCTCTCGTCGCTGAAACCAAGACTTTTCGGCGTAAATCACCTGTTTAACGTCCTTAATGATGTTGTTGTATTAGAAAAGCTTATACAGGGGCCTTTTTTTCCCGCTTAAAATTACTTAACAGCCTTTGTGTTTAAATGTCAAGTCTCATTTTTTGTTGCTGTTTAGCGTTCCCCCTTCCCCACCTCTTTTTTTTTTTTTTTTTTGTTCACCCTGCTCATTCAAGCACTAGCTTTTCTTGTCATTCAGTCCCTAACAATGTCAGGTAATCGACTAGGCACACCCCACTCTGCTTTGGCATGCAAGCAACTTTCCCTCCTTTTTTTCTTAGTAAAACTTCCTAGAGCTCCGCTCATCTGCTGCAAGATTATATAAGCCATGAATGACGGGAAATATATACACGTTCGCGCGAGTTCGTTCAACCCATGCAGCCTTCTTGCCGAAAAAATGTAAAATCACTTTCTTTCTCTCGAAATAAACCATGAACGTGCGCATCATTTAAGAAATGCTGGCGTGCAGCACGTCTCATAAAATTCATTTCTGTATCCCATAACCGAATTTTGAAAACGAAATAAAGCGCAACCAGGTGCAGCTTTCCAGCTCATCTCACATCTTTCAGAAGTGATCACTCTAGAGTTATTCTAATTCAAATTATGTTTGCACAGATAAAATTGAGGACAGAAGCTTGAAGTTTGGCACGCCGCTCTACCAGCTTCAAAAGCCGTGGAAACTAGGCTAGTTATTTTATGGCAGTGACTTTTGACAACTAATCACCCATTAGAGTTCTGCAAAGTATTTTTACCACGCCCACATTCATTTCGAGGTATTGCCCTGTGCAAAATTGCACTTTTCTGAACTTGTTTTACTTGGTTCCTCAGCGATCAGCCTTTAGCGAAAAAGCTGGGACTGTGTTGTTTGATAAACGCACAATTTTTAAGTCAATTCTCGGGAACAGATGTAACCCGAGGTAAGTACATTGCACTGCTAGGTTACGTAACTGCGACCCGTTTCTTGAAACCGGCAATGCAGGTCATCAGAACTTAGTACCTTCGTGCTATAGATGTAAAAGAAAACAGGACATGCATTAAGGCCGCCGTCCTGCTAAGAGAGTGAGAAAGAGGAGGGGGAGAGGGGGGAGAGGAAGAGAGAGGGAGAGCTTTAATGATGCAGAGAAATCAGCCTACCAGCGAGCTTGGCTTGCTATACTTCCTATTGGAATGATGAAGGGTAAAGATGAGTGAAGACGCGTAAGCACGCAGAACGTGCATAAACACTAACATTCGCAGGAACAGGAAAGCACGAACAGGCTGGGAAGTCGCTGACGTTATCCTTGTTAAAGGCTCCACGCTGACTATGCGGCCGGACGGCATCACGCCTTGTCCCTGCTATGCATGTAGAGGAAGACAATGTGTTCTTACACGTACCTATAAACACCACGGGGAAAAGGGGATAATCATAAATCGCACGACTTGCCGGCACGCGCCGTTTAGGAGGTTTCTTGGGCCCCAATTCCTTCCAGTTCAAAGTTTTTGGTTACCCGTAGTGGACCGGATTCGCATTTTTCTGGGTAAAATGGACCACAAAAATTGATGCAGGTTAATCTCTGATCGCATTAGGGTTTCGATATATCCATTTATATGATGAGTGAAAAGTTGGACACACGTGAAAAACAATAACGAAGCTTACGTTCTAGGAAGTGGATTTGACTTCATCAAAGTAGAGTGCAGAATGACTTCACACTGCTATATTCGACCGATACAACAAGGGAGAGATAAGTGCGAGCGAAAGGGGCTTGAGGTATACAATCGGGCCATGATCGGGAGGCAGCAAAAGAACATGCAATAAGAAAATCATGCACCCTTCCGTCTAACAACGACGATGATTGAACGTGAAGCTTTCTCGAGAGGGATTCTTTGGTTGTCTGATTTTGCACTCTGATTCGCGGGCAGTTTGAACTTTGACTCCGTGAGCTTTAACTTTGATTCGCACGCAGTTTGTTCGTTCGATCGCAGCGGTTGTTACTTTGACACTTCGCCATTTGATTTTGCACCAAGAAAGCTTCACGTTCAAACCATCGTCGTTGTTAGACGGAAGGGTGCATTATTTTTTTTGTAATTTTGACGTCCATGCACACCTGTCTAAATAAAGCTGCTCGGCGGATGGACGTCTGCTTAATAACGCGCAGGACCCAGATTCAATTCCGACCACAGGATGCGTTTTTGTTTTTCACTTCTCCCACGACCATCGTCATCGTCAGAAAAAGTTGGCTTTCATGCAGTGTGATTTCGACGCGACATATTCCTTTAGTGAGACATGGAAAGCTTTGCTTTAAAGCACACAAAAGAGCAACCCTGACATTTTCCATGTTTTCTGGCTGCCTCCTGACCTGGTGGCGGCTACTCCTTCAACTTCAGGTTTTTCAAGAGTCATGTGGTCATACTAAAGGGGCCCTGCAACACTCTTTGAGCAGTGCAGCTAAGCCTGCGCGACGTTTACATTACACTGCCAGTAATACCTGAGCCAGATACTACACGTGCACGCGAAGCCGTGAGCGCGCAAATCGCTGTGAAATACGCAGAAAGACCAATCGCACTCTCTTCAATTTTCCTCATTATGACCCCTGGCATGGCCTAAACGACGTCATTGCGGCCATAGCTGTCCTATTGGCTGCCGCTGGTCAACTTCGCGGCCTATTTCTTTGTGTGCCAACCTCTTCTATGCCTGAACCTGTACGCACAGTTTTCTTTTGTGTTTTGTGTGCGCGTGGAGTTTCAGTGACGAACTCAATACTCCCCTTTCAACAAGACAACTCGACAGCAAACGTTTATTGCTTTAAAAACGCCCTACCAGGCTGAGGACGCGCTTGCGAGCAGGCAGCCATGTCTCCATTTTTGTGGCACCGGACCGGAAATAGACCCTTTCACGCTGCGGAGAAAAGGAGAGAACTCCCCAGCCTATGATATATAGCATAGATTCTGGGGGAAGTATCATGCTCTCTTAGCTCAATATAGCGTCAGCTTTCTTCAACTCGTACACTTCATTTCCGTTTTTTTTTTTTACTGACTAAGTCGACTATGGCGATTTGAGTAATTTAGCAATTACGGCTAAACACGTATTCCTATCAAGCCAGATGTTACGAAGATACAGCAGAGACATGATTGTTGATGCAACCAACGTCGGGGTTCCGGCTCTATTTTGTGCACGCAGCCCGTGCAGGGCGAACCAAGCGATACAGTTGTGACTCGCGGTTGCAGAACGTGTAGATCTGACCGCAACGAGCGACTTGGAGGGCCAAAAGCACGGCTTCGGGCAGTGGCTTATCATTCCACTTCTGGCAAGTGGAGCGATGTTTGAAAGATAAAGAGAAAAATGTTTTCGTATCCTTGAGTGTTTAACCTGGCAGTTTCTACGCTCGCATGGTCCATATAGTTATAAAAATTTTGCGAAACACGTACACGCACGCACACACGCGCACACAAGAGATCAAAGCGCGGACAATGCGATGCAGTTTCGGAACCGTTGGTTTTGTATACGAGCATGGGATATGTGCCGGCACAATGTCTTATCCAGTTCACTGACCAGAAGAAAATGTATTGCACATGATTTGGCGCGTAGTGCAAATGCCTATACGTAACAAGAAGCTTCTGGAATGTTATTTACACGAGTCGAATGGGCCGATGAGGGTGGTTATAACTAATAAAATGCCGTCATGTGGTGGTGAAAAGGGCCAGTCGTTGACGAGCGTGTCGAAAATGGAGATTTTAGTTATACTAATCCAACTTCTTGCAGGTGTTTCTACAGGGGCTTCTTAACTGGACGTTGCTGATGGGAAGCCTATTCAGCGGCAATGCACAACAACAAACATTTTTTCCTCCTACCCTCCAGCCGCGGAATTACTGGTGAATAGTGCACGAGCCGAAACGGTAGCCCGCGGTTTTATGGAATGAGAAGATGTCACCCTGATTTCTTTTTATTTTGTTTTATTTGCCATTTGCTCAAACAACGTTCCCCTCCTTTTCCTTGCCCTGTCGCAGAGAAAGCTGTCTAGCCCCGCGGAACTCTTCAGTGTGGATGATTAGCCACCTTAGTGAACGGTAAAGCCATGGCGGAAACACGCCACCGAGCTGATTACCGCAGCGTACGCGTATACATCTGGGATCGATAACCCTTGCATACCTAGAAATATCGCATACCTAGAAAGATTAGGTCTTCAAGGAACCTAATCTCTTCAGAGATTAGGTTCCTAATAAGGAACCTAATCTCTTTAGGTTAGGTAGTATTTATAGTGGAATACGAAGATGGAACAACTTTTTGTAGAACTCTTTACAACGGCCGTGTAGTTAGTTGTCAAACGATATTGCTGCAAAGCCATGTATGACGACTTCCGTTTCAGCGAAACCTGATGTTATCTTGTCCAGTCAACGTGATATCGCACACAGCTCAACATTCGGCCGCCACTAATAACGGGGCGTGCAAATACTTTGCTTACCACTCACGGGCTTCAGAGTAATTAGGCGCGAAAGAACTGAGGTGAACTCGAAATGCTACTCTGGGAGGCATGAGGGTTTACAGGTTACAGCGTTACACATTAATCATGCGCCGCTTTTTTTCGTGTTATTTCAATACGCCTTCGGCGACAGCACATGCTGTTTAATGGCCCTAAGTTATAAAGGATGAATTAATGGACAAAGCTTGCATCTGCAGTAATACTTGCACTTGAAGTTGCGGCTGTTTGTTGACTGAGGAACTGAATCGACAAAAAAAAAGTAAAAAAATCTCCGTTGGTCACCATCCGCGCGCGTACATGCAACGGAATGTGTGTCGACAGCCAGACATTGTCTCCCTCATAGAGGCCTTAAAGGTGAAAAATGTCGGACCGTATACACACACGGACGCATTTCCCGCAGATCTTAATTTTAGTTGGCCAGAGGCTGGTTTATGAACCAGGACAGTACAATGCTGACATATGCACACCCGACAAGACGCATGCGGGGCTGGGGCCAGCCTGCAGAACTTCGACGCAAGAGCGGCATTCGCGACTAATGGCAGAGTTAATGTAGCCTAGCGTATTCGCGCAACGGCGGCAGTAAGGTCATTGCTAACCTTTGGAAAATTAAGAACGTGATATCAAGGAGCTTGCATTTTATCATCTTTAAGAATTGCGGCTCAGCCATGATGTGAATGTGGTTGGACAGCAAAGCCACTAAGTGCATGACCCAAAACACTATTGACAGGGGTAGCCTAAATCTAGTGTAGGTACGTTAAATTCAATTCATTTTTTCCCGCATTCGCACAGCTCGCGCCCCATTTGTTGGGGCAGCGCGCGGCTTTTTCCGTAGCCGCACGTCTCCCGCAGGAACCCATTTGTTGTAAAGCTGTGACTTGCAGTTACCCATCACACCTACTGAGATAGCACTTCCCATGGGAATGTAGCAGTCGTTTGACCTTACCAGGGTTGTACAATTAGTTTTGGGATAGTTCCAATAAAGCACAAGTCCAGCCATTGTCATAACCCCGCGGCTCCGTTAGGAGACCATGCACAGCAGGCGGTAATTCCTAATTGTGTACCGCTCCACGGTGAACTACTCGCTATTGCAAGGAACGAATAACTCTATCTGTGTTATGCACGGTGGCATACTGGGCGACCCGGGTGTCAGTATCTTAATCTTTTACCCCACGTAATGTACTGTCATAGTTTTCCCACCTCGTGGTAATGACCAGACAAATAAATGCGCTGCAACCAAGGTGAGCAGGGAAGGCACAATGTCTCTGCAGATTTAAAGTGTATAAGCTGGAGGCATAAACGTACGCGTTGCAGTCCATGTTCCGAGCAGTTATCGACGAAGCCCGAAACAAACGGTATAATCTGTAAAAGATGACTGAGTAATTCAAGCCGCCATTACCATCGTGTCCGCGAAGGAAGGCATTTACTGCCGTAACAATATTTACATACCCCTGTATTCCTCAGCGCGGAATCATAATAAAACGCTCCGTCGCAGGCCACAGACGGAGGAATATACGTTTCCGCGTTGAGCTCGCCTAAGTACAACAATCATTGCCGACGGATTTGCATTCAACTCGCACACACCGGCAGCATTATTTGCCGTGGCCGTCAGCTTCCAAAAGAGAGTTTTTCGGTCGCAGAGAAGGCAATCAGCGAAAGTAACGGTATACGTGGCCAGCAATCGTTACGGCGTCATTATGGTTTCAAGGCCACCCCGGACAGCACATTTTATTGCTTCTAACCGACTCCCCCTCTTTTCTTCTAACGCTGTGCCAAATGCGCTCCTCCACAAAGCTATTTAAATACAGCGCCACCTTTCTGCCAACGCGAGAGTTTCGAGGATTTTTGTGTAAACGAAGGGCGTAGTCGACTCTAGGGAACTGTCCATAGCATACGCCATGGCGGGCTCCGCGTGGTGGTCGGTGTCTGCCCGACTGGCGCCATTTCTTATCGTCTGCTCCTTCGCAAGCGTCGTCAGTGATCCACTGTGTCAGGAGACAACTCCGTTTCATTACAGCCATCCCCAGTTAACCTGCTCCGACTTCACCAGCGCTGAAGAGCTTGAACAGAATGTTCCTCAAGGCTCCAACCGCGGCGACGTTGAATTGGTTCTCAAGGACAGTCGCCTCGACCACATCCCACCGACGGTGCTCCAACAAATCAAACCTTCGGTCCTCGTTCTGAACAACGTGACAGTGGGAAGCTACAGGGTGCCGAATTCAGACGCCTCTGCGTTCGAAGAGCTGCAAGATACGCTGAAGAAGCTGGTCTTCTACAAGAACAGCAGCCAGCCACCATCCTGGGCCCTGCTCAAAGGCAACCGGCTTCTGAAAGAACTGCTCTTCTTCAGGATGGGTCCGCTCAGGCTGGGGCAAGACTTCAACGAGCTGCCGGCTAGCGTCACTGACATCTCCGTCGTTCAGAGCACGGTGTCAGAGGTGGATGACCGTTGGCTGTCCTCACTGGATAACCTCGAAAACTTGCGGCTCGACAAGGTGAACTTGAACAGGTTTGAAAGGACGATGCTTCCGCGACCAGCTTCGAAGCTGAGGAGTCTTACCATAACGTGAGTGGCTACTCTTCACTGTCGTTTGGAAGGACTCGCTTCCTGTCAGAGCTTCAGCATAAGCGTGCTTGACTGCTTATACGAAGTGTAGGGTTTGATTCCCACTGTAAAGGGCGAACTTCCTGGGTGAGAAATGAAAACTTAGAATGTACTGACATTTCTACGCAAATTAAGGGGTCCAGGCCTTAACACACGCTAAAAGAACATGAAACAGCGTGAATGAAGGATATCGCCTGAAGTGTTAAATCAGCGCGTTTCGTGCGTGATTTAGGACCACATATGTTTGAATCATGTGACATTCATCGCTAACAACCATTTTATTGATCAACTAAGTAAAGACAATGAGGGTACGTAAAACTATATACCATTAATAAATCCAAAGTTTTCGATGAGGTGTAGGGCAACGTATCGACTATTCCAGATGCTGTGGGCACTGCTATACAATGGAACATTTGATTTCCTCCGTCACATTTTGCCCCCTGACATTAGCAGCCTGTCAATATCGACGTTCTACTGACCACTCCCACATCCCCAGGCTAAAAACAAAGTTTTTAAACAACAACTGATTCCCTAAGCCGTCAACATCAATCATTTCCACACAACAAGCCCGTACTGATCATCGCATTCTGAGCGCGCCTACTGCTGGCATTCGGTCGCTCGATACTGAACAACCCGTTGGCCGCGTTATTTTCTGTTCACGGCACGTTTCAGAGGCACGCCCTTGTCGGCGATACCGGAAGACTTCGGCGAGGGTTTCCCCGCCCTGGAGACGCTCAACCTGCGCAGAAACAAGATCACCACATTCGAGGATAGGGCGTTGGCTCCGTTCAAGGACCGCAAGATGGACGTCCTGCTCACGGGTGAGGGTAACGCCCTGCGATTGTAGTATACAAAGGAGTGAGTGAGTGAGTGAGTGAGTGAGTGAGTGAGTGAGTGAGTGAGTGAGTGAGTGAGTGAGTGAGTGAGTGAGCGAATGAGTGAGTGAGTGAGTGAGTGAGTGAGTGAGTGAGTGAGTGAGTGAGTGAGCGAGCGAGCGAGCGAGTGAGTGAGTGAGTGAGTGAGTGAGTGAGTGAGTGAGTGAGTGAGTGAGTGAGCGAGCGAGCGAGCGAGTGAGCGAGCGAGCGAGTGAGTGAGTGAGTGAGTGAGTGAGTGAGTGAGTGAGTGAGTGAGTGAGTGAGCGAGTGAGTGAGTGAGTGAGTGAGTGAGTGAGTGAGTGAGTGAGTGAGCGAGCGAGCGAGTGAGCGAGTGAGTGAGTGAGTGAGTGAGTGAGTGAGTGAGTGAGTGAGTGAGTGAGTGAGTGAGTGAGTGAGTGAGTGAGTGAGTGAGCGAGCGAGCGAGCGAGTGAGTGAGTGAGTGAGTGAGTGAGTGAGTGAGCGAGCGAGTGAGCGAGTGAGTGAGTGAGTGAGTGAGTGAGTGAGTGAGTGAGTGAGTGAGTGAGTGAGTGAGTGAGTGAGTGAGTGAGGTCCACAGACAGATGCCCCAGACAGATGCCCCAGAACTCGCCCTATTATGTATACAGAAATAGAGAACCTGTTTTTATGATCAAGCTTCTTCGAAGACACTTAAATAATTCGGCCAAGTTACCTTGATCGACGTTCTGTGTTGTTAACCCAGAAAGCCTGTATTTGAGCGCCAGCCCTCCATGAAAGTGAACCTCAGCTTAACCGTCATGAAAATGAACCTCAACTTATACCACCGTTTTACAGTATATCTTCTGAGGGCATACGCGGGGCCTGAATTTTATTCCACCACCGATAAGTTCCGAAAGAACGCCCACCCAAAGTACAGAGATATCAAGTGAAAAGGGGGGGATGGGCGAACTCTCTGGTCAGGAGCGAACAACTTCAAAAAAGTGGCCGTGCGACCAACCAAAACTGCGGAGATACTATTTAAAAAAATGCATCTGCTAACTTTCGGGCCAAGCGCGAAAAGAACCAATACGTGGCCGCACCGACACATGAATAGATGATTCGCATTTATTTTGTGCATTCATCGGCTCTAAAGCCATTGATTTTACGTGGTGGGGGATCTTAAGGGTCTTTTAGTAAATTGAATATTTAACCTCTAAATGGCGGTGGACGATGTTTCCGGGGAGGGCGTTCTCTCGGAACTTTACGGTACGTTTTACGGTGTGCCGTCTACTGGGCGCAAAATGCGTGTGTTCCTCGACCTCGTACAGCGTCCAGAACACATTGACGTTTTTTTAATTAAGCAGGAGGAGTCACGTAGCTATTTAAATCTGCGTGCTAAGCACAAAATAGGAGCTACAAATTTGGGTTGGGTGCTTCGTTCGAAAGAATTCGTACAAACACAGAATACGGCAGCAAGTAATGAGTTGAGTCATACACACACGAAGAGCAGGTTTACTATCCCACGCACCACTACGTTCCTTTAATTAATGAGCAATGCTACTCATAATGACGATGGAGGTGGTGGTGGTGGAGACCCGGACATCCGGCTTGTAGCCAGTCGTATAGATCAGTTTCTACAATGAAATCGAACACTGCGAACGTGCGTGTTCCGTCACTCTCTCGTTTAGCCCAACCGGACCTACGGAACGGTCCGACGCGGTCGTGAATACCAAGCAAAGAAAGCAGCGCCCGACAGCCACGGGTATACGCGCACTGCCAATTTAATTTGCTTTTCTCTCCTGTCCTGCCTCCTCCGCGAGTGACCGGTGGTCGGGTAACTCTTGCCCCTCGCGCAGGCAACCCCGTGGAGTGCGACTGCAAGCTTCTCTTCCTGCTCGGCTACCCGGAGAGCTGGCAGTATCCCAACTGCAAGACGCCGGACGCGCTGGCCAAGACGCCCGTCCGCCAACTCTCCGCCGACAAGCTGGGCTGCGCCGCCGCCGCCGCGGCCGCCGACTCTCCTCCCCCCGGCAGGGACTGAATAATAAAACAGAAGCTACCGCCGCTGTTACGGCACCGCCGGGTGAATCAGGCGTATACGTACATGCACAAGGTTTCCGGCATACGTCTCTCTTTGGCATTAGCCTCCTGAACCTTTCCGAACCATTGCTTCTCTTTCTTTCTTTCTTTCTTTCTTTCTTTCTTTCTTTCTTTCTTTCTTCCGAAGCGTCGCTTTGATAAACAGGGTGCCCCGCGTAGCCCTGTCACTCAGGCGCACGCCGTTTATACGATTCTCGTCGACGACGTGGCAAATATGCGAACGTAACTTTGTTCATAAGTCTTGTCATTCGTGAGTTTGTTCGTAAGGTTTTAATTAACTGTGGGTACGGGTGAAGCTGCACTCTGCGAGCTTCAGTTCAACTGGGGACAATACATAATCTACATAATCCCCTTTGATCGTCTACTGACCCTTGAAACCAAAAAAGATGAAACAATTTCAGTACTGTTGTTTCTCACGATTTAGGAAATGTAAAGCAAGAAATTGTACAAGTTGTTTACTACCACGTCTACTCCGTTTGCAGAGACAATAATATCCTATTAATAAATGATGATGTAAACGCAACCGTGCCCGTTACAAGAAAAAAATACAGGTTTTCTTTGTACCGTCAGTTGGTTTCCGTACCTTGAAGTGTCATCATTCTTTCAATGGCGGATTCGACGGGGTCGTGAAGCCTGGCTACTGTAGTTGTTCAGACCACGCAGATTCCAGTAATGGCTTACCCCACTACTGAGTTACTCTTGGAGAAACGTTCAGGTTGCCGCCAACATGCAAGGAGAGCGATACAACAGGTGAGTCACCTTTCTTCTCGAGGATTACTCACCTCACTGCGTTTTTATAGAAGGTACAAATTTAAGGACCCACAGGCAAAAAACATCGTGCAGCAATATGAACTGCTTTGCAAATTCATGAAAGTGTTCCTACCGGACAAGTTCATTGTGTTAGAAATACGTCACTTATGTCATGAAATAAAAATAAAACAATAAAAACATTTTAATTTTCTAGTTTCCCTAGATGGCCCTCGGTATTTAGCCAAATAGAGATTTGTTTTTTTTTTTTTTCAGAACAGAAGTGGTATATTTCTAATATGTGTGAAGTATAGGCCGTTAGGAACACTTTCATGAATCCGTAAAACATGGCATATTTGTGCACGATAGTTTTCGGGCCCGTGGGTCATGAATTAGTAATTACCATAGAAATGTGATGAGGGGTTTCGTAAAGAGTGAACTGCGCAGCCATTATCTACCTGAGCTCGCCGGCGTTCTGGAAACACCTGCATCTGGCTAACGAGCTGAAACGTGGCCTATACTACAACTTTTCATTCTTTGGGAAAGCCCAGAATAGTTACGGAATTTAAGTTTGCCTTAAACGCGAAAGAACTGTGCTGTTATTTTTTTTTTTTTTTAGTTTCGTTTTCGCAGGAGGAGAACGCCAACTGGGAGGTTGAGCAGGCTTAGAGCCCCCTTTGTTACTACCGAGCACTGAAAAAAATGGATTCACAAGGCAAAGGAGAGGACAGGAGAACATGGGGAATAGAAATGGATACGAGTACGCCCTCAGTCTTTTTGTGAGGAATTACAGTCGTTCGTGGGAGCTGGTATCGTTGGAAAAGCAGTGGAAGCGTCCGATCTCTTAAGATCGACTCCGGTTTTAGCAGAAATTGAACACTGCAATATAGGCAAACACACCTATACGTGCAAAGAGGTCTTACTTAAAGGAGTACTGACACGAAATTTCTCGCTTTCAGTTTTTATGCTGTAAAGAATACCTATTGGCCCAGTAATTACGAAAATCGAACCGAAAGCCGTCAGCTGCCAACACAGAATTAATTATAGCACGTTTATTGCAACCAATTTCAAATTTGGTCACCGCGCGGGAAAATGGCCGTTCGAAGGTCAGCCTTGCAAGCGGGCCAGCCTTACGTCACGGTCTCACCCGTGACGTCAGAGACGTTTTTCTTTCCTCCATGCGTTCGCTGCATCGTCTGCTACGATTGCAAATGGTCCGCGACTCGCCCGCGCAGTCGACATGTCGTCTGAATCGTCAGACTCGGATGAGTCACTGCCACCCGACAGACAGAACAACTTTATTTGGCCAGGCGATTAGGCCGGCGATGTCTTCGCCGTCGTCCGTTTTTTTTTTTTTTTTTTTAATATCACTGCGGCTCGAACCGGCGCAGACCGTGATAGCAACAGCTTGTCGCTACTCTTCTAATCAATCTGATCACGAAAAACAAGCTCCACATGCGAGAAAGTAGATGTTAGTATGTTAAAAATTGTGCTAGGAGTTGTTATCAGCGCTGAATTTAAAAGTGGCGTTCAGATATTTGCCGCGATGGTAAGCCTACGCTGACCGGTAGCGGAGGTTCGGCGCTCCGACCCAGCAGTGCCGGCACCACGGTGCGGCGAGCGGCCGAAAGATGGCGCCACCTGCGCGCTAGAATCAAAACAGGCCGCGGCAGATGTCTTGGTCACCGATCGCTGAAACGGAAATTATTGCCAAAATAAAGCTTCATATGCGAAAAAGGGGATGATAGTGTGGTGAAAAGTTGTGTAAGGGATGGTTATTCGCAGTTGTACAGATACCAGCGATCAAATAGTCGCCACGATACTAAGTTCCCAACACCCAAGGTGACCCGTGCAACCGGTGCAACCCCGAGCCCGCTGGATTGGGCGACAGTTCTTGCGGCCGCCGCCGCGCACGAACTCAGTCCACGTTTAGCGCTGCATGTCGTCGCGTGGAAAATAATGCATCTTGGCGTCGTCGTCGATTTGCTCGGACAGGCTTCCACGAGCAGTACTTCGCATACCGCGAGCTTGCCATAGCACAACTTGGGCGAGCTCGGCGACGCGCACCGCCGCGTCGCCGCGGTGCCCGTCGACATCGCGCACCGCGCAGTTTTCGGCACCAGTGCCGAACACCATGCCGCGGCAACGAACTGAAGAGCAAGGACGTCGAACACGCAACGTTTACAAGCATTTCTCACACAGGTATGCCCACGTCTCCTGCCCAAACGAATACCACCGACAACAGCAGCGCAGGATATCGTTTCCGGTTCTGAAAACGACTATATAACGTCACCCTGTACCGGCCAGACACGCAGGCCACTGTTTCGTCACGCTGAAAGCGATTGCGCTAGTGCTGCCGATTTGTGGAAGCTCGCGGCCTGGACAATCAAAATCGATTTTAGATGTGATTCCGGCCTCGGATCGCTGCAAAAATTTCTGTGAGGCATCTGTACAAACTACTGAAGCCAATTATATCATTTTTTAGGTATCAGAATTTGGTGTCAGTACTCCTTTAACACGTTCAAAACGCAGACGAGTAAGGGCCCTTGAGAGCTTTTGCGGGTGGCCGAAACGCCCGGCAATGTTCCGGGACTTGCCGGTTTTAGGAAGTGGGAAGCAAAAAAAGAAAAGAGAGAGGAAAACATGGATAGTAGCAGATATAGGCGGATGCCAACAAAATAATGTTAATAAATGGAATGAAGTAAGGCTCAAATTAGGTTTCCTTGGCCTGCAACCAACGCTATCTGGTAAGGAAATCGTCTTTTAAATACACACTAAAATGGAATATTCGCTTCTTGAACGAAGTCACGTTAACATTTAAACCGGCCCTAATAGAACGTATTGTCATACCTCAAAGTAAATCGCACCCTGGCTGTTGTGAGCCGCATTACTGAGTGTAGCTTCACCTGCTGAAGGAACTCAAGGTGACGCATGCAAAAGCGTAATTTGGGTGGATATTAAACGAGATAACACTTATTTATGTCTCTCTCGGAATCTTTAAACTGGACGCTTGAATGCAGGGGACCAAAATTACGTGGCTCCACTCTTGACTAACTCGTCAGTGGAGAGGAGGATATCACTTTCTCCTCACAAGATGTGAACCATTCATCGTGCTCTTGAATACCACCGCATTTTCAATCCTTTGCTCGGACAGCCAGGGTGTGCAGTCACTTTTTTTTTTCTTTCTGGCACCTGCCCCGCGAAACGCATGCCCTGTTGTCATTGTTTCACGTCATTATACCACGTCATTATATTTTTTTTTTAAAGAAAAGGTGTAATCTTAGGTAGTGAGATGAAAGTGATCGAGCCGTCACGGTTTCTTTTTAATGGAGCGAATTACGAACCAAGTGCCACCACTTTGTATGCCAGCTCTCCTGGCCTGATATTTGACGGCTGCGCAATACGGAGTAGTTACATTAATTCAGATACATGCCCAATTCGGTGTCTTGACTTTAAGGGGGACAAAAAACCTCGGTGCTTGTGACTGGGCGGCCGTATGTTGCGTAATTTCTTTCCCACGAATAAACTTGATATGTTCCATGTGGGACATACGGGCAATTCGGGCTATAGTTGGTTATAAGAATAGGATTGCAAAAACACAGAGTTGCGTAACGTGGCGCACGTTGGAACCACTTAATTAAGCTATTGGTGGGAGGGCTCAATTCGTTTACATCAAAGCTTTCACACAACCTGACAGAGTTCTGTCAAAGAACTTCGCATTCAAGGGTAAGCACACCATGTCGTCTAGAGAGAAGTGGATCTAGAGGGTCATCCTAGTGGGCATACAGTGGTTGAAAAGACCCTGAAGCATGGCAAATGAGGAATGGAGAATGGCTCGTGATTGGGGGCCCCATCCCTCCCCTACTTCTAGAGCATGTCCTTGGTAGAGAAGTATAGTTCCCGATGTTATTGTGTGTGTGTGCAAAAGAAATGTGCATCATCTGTGAAGGCGGCCCTGTACAGCGAAGCGTTCACTCATTTCCAAAGATTCTTTCCGATCGCATGGTCGAGCTGGCCTCTCTAAATCCCTACCACCATAAGTTCTCGAATGGCACAGGAAGCGAGTCGGGTCGACGCAATATGGCCAGCCACCGATTTGCTGCAACATGAATTCAAGTTGTATACTCACACACGGACACGAACGGCCGTTGCATTGTACAAATTACCGTGACATAACAACCCAAGTAGTACCACTCCAATTTCTCCAACCCGCCACCAACAATTCTAAGCCGAAGAATGAGAATCACATAGACACGTCTACGCGTATTGATGGGCCATTACCGCCGCGCTCACGACGCGGAAGCGTCCTGTATTAATAGCGGCCGCGTCATCTCGGGTGAAGGTCCCCTGTCAGGTATCGTGGAAAGATCCCGCCTACGCTCGCCACCGCTTCGCGGAAAAGCCTGATTTGCGTAAGTGCGCGAGATCCGTGCCACTGCAGCATCAAGGGCACCGGTGTACGCGCGCAAGGGCATAAGCAGGTCTGCACACCGTGTACGCATCCAGGTTGCAACATCACAAAGACCACACGCTCCCTCATCTTTCCTGCTCCTCCCCCACCGCCTCTTCTCTTAATAAGCCGGGTGTATACGCTACAGCGCGGTGTCGATCAAGCCGAGAAAGACCCGCACCCCCGTGGCCTCTTTCTTGTCGGCCGCGGATCGCACACGGTCGCAGAAGGGTTTCTGAACGCGGCGGGGTCCGGCTGCGTTAGAGGCGGTGAGGATGGTGGCTCGCACAGCGGGGTTGTCGCGTGACGTGAGGATGTGGGTCGTCAACTGCGCCCTTTGTTGGCTGGCGATGGACGCGCTCGTCGGCGTCGTGAAGTGCGAACCGAAGTGCGAGGACAGCACCCGCCGGCACGCCACCGTGCCCGAGTTCACGTGCTCGGACTTCAGCAAGCCTGAGGACTTCGGGAAGCACTTCAAGCACGGGGCCGAACCTGGGGACCTGTGGTTTACCCTCAAGGACAGCAAGTTGGACTACATTCCAGCAGGTATGCAGCCTATAATGTATAACTCAGCTTGAAATAAAGTATAGCAGAGTATTGGTTTGGGCAAGTTGGTACATAGCGTAGTATCGAAGCGCAGAACAAGACGAGGGACAGAAAGACAGAAGTTTGAAAGCAGTTCGAAAGCAGTTAAAATTAGGGTTTTGAGCACAGAAGCTACGCAATAGGCTGAGGCCCGCTGCAGGGAAAGGGGGGATTCTTTTTCTGCTGTATGAAACATTGTTCGCTAGTCGAAATTTCGCGTATACTCTGGCGTTTGTCTTTCGCCTCCTCCAGAAAAAAAAAGAAAAAAGAACACATGAATTACAGCAGCTTGTTCCGGCATTTCAAGCACTTCAATCCAAGACAACTGAAGCAATTCATGCCATAACCTATTTGACACTATTTGTTGAGTCGCCGTGTTTAGTGTCCCGCTGCGGTGACCACTTCATGGAGCCCGTGAATTGCCTCCGCCCGTACCGTATCGCGCCGGAACCTCTTTTTAGAGACGGTTGCCTTGCCTTGGCACCAATTTTGAATTGTTTTGAGCCGAAGTGACCGTTTCGAATCATTTAGAGAGTTATTACGCGCCCTCGGTACGCTGGCACAACAGCGCGGGAGCCAACGGGCACGCGGTGAAACTAGATGGCACACTGTTAGGCGGGCCCGTTTGTGCGGGCGTAACAGCGAAAACTGACAAAATGGCTCAAGGTGCTTATGTACTTTGAATGAGAGAGCATTATGACAATAAAAACTGTTTGCATTGGCGGTAACCTTTCCTCGCCAGATGTCGTCTTCACTCCCAGTACTCCGGAGCAGATATGTGCGAATTGGGATTGATCTCGCAGCCAAATAGGAACCGGGGAATTGGTAGTGACCATGCAAAGGCAGTTGTCCCCGTAATTGGCCATTCCCCTTCAGTTGTCATGGGAGACCAATGGGAACTACGTAAGGAGAAGCTACGAATGTGTATTACGGCAGCTTTGTGGAAAACTGAGGCAGAAAGTTGGGCGAGTTGGTTGCCAACTGGAGAATTCATCGTGCTAGCGAAGATTAATTAGCACAGAGAAGGAACGACACGAGAGACGATGCGCCGCTAGTTACGACGCTACAACGCTATAACGCTACAAGAGAGCTACAGCGGTAGTGACATAAGTTCTACATACCCATAGTCCCTATCGTGTGTTTCGTCTCTTTTGTAGCCCTGTCCCCATGTTAATGTTCGCACGATGAATTCCCCAGCTTCATGGAACAGGGCATGACACGCACGCGGTGTAGCAATAAGACACTGCCAAGGGAAGCCATAATGCTTTCGCATTCAAAGCACGTGAGCATACTTAAGTGCACCTCGAACGGGTAGAGTGGTCCACAGAATATGGCGGTCAAGAATGGCGGCCCGTCACTCGGGCGTTGATGAAAGTCTTGCGACGCAGTATTTTTCTGAGTGTCCATTGCTTGGTTGAGATGTGGAAGATTAAACCATGTATGAGTTCGAGAAAGAGTTATCTAGGTTTCGCTTTTTATACACTTCAGGCCGGCTTATAGGCAAAGCCAGCGTTCTTATCACATTTAGCACGGTTTCTGGTGATTTGTTCTGGGCCTCGTCATGGCCTTACTTTGCCCGTTTCATCGTAACGATCGGTCATTTGTGTGCACTGTGGTGAAGCCAATCAGTGGAATTATTTTACAGTGCATATTCCGAAATATCTTAACGTTTGGACACGAGTTGTGAGCGGGAGTGGGGCTTAAAATTCGAAGATGATTGTGAGTACCCTAGTGAACTAAAAAATTAAGAGTTCTCACTTTCGGCAGCTTCAAAATGCTGATATTGCGTCCGATAGTTTGAACTAATAACCTCAGAATTAGCAGCAATACTCAAAATAAAAATTCGATAGTTATGCTGCATGTTTGAATCCTGTATTTTTCACCGCCCATAGCAAAAAATATGCAGAACTGCGTTTCAGGGCGAAGCACTCTCGTTTCGGCATTTATTTTTGGGGATTCAATTACGTCTTAACAAATTAGACGTTGTACACAGAACTAGTATCAGGCGCGATACACGTGGACGATTGCACATGATTTCTTTCCCGTTCCACCAGCTTGCTACAACCGTGCACCATGAACAAACAGCGAAATAAACGCTGACGTCACCACTATGAAAACCGTCTCTTGCCGTCTAACTGAATTGCGTCTACGTCTGCGCGATAGAAGTAATAATAGGCACTGCATCAACGTAAACTGCCGTACTACCCGAGAAAAACAAAACAGTGCACTGCAAATGTGGCTGTATCGATAAATTACTCTGCGATTTGAAATGTGCTCGCTTGACTAATGCTCAACGTATTAGTCCTGCTAGAGCCCATTCAAAAGTGCAATTCAGAGTGCATGGCAATTGTAGGTTCCAGAAGGCCAGCTCTTCGTGCCAGGCCAGTCTCATGCGTGTTTGTAAACTGAAATTTGCGAACTGAACTTACAAACTCAACTAATGCAAGCTGAACTTTGCACTCGTTATTTCGTCCTTCCAATTAGATTTTTTTTTATTTCAGCCTGAAACACTGGGGGTATGCCAGCTATGGGTCTGATAAACTTTTAGAGAGAGAGAGAGAGAGAGAGAGAGAGAGAGAGAGAGAGAGAGAGAGAGAGAGAGAGAGAGAGAGGGGGGGGGGGGGGGAGGGGGAGGGAGGGAGGGAGGGAGGGAGGGAGGGAGGGAGAGAACAAACTTTATTTTAGTGGCTCAAGTCCGAGCCGCGACACTAATTGAGCCTACTCGATGGAAGGTTGTCCCTTCTTGGCCCTAGGTAGGTTTCACTCGTGGTTGCACACCCCGAAGCAGTCAATTATTTCTGCCCAAAAGGATACTAGCAGCATAGTAGGTTACACATACCGTGGCGGTAGTATCACAGTTGCTATGCATGGGCTTACTGTTGCGCGGCTTGGTATCATCCTTTTATTTTGCGTCGCGCACACCTGGTTCGCGGCCGTCACATTTGTCAACAGGAATATCTTCTATTTGCGAGTACATTTTTCTATGAATAAAATCCCGTATTTTTGCCCAGACAGGTGTAAATAGTTTATCATATGCGATACCTTTCTCTCGGCCCGGTGTGTTTAGTGTGTGTCCGTCGCCGTGTGTCTGTCTCTGGTACCACGGCACAAGCGCCACCGAAGGGAGGTAACGGCAAATCGACGCTTCTAAGGAGAGTGAGAGGTGCACCGGCCATTTCTACCACTACGTGTAACTTCATACAGGGTCACACTTTTTTTTCTCTCGTTTTATATTTAGCGTCGCGCACAGTGCAAATCTGCACGGATCACCAAAAGGAGAGAGAGACAGAGGATAAGTTTAATGGGGACGGTGATGTTAGACGAGCTGTTGCGCCAGGCATGCATCTACGCCATATGAGAAGCGAATAGATAAAGAAAAATGAAAAAGTAAAATAAAAATGAGAAGATGTCGGACGATGCTCGCAAAATTCTCATGAAGGCACATAGAGTCGTGCAGCGACGTTTTTTCCCGAAGTACCGTCCAGTCCTGCGCTTCGCAGAAACAGAGGAGTTTTGGTTGCCCGTGCAGCCTGACTAGGACCCGACCAAAGAAACGCAGATGATCGCTACAAACGATGACGACTAGCTTTGAAACGGGTTTGCAGAAGTGAACGCAATTGTACTCTTAACAGGTATCCGGAAGGTTACGAAACCCTCCCAACAAGACATTGAGAAGATTCGGATAGGTTACGAAGGAAGGATCAGACAGCTGTCGCGGCCATTGAGTTGTAATAACTCAACAAGTTATCGTAATCCTGCCGACATTTTTTTTATTTCCTAACACCGAAACAAAAAAAAACACGAAGCGTGCAGTTGCGTGAGGTTTCGGCACATAGTCATTCTAGTTAAATTAAGTGGACCGCCCTTAATTTTGTTCGAAGCGCGTGCCTTGGACGCGACTCAGACGCAAAGGGTTTGAATAAAAAGTACTCTACGAGAAAAAGAGGTAACGACGGTGTTCGTTATATCTCTTATAATTATTGACTATTTAGCTAAAAAAACAGCAACTCTTTCTGCGTTTTTTCCACGCACGCAAAATGCAAGAAGACCTGCATATACGACGTTAGTAGCACGTTTTATGCCTGCCGTTTCTTTCAAAGATATACGACGGGGAACTGACGCTACGACGATGTGCGATCATAGGGATAGTAAAAATATGGAATTATTGGGAAAAAATACAAAAAAATGATAAAAAAACTTTTGAAAGGTTGGGTCTATTTGAGACGGCTATAGCCCAGCTGAATAAGCCAGAAAAAAAAGGCAGAGAAAAACACGCCGCACACAAAGGACGAATGAACGAGGAGGAGAGAAAAAATTACAAACTGGGCTGATAGAACTTAGAAAAGGCGTCCTCAAATTTAAGGTTGATACCATCAATTAAAGACTCAAACACAATTCGTATTCACAGTTCAACGCGCATGTGCTGATCATAGGCACAATCATGAAAACACAGAGACACCACTTTTCAAGAAAGACACACACATACACATACACTAAATGACGAAAAAGATCGGGAAAATTGCCCAACAATATTTGAAACACATTTTTAAGCACTTAGAACACGTTTAAAAACACCTTGCTTGGTTCAGAAAGACGCTTAGTCAAGCTCCTCCGCCCTTCACCATTCAAGATTCGATGTCACAAAAAGTAGTGAGGGGAAGTGGATAGGGCGGCGATACCTGTTTCCACGCTTTTGGCATTTTCTTCGTTCTTAAGCAACTGCTGATGCCACGAGTGGTATATTCCTATTCCCGACACCCTAATCCACCGGTATAAGCCAACTTGCTTGTCCACTTGTCCCTTTAACCAGAATCTTTACCCGGCCTTCCCGCAGGCTTTCTGGGCGAGCGCCGGGCATCGATGCTGGAGTTCACCAACGTTTCGCTGGGGGCGTTCGTGGAGCCCAACTCGAACCGGAGCCTCTTCTCGGGGCTCGAGCCCTCGCTCAAGCGGGTCACCTTCACGCACGGAAGCAGCCTTCCGCACTCGTGGAGCACACTGCGGCCGCTCGGTCGACTCGAGGAGCTCGTATTCTTCGAAATGACCCACCTGAACCTCACGCGGGACTTCAACGAGCTGCCCGCTGGACTGCGAAAGGTAAAGGACTCGCAGTATACAATGCAGGCTCCCTGGCATGTAATGCTCAAAGATGAAGTAAGAATAGATCAAGTGAAAACAGAAAGCGCGAGGACGAAGATAGCACTGAAGTTTATTCTTTGAAATTTCGTGGCCGTTTTTTTTTTCCTCCTAAAGTCTTGCAAATAGAGAAAAATAATTATGCGGGTCAGGCGATGCGTATGATGACGATGATGATGACTATGAGCGTGATGATGATGATGGTGATGATGATGATAGTGGGCGATATTCCGTTTCGAGATTGGTAGAAGTCCGGCAGTTCCGGTGGGGTGCAATACGGGAATAAACGTATTTATATGCTGTGCGCCGCCCCTAAACGTTCCTTATACCAAACAAGCCTTATTTACGAAAGTAATGCTTCGAAGTGAATTGAGGGAGCATTTCACAGTGAAAAATTGGAAGGTTTTTTGAAGAAATTTTAGCATTGCTGCGGCTCGAATCCAAACCGTTCGCTCCAAATCCTGCGATTCTACACTGCAGCTACGCCGGGAAGCGGCGCGCATCTAGCAGTTGCTCAAAAGAATACAAGGAGTGTTCTAAGCGAACCAGTAAATGGCGATGGGTGTGTACATAAGTGCCCGTCTTGAACCCACACGGGAACGGAATGTCGCAGGTGGTGGTTGTGGTGGTGGTGGTAATGTGGTTGTGGTGCGTGAAATTATCAGAAGATAACCCATCGTTCCCACATTCAAGACCACCCACCATATGGACTGAAACCCCACGGACTGAAACCATACGGACTGAAACCTCCCAACCTTACTTCCCGGCCCCGCTGGCCACTGCCTTTTCTCCTCATTGAAGACATATCCACCACCACCACAAACATTCATGCATGGTATGCGCACGCCACCTGTGTGTATAAGTGTTCTAAAAGTCGTGGCTCTCTTCGTGGTTTTAAAAGCGCGGACAAGCCGCAGTGACGGCTTCCCTATTTCCGGCTACAATACCTCTCTCTCGTACATCATTTTTAAATAACGAGGAAGGCAATGATACCCGTGCTTTTGCAGCAGCACTGTATGTATAATTTCCCTTGCATCCCGCCATCCGCACTGTACCGGACCCAATGTCCGCTATGGCTGAATTTCTGATGAAGGCATGTTATCACCACTATTGGTGAAAAATTCCCTCGCACTTCCCCGAGGGGGAGAGTGCGTAAGTGCGAATGCACGGTTGTTGATTGCGCGATTACGGTGGATATCGTGATCTTGGAGTGGAGAGGAGGCGCCCAACACCCGCAGTCACTGAGCGGAGAGAGGAGGAGGAGAGTAGCGCCCGCCGTTACGGCGAGGGCTACACGAGCGCCCTCACGCGTCGGAATGCGGAGCGCCCGCTACGCGAGCGAGAGCTCTCCCGCCCGAAGTGGAGAGGAGGCGCCCAACACCCGCAGTCACTGAGCGGAGAAAGGAGGAGGAGAGTAGCGCGCGCCCATCTCCCCCCGTTGCTAGGGAAGACGAGGAGGAAGACGAGGAGCGCGCGCACCCGCAGCTGTTGCTATGCGGACGACGGCGGCGGACGATTCAGGCTCGCTTAAGAAGTGCATTCGCACTTAAAAGTCGTGACGATATCCAGTTTTCCGCGAAATTCGAAGTACGAAATTTCTGGGGCCGCATTCTGAAACGATTCCCCACAGTCTAGGACGCTGTGTGCCTGACTGAGTAGATCTGAACTTCGGCAAACTCATAAAATATACGAATGCAGGATAGAATAAAAAAAAAACGACCATTTCTTTGCTGTACAAGGAAGCGTGATGCAGGAGCGCTCGTGTCGCAAAAACGCATGCGTCAGGCGGTCCGCGGCGGGACGCGAAAATCCTCCCCGATCGGAGGATCGCAAAGTTTCCAGCTTCAAGGAGTCCGCCCAGACCACCGACGCCGCTAGACCACCGGCCGGCAGGAGAGAACTCGTCTGAATCAAGGAGGTTGTATAAAGTTCTATACAACCTCCTTGGTCTGAATACGGTGCGCACCTGTCTACAAGTGCAGGGTACTCTTCTGAGTCATGGACCACATGTGCGGATGACGCATGTACGTCTGATAATGAGATCTAAGTCGTTGTGCAACTCAAGAGCTCGAAAAGAGAATGACAAGGTGATTCGAACGTGTCCCGATAACGCTACCACTGTCCCCGATAAAGGTGCAGCTTAAGCGCCCTCCAAGTTTTTATTTTCGGATGAAGGAACCAAAACCTAAGTTGTGTAGGGTAAAAGAACATACAAATAAAAATACAGCAAGATATCGTGGAAAAGTACTCTAACAGTGCCGTTGAATAAATAACTTCGAAGCGCGGCCCCGTCTACTCCTATTTTCGGCCTCTGGGTCAGTTTTCCTCTCTATTTGTCGTACATGTCTGCAACGTGCTTCCGTGCCCCCGCCTGCAGGTGGCGATCATCCGCACGGGGATCGGAACCGTGGACGACGACTGGATGTCGTCGCTGCTGAACCTGGAGAACCTGCGCATTCAGAGCAGCACGTTGGACAAGTTCACCAGGAGCATGCTTCCCAGGCCCGCCCCGAGGTTGCGGAGACTCACCATCGGGTGAGCGCACACTCACTGCGAACGTAGCGTTTGCCAGTCACCAGCTAATAAGTGTACACTCTGATACACTCTGAGTGTACACTCTGATCAGAATGTACACTCTGATTTTCCGCCAACAGCACGATTTCAAGAAAACTTAGGCGCGATTCGTGCTACGATTAATTGGACGATTTTAATGCGTAGCGTTCTGTGCCGAGTAACCCCACAGCCAGGACCATGTAACGCCCTGCATTTCCACAACAAGGCGGCTTTCGCGGAAGTAACATCTTTAATTGTTATAATAGCGTTAACAAATATAACTGGTCGAACAGAATTTTGAAAAACCAAGAAACAAGAAGAACTGAAAAAATAAAATTTTAACAAAAATGATCTGACAAAATCAAGAATATGCATTCATACATCTCCCCTCAAAACTAAAAAGTAAACGAAAGAAGTTGGCAAAGGAACGTTAAAAATTCTAATAAAAAACAGAGATAATGGCGAACCGTGTAGGTCCCTGAATTTCCACAAAAACGCAGATTTGGCGGAAGTGACACCTATAATTGTTATAACAGCTTAAAACAAGACCATTGGTAGGACAGAATGTTGAAAAAGCAAAAATATTAGAAAAAAAACCATCCTGCATTTACTGCTGCCGGCGACGCTTCAGCTCTCAGGATAGCGTTTTGGACTTATCAGCCATATTGCACATAACGGAGCGCATGGGCTGTCAACTATAGCTCTGTTTTTTTGGCGTTTCTAAAGCTTATGATTGTGTCCTGATTGTGGTAGTAGACAGACTACATGCAATACGGGTGCCAGGAAACCTTTTCGCTTCGTTCATGGCTTTCTCACAGACCGGTGCATGCAAGTACAGTTGGGGAGTGTGCTAAGCGATGGAAGAAGTGTCTCAAGGGGGGGTACCCCAGGGCAGTGTTTTGTCCCCTGTTCTTTTCAAAGTGACATTGGCTGGGCTGTCCTGGAGCACTAAAAGGAGGTCGACAACAAGTTCATGTATCTGTGTACGCTGACGATGATTGAATCTGGTTGTCCGGATATCAACATAAGCGACTGGCAGTGATGGCAGTGATGACTGGCAGTGATGTCCTCAATCGGGCTGACGCTCTCAGCCAAGATGTCCTGTTTTGTTCTTTTCCCTGGGAATCGGCGACGGTTCACCTGTCTTAATTTAACATTGGGAAGCCTGCCATTTCCGTCAAGCCACTCACATGCGGTTCCTTGGGGTATCCCTGGACAGCAGACTGTATTGGCGACAGACAGTGGACGCGACTATTTCGGCTCTGATTCCCCTTGTGAAAGTTTTGATGAGGAATGCTGGAGCTAAGTGGGGAATCACCCGGCGTCCATGTTTCAGCTGCACTCAGCACTGATTTTGAGTCGTATTCTTTACCAGTTGCCTCTGATCTCTCCTTCAGAATCCCAGTATGAGCGCCTGAAAAACGCTCCACAGGAAAGGGCTGAGGACAGCAACTGGAGTTCCTCAGGGAGCGGAAAACGAGAAGGACACACAAGAGAGCCAGTCTGCTAGACTCCGCTTATGGGGTAGCAGAGGTTACTGACGCAGTTAACGCGTCTAGGGGAAACCAGTGCTGGAACAGCAATAATGAAGGCGGCTTCGAACAATGACGGCCTCTCATGTGCACACTGCTCTTAACGCTCTGAGAATTTTGGGCTATCAGTGGCCGGCGAAAATTCAGACCTCAATGCCGCCATGGTCTCATGAGAGCCTCCAGTGTCAGCTACATGTTCCTAACATGAGAGTCAAGAGAAACTGCTTGAAAACCTGGAGAAGTGTTATCCCAATCGCCTTCAATTTTTTTACGCATGGCTCAGTCAGCCCGCACAGAGGGGCTAGTGCAGCAGCGTATGTGATTCCTGATGCCCAGGTTTCCTGGGCTACAGGCCTGGATCATGTAGTGTCCTCTACCGAAACCGAGTGCATTGCCATCGCGGCTGTTTTGAGGAAACTTAAGTCATATAAGCCGCAGGGAGTTGTAATTCTGCCTGATTAGAAAGCAGCACTTCAACTTTTGCAGCGTGGGATCCCCACGAAAAACGACTGTCTACGTTACTTACGGCTTGTGCAAGAACTCAGCAGCAAATATTTTCAATGAGCGGTTTCAATGGATTCCATCCCGTGTTGGCGTCAAGGGCAATGAGACCGCTGATCAGATGGCACGGAACGCGCTGTCATTTGCACTGACTGTTAAAGTTTCCGCCAATCACTGGAACGACTTCAGGAGAACAGTCGTCGATCATTAAGTCCTTAGGAGATCCATATATCAGCCTTGCGTCACAAAGGGACTTACGAGATCAGAGGCAACTTTGCTGTACCGCATCCTAATGGGCTCAGCGAAGACCACATCATGGCTGTTCAAGGTGGGCCTCGTGCGATCGAATCTGTGTCTGTCGTGTGCAATGATAGGGGACGGGCACCACTATGTAATTTGTTTCCCAGAGCATTCTGTAGAACGGACCCACATAACACTCTGGACCACATCGTCTTCCCAAGGAGACATTGGATGCTGCGCAGGGAGGTGTAGTGACTTCTTCTAAGCTTCCTTCAGGAGACGGAACTGGCAGACTCCTGGTGAAAAGACCCTCATATTGACTAATTATTTTTATCTTGGGCTGAGCAATTGCCAGCATATCTAGCCAGGCTAACACCTCCTGATTGCACACAACCACCACCACCACCACCGCAGAAAACACAAAATTCTCATAGCAAAATAATCTGACAAGATAAAAAATATGCATCTCAGACAAATCCCCCAAAAAACCGAAAACCAAACAGAAACGTCCGCAAAGGAAGTTGGAAATACGGGTAAAAAATAACGTAAACGGACCAACTCTGCATTGAAGCCTTGCATCATCGTAAAAAACGTGATTAGCGAACTAAAGGCACTTCATCGCTGTAATGGCATAAATTTGAATCATTGGCGAAAAGAAAAAAAAAGAAAAAAAAGAAAAGAAAAAAAGAAAAGACGGGAGTAAAATAATCGAATGCCTTTCGCTACTCATAGCCATATTTGGCTGTACAGAACTTACACTCTAGACAAGCGGCATAAGAATGCTACGCATTAGTAGACAATCCTCTGAATTTCTGCAGATTTTCTTGTTTGCCCTTTCGCTGCTGTACCCGCAATGTCCAACAATCACCACTCATCACTGCAGTCACCCTCCATCTGGCTTTACTGTAGTCACCCTCCCCGTCACTTGTAGGGCTGAGTTCACCAGCTCCAATTTAAGACCCCTCTCTCCCTCTCTGTACTGGATGCGTACCTATAGACTCGGCCCCTCTTATTGCTTTCCTCACTACGTGTGATTTTCATAACCCATCTTTCTCTTACCTTACTTTATTCGCTCTTCCCTTTCTTAAACCTCCTTGCATATGCCGCATGCCAAAAACACGCAGCGACAAAAAATTCGATGATTCACCCCTTTTGCACACTTGGCTCTGGTTATCCAGGAACGAACGCTTATAATTTATAATTTATTTATTATAATTTATATAATCCTCAAGTGATGTTACTTGTATTTCAGCGCGGACCAGCCGGGGTTAGGGCCGCAGCAGGTGCAACAAGCTGCGAAGCAATTTCCCCTAAAATTGACTTCTTCTAAGCAACTTGGCGGGAAAGAGCTAGTGGCCTAGACAGCGCGCTGGTCCGATCTGCGTCTTCAAAAATGTTGATGAGTCCAGAAATAATTCCTTTCAGGCGAGTCTGTGAAGGACATTTCAGGATATTGACCATCAGGGTGCGCCCCCTGTAGGCCGCATCCTTCTGTGCTACCACACGTGAAGCTCAATGGGAGTCTCGATATCTTACAATTTACAACAGCATCAATGGTCGGGCCAACATTCATTGATTAAACACAACCACAGTTTTTGTTAGCAGATTGTGCGCACAAATTCAATTCTTACCATTAACTCTGCGCAGAAAAAATAACATGAAAAGAACTTGTCAAAAATGTTCAATGGGCATCTGGGTGTGCGCATTTTCTTGTGCGTCACAAATGAGTATAATCGGGTACAACTTAAGAACGGCAACGGAAGTTGCCGCTGTGCCTCGTCACCGCAGCCGCCTGTTACTCCACGCGGCGCAAGTTGTGCGTTACTGGGAAAATTTTCAACATGGAACGAGCCGTTTTGGTCAATTTTTGGACTTAATATACTTATAAACTACGGCAGCGACGACAAACGAACTACGTCAGAAAAGGCAGACGATATCACGCATTCATGGAAATCTCCTTTTAAAACACGCGCGCCCGTTGACATCCGGGCCCATCGCTTAGGCGGAGTGATACCGTACATGAGCTATTGCGTTATTAACTTCTTCCCGAGTATAGTGAGCCCTAGCTTCGCATCTTGCGTTTATCTTCTCACCGCCCTCCGATCTTCTCTTAAAGGGAGGGACTATGTTTGGTTTCTGTCGTTTTGGCTGCTCAAACGCATGTACAGTGTCTCCTTTCCACTTTTTTTACACTAGATCAAATCTTGTTTTTACCGTATAAAAACATTTTTCCCTGGACACAATCCTACCTCTCTTTGCAGGGACAGCTCGCTGACATCTCTCCCGGATGACTTCGGCGAAGACTTCCCTGTCCTGACGCAAGCGAACGTGCGTCAGAACCTGATCAGCACATTCAGCGAGTCGAGTCTTGCACCACTCAGAAACAAAACGACCGTTGTTCTATCCGGTGAGTGCAGCCTAGATCGCCGGTGATGTCACGGGCTTGGCATCGCCGAGAGTGACAAAGAGAGATCCTCACTGACGTCGTCACAGACAGCGCACTCTACATATGGTGTGTCAGGCGATTCTAAGATAGGGTGCCCGACACATCTTCATTTAGAACTCAACGCTCCGAAAAAGGGGGCGCCTGTGACGCTGTCCTCATCCCTTCTCTCCTTATTTGCTTCGGATTTCCTTCCACGTATCGCTCCTTTTCCGAACCAGTCTTTAATAGTCCATAGTGTCACCGCCTAGAAAGGAAGTTATCGGCTGATCCAAACCACTCCTTTGCCGTATTTCTGAATTCACTAAAGAGAAGGAGCAGAACGGGAAGGAGGAGAATAAGAAAAAAATTGAATGACGGGAAAAGGTGACCGTGCCGGAAGTGGGGCTCTGCCTAACCTTTCTAGTTCCTCATGATTCTTGAAAAAATTGCCCTCTGTTCTGGCATCTCAAAGATACCTCCCATTTTTTTAGCATCTACGCAGCAGGCGAGTCCCAAGTAGAGTGGGCTTAGGAAAAACTAGAACACATACCCCGGCCCGTAGCTAGTGTTACAGGACTAATCATTTTGCAATAAATCGAAATAGCAAAAGCCAAATGGGCAAAAAGTGATGATTGGACGTATTAAAGACAAATTCAGGGAAAGATCTTTAATTACACACGCCTTGTATTTGTTTTGCGGACGTGTGCGTGTGTTTTTTAGCAGGCTTCAATTTAAAACATCAGAACCTCCCTTAAAGTGCACTGTTTCTTCTTAGGTTTAATTCAGTTACATTAAATTGCAAATTCCAGTACGCTAGGAACAGCACTTATATCACCTCCGAAAAAGCACAAAAAAAAAGAACTAGCTTGCCCTCCAGCAGCTGTTCGTATGTGTTCGATAAAATTTAATCTGTTAACTCTGGCTGATAATCAGAACAGATCAATTAATTGCATGACCAGTTCATTGCGATCTATTTTCGATTTATTGCAATCTGATAAACGTCTTTCTGTTTGTTTTTTTATATCTGTTTATACGTAATTTCAGGCGTAAGACTTATGGCATGAGCAGAGATGACATCATCGTGCAGCTAGGTTCCAGTAAAAACGCATGGCATGTGGTTGCATACCCAGCCATTACCAAGTGGTAACAACCCAAGCTGCAAACAAGCAACCCAAGTTTACCCAAGTTGAGTGGTAATAACCCAAGTGGTTACCCAAGTGGTAACAACCCAAGCGGCAAACAAGCAACCCAAGTTTACCCAAGTTGAGTGGTAATAACCCAAGTGGTTACCCAAGTGGTAACAACCCAAGCGGCAAACAAGCAACCCAAGTTTACCCAAGTTGAGTTGGTAAACAAAAAACCCAATCAGGCTGTTTACCAACCCAAATGTCACTACGAGGTTGAAACCACCTGCTTTTGCAAAAGTGAAAACGCGAAAACAACCTGTTTAAAATAACCCAGAACGCCAGTGAACGACGTTGCACGAGGCCAGCGTTAATAGCCCCATGAACTGACGCGCCGTTTTTTAAAGACGATAGTCTTTCTTGGACTACTTACGGCCGAAAATGTGTGGGTTTGTGCATCTGTCTGTCTGTCTGTCTGTCTCTCTGTCTGTCTCTCTGTCTGTCCGTTTATTTGACAATACCCCCAAAACCTTACACTGCAAACGCAGGACACAGAACATTAATGTAAAATGCCTACAGGTATATACAGAGGCTGACAGTGGTCAGCACAACCATATTAACTAGATACAGCAGGAGGAATCTGTCCGTCCATCTATTCAGCCATCGTGCCAGAAGTTAAAAAGTTCGTGAAAGAGATATTTATACAGGCAAAACCTTTCCGAACCACAAAATCTGCAAACGTCCAACCTGTCAACATTTCTCGGCACAAATAAAACAATTAGAATACTTGAGGCAAACAATCTATGCGCAACTGCTACTCGCAGTGTTCTCTTAGTCAAAAATAAATGTTTGCTCCATATTTGAAATGATATGAAAAATACGCGCTGGAAACAATATTTTGGGCAAAAAAATACAAAAAGTGCTTGCGCTAGTCTGGACTCTGTAGCGGTTTTCCAAGGGTTCCAAGCTCAACAGTAACAAAAGGTTCCATCTAGTAGATGGCGTGAGCAGTGGAACGCGGGAAAATTGAATTGACTTTAGCATACCTCCACCGTGCTTATCGTAGGAGGAGCTCGGCGGTAGGGGAAGAGCGAGTGAAGTGGGCGAAGTTCGAAAGATAGACATTTACGTGGTAGATGCGGCAGAAGATTATCATCTTTCATTATTATCATTATTATTATCATTGTTATTATCATTATTATTATCATTATCATTTATTATTATTATTATCATCATTATTATTATCGTCTTAACATTTGCAGCAAAGTGAGCAGATACGCGGCCATTTTTTTTAAACGTTCTCCTCGATGTTCTTGCAGGAAACCCGGTCCACTGCGACTGCAAAGTGCTGTTTTTGTCGTCCTACCCGGATTCCTGGACGTACCCCGAGTGCAGCTCACCCGAGGAATTGAAGAACGTTTCGGTCAGGGAGCTCACAGTCGAGAAGCTCGGATGCAAGCCGGAAAAGTAGCACGTCGACAGTTCGCATTTTGGGCTGGATGAATTCCGAGAAAGGTTGTTCCTGCTCCGCGTCTCGAATAAAAGGATATGGATTTTGTTGTGTCATCGAGTTCGTACACCCAAGATAAAATGAGGTCGTATGGTGTAAAAAGAGATGTAAGTAACGCTGTATAGCAAAAACTCCCACCTCCCCTCGCGGGAACCCCTGTGTAGATGCGGCGCATAGGCGGAGCGACGAAGGGAACGCGTTTTATAGCGCGCATAACGTTGAGGTACTGCGTAAGCCGGTCCCAGTCGATGACGACGTTGGCGTACTTGTAAAGCGGCGTGGACTCTAGGTGTTTGAGCCAAGCGTGGATGTTGCTTCGCCGGAGAACGGCACACCGGTTATATGCGCAGCGCGCCCGAAGGAGAGGAAACCGCGGAAGAGAGAGTACTGCACATGCGCCGGCCCCAGCGCGTCTGCCGCGGCTATGACGCAACGTGCCGCGGCTATGACGCAACACAATCCAACACAATCCACTTTAATCCAATCCAATCCAAATCCAATCCAACCGAATCCAAGCCTAGCCAAGCCAATCAAATCAAATCAAATCAAATCAAATCAAATCCAATCCAATGCCCCTCGCGAGAGAGTGTTCGTTATCGGAGAGGAGAGGGGGTGAGCGGCGGAGAGCGCAGCTCGCGCGGCGAGAAGAATGGCAGAGGGGTGGACAACGCCGACAACGACGACGACGCCGGAGGGACAAGGCCAGTGAATCAGATGCTCTGCATCTAAAAAGCCGTACCCTTCCAAAATGATCTGGTTATTATTTTTCGTCATTCTTGCCTCATCCCTCTATGCATGGTAAATATTCAGTGAAAGCTCGTGAATTCGAACTTCGATAATTCGAATTTATGCATGATTCTACGGGTACTTTTTGGTCAGGCCAAGCTTCAGAAAAGTCTGTGTATAGAGAGGTCATTTCAATTGAATGCAGGTATTTCGCCGCATTTAACTCCAACTACGCGCCACCACCCAGCCACCTCCCAGCGGTTCCAGTATCGCCACTACGGCTTCGGCCCGCAAGCTATGCAAGGAAGCATGCTCGGTGATTCCGCGTGCCGAATTTGTTAATGCTTTTCTGGACTTTTTTTTTAAGCGCAGAGCACTTTATGGGCTCGCCTTGACGTCTAGCTCTCTCGCTGGATCCAAGTAGAGCCACACGGCGTCCCGTCGTAGCGGCTGTTGTCGCGGCGGAACCCAGAGGCTTCGAAAGCCAAGCGGTTTATATAGCCATAAGCGTTCGGAACTCGGGGAAACGCTAGCGCTTGTTATACATCTTCCCGTTATTTAGCGCAAAGAATGTACATTTGAGGCAAAATATACGCAATTAACCGGCAGCGCCTGTGTTAATTTAGTTAGGAACGCTCATGAGGTTGGTTTTTACGATAACAGGCAAAAAAAAGCGGTATTGCAGCGCTGGCCCGTGCGGGAGAAACGCAAGAACAAAAGAACAACTTCCGCTGGCGCAGTTTCAGGCAGTGGGCGCGCGAGCCCTGCGAAGGAGAGAAATTCGAATTGCTTTGGGTGGTAGCAGTGAGCGGATAACGGCCCATTATGGAGAATCGCTGCTCTGCACTTCCGACAGCTTTCACATTGAGTGGAACGGCATTAATTTTTTTAGTTCTTCCGTACGCCGCTGTACCGGCTTGCGCTGAAGTTGATTTATCCGCTGTATACGCGTTTTCTCGGCCTGTCATCGGTTATTTCGTCCTTTTCGCAGTTTTTCGCCCCAGCCTTTGCCGAGTCACCCTGGGGGATGTTCACACCTTCTGGTGGCTCGTCGGGGTTTCCTAACGAGTTTTTTTCGCTACTCGTTCCATAGTGTTCTACACGTTTCATAGCGCGCGTACATCACGAAGAATAAAACAAGGAAACACTCAGCGCGTTTTGTTTCATGCATGACCCAGAAAAAATAAACAGCAAGAAACACATGGCGCGCGCTGCTTCATCTATATAGTGAATCAAAATAAAACAAAAAAACTGGACGAAACACTCTGCGAGCGGTCGATTCCCATTGGCTTACAACGCGTTTCATAGCACGAGTATAACAAAAAAAAAAACACGAAAATGAGTGTGCATCAGAAACTTCGCCCGCTGTCTTAATTGGCCTTCGGCTTTTGCGGAGGTACTGTCGCAGCCGCACGGAAAGAAAGAAATAGAGAGAGAGAGAGAGAGAGAGAGAGAGAGAGAGAGAGAGAGAGAGAGAGAGAGAGAGAGAGAGAGAGAGAGAGAGAGACAACTTTATTACGCAATAATGCGAGAGTGGTTCCTCAGTCCAGGAACCCATGTGCTGTCCAGGCTGCCGTAGCCCTGGTCACAAGCCGCACGGATAGTGATTATAGAAAAAGTGACTGTAGTGAGTCTGATGCCGAGGCCGTAAGTTATAGTCGACGTCGGCCGAAAGCTCGGCGGCAAACATAGCCAAAGAACCAATTTCCCTAGCGTATAGGCTAAAAGTTCCTGTCAAACTTTTTTGCATCGTACTTTCAGTGAACATATCTTACACGATGATATTTGTTGCGTACAGCTTCGCAAGACCGGCAGCCGCAATGTAAATACAATTTCATTTTACCAGGTTTTAATCGTTTCGGTACGAGGCCCAGTGGTTCAAAAAGATATCCCGAAGATTACTGCGATTCTCACCACCGGCATTGACCGGGAACGGCTGTTGTGCCCAACTTTGTCCTTTGTTGGGCTTGTAAGACTTCGCTAGGCAGCCACTAAAAGTGTGGCTCTAGCTATGGTGACATCGCTGCTGCCGTTGAAGAGCTTGCCGTCGATTATAGTTCCCTTCAATGAAAAAAAAAATTGTTTCCGCCAAGAATGGCGGCGCTTCCACGCACAGATTGGCCGTGTTGGAGCTGCTTTGAACAAATGCAAACTTTTGCACGTGCATGACAAGCTTCACGTAAAAATAAAGCTTCTCGACGTAAAGCCAAAGTCGATAAAGCTTCCAAATGTTTGAATGAACACAAATTCTCAAAAACAAAAAAATGCCAGTCGAGCAGGCATATATGATGGTTTCTTTGCATACGTTTGCATAGATGAGAAGCGGCTCTAGAATGAATTGTAAATTGTCGTTGCTGGCCGGTATCATAGGTACTGTTCGGTAGAATCGGTATTGATTGGTACGACCGCTACATCTTATGCGAGCAGTGCCAGGTCTCACAGCGAGTGACGCGAAGCTGGGGAGGTTGGGGAATAAATTTAGCACCCCTGACGGAGTGCGCCGTCCCTACTCAGCGATTTTTCGGCACGCCAGCTCCCATTGTCGGCGGCTGCAACGGGCAGTTCGCTATTATAAAACCGGTCGTGGCCCGCAAAAAAGATACTTCAGACATTATTTTATCACTGTGGTAGTAACAAAACGCCCTATCTTTTCTATCGCATCTGGGTATGGTTCAGCCTACTCAACTGGCCGCGATCACAACACAAGTACGCTCACAACACAAGTACGATCACAACACAAGTACGCTCAATGAGTTCTGTAGAGCGCGACTATTACGTCAGAGACAACCCTCAAGTATTACAGCCAGTTACAGAATTCGGTCTAAAAACACGTCTCTATAAGGCGGTGTAATGGCGTATCGCCACCCCCTCTGTAGATGACTACCTGAATCTAACGCTTTGTGGCTCCCGAACTGCTCCTTATGGATTCCCGGATCAATCATCATCTCAGAGTGTCCTCGCCACTTTACAAGCGGGCGTATGGGAACCCTATGCGCGTCGTAACCAGACCTTGCGTGCTCGAGTGAATGCTCGAAGCGCCGTGAAAAAGTTTAATCTGAACCATCTTTCCGTATACCCTTATTCCCATATCCGACAACAGGGCCTTTTGGCCGCCTTGCCCCAATAAAGTCAGTCCCTCTTTCGATCGCTGTAGAGCAGTGGAGGGGTTCGCCCGTCTTGATTAATAAAGGCATGAGTGTTGGGACCTTTGAAAATGCTTTGACAAGTCACCTGAAACCTGCTGCTGACTGGGCGGCTATGCCTAATCTATGTATAATTAATCGATCAATTAAGTAATTAATAAATTGTAATAATTGACTATTAATTATTTGTAATTATATTAACTAAACAATTAATTTAAAATAATTAATTAATTTACAACTTGATGCCGTGGGCTACGTGGCCTCAGGGGCCTCGTCAGCGGCGCATGGAGTGCAGGCCTTGCCTTCATCTAGTCTCGTTTCGCAAAAACCAATTGGATACTTGTCTTTTTTTCTCAAATTCAATTTCAATTTGTTTTTGGTAATGAACATTACACAAAGGTAATAAGTAAAAAGCTGGAAATAACCTGACGGGCCCTGATTACCTTCGGGCGATTTCGGCGGGTAGGGCAGTGGACGTGTGGATAAAAGCATCCAAGAAAATGAAACAAAAGATTCAACAAAAAAAAGTTTTACATTTCCATTTCAACAAAACTTCGGCGCAAGTTTTTGAAAGAAACGGTGGTTATGTTCAAGGTCAGGCTCGTACGAGTTATTTAGCATAGTTTTAATTAAAAGGACGCCACCAACCTCATTTATGTACTTATGTTGTATTTCAGGCATGATCAAGGATGTCTTGTCGCTAAATAGGCTGTTGTTGTCGTTGTTGTTGATGATGATGATGATTATGATGATGATGATTATGATGATGGTGATGGGGTGGTGGTGGTGTGGTGGTGATGGTTATGATGATGGTGATGGTGATGATTATGATGAATATGATTATGATGATGATGATACATCTGTTATACGTAGCCACTGATAGAAATGTTTTTTTTTCTTCCTTTTTGCAACGGTGCGATACACCTGAGCAGAAATTGGCTTCAGCAATGCGAATCGGCACCCTAAAATCTACACACACAAAAACTTTCTCCCGTTCGGCAACATATGTCCCGCATATAAGAAAAGCAGCAAAATTTGAAAATATATCGCTCCAACGATTGGCTAACTCGCTAATTGGCTAACAACAATGGCTAACTCGCCTCTAGCGCACTCGCCGTGACGGATTGTTAAACTGTATCGTTTCCGATTAATAGTAGGTTTGACTAGCAGTGTATTTTTGTGAGACTCGTGCGCACGCTCCAGGCTCAGAAAGCCGCCTACTTCGAAATGTGTGCGATCCGGGAGGACTGCTCACTTACATTGAGCGGCCTACTCGGGAACGCCACTGTAATAGGTCGCGGCTCTGTGGGGCTATATAAAGGGGCAGTTTCCGTTTGAAGCGAGCTACTTTGAAGCATCTTCCCCGTATAAATATTCAGTAAGCACGCAAAATCTAATTAAGCACCTTATTTTAGACACACCTTTTGTCGCAGTTTGAAGACATTTCCTTTTGCTATGAACATGGACCGTCTCTGGATATTGCAGTATAGAGAAAAAAACAGGGGCACTGAGATTTCTGTCATGATGTGATAAAGCGCGAGAGAGGGCTATAAATCTTTATTTGTCGAGCAGAGGTTGATGTTACGGGCTTTTCCCCGTAAAAGAAATCCCTAGTCTGGGATTCCTTGGCTTCGGGTCGTTTTATGTTT
Organism: Haemaphysalis longicornis; assembly: GCF_048455015.1. NCBI lineage: Eukaryota > Metazoa > Arthropoda > Arachnida > Ixodida > Ixodidae > Haemaphysalis > Haemaphysalis longicornis. The sequence goes on along the minus strand of NW_027526361.1, from coordinate 118,449,405 downwards.
GGCGGTCATGGCTCATGCTCAGAAAATCATTCGGGCCTTGTTCGGTGTCGGGCGCTTCGACCAAGGAGGTTGTCTTGGCTTCGACGCACCAACTGGAGCGGGCCGGGGGACGAGCAGCGCGGAAATGGAAAGCACGTGTTGCGCGGCGCTTTCCGCCTGCTCGCACCGGATGTCCTAACCACCACCACATGGGACGGCCACCGACGAAGAGCAATGGAAATGAAGACAAGAGACGCGGTCCGGGCGCGGGAGAGCTCGGCCCGCCGTCTTCGAGCTCCGCGCGAGTCCTGTTTTTTAGTCGCCCGCCGGGCTGTAAATAAATGTACAGTTTTGTATCGGAGGCTGAGTCTGTCGGTTGAGGATACCCGGGGTCAGATCCTCAGCGCTGCTGCGGCTTGGAGGAGAAGCCCCGGGGAAAAGAACATCACGAAGATAACTGGCGCAGTCGGCAGGATCTTCAAGAGCGACGACTCAGCCGGCCGGCGGGCGAGACGGGCTCCTCGACGGACGGAGATCGCGGAGAAATCGCGGCCTGCTGAACGGGATTGGCGGGAGCAGCGAGCTCGTCAGCCTGGTGGCGAAGCGGCTCGACCGGCGCTCAGCGGAGTTCTCAACGGAGAGCGGCAGCCTGCTGAACGAGATCGGCAGGAGCAGCGAGCTCGCCAGCCAGGTGGAGAAGCGGCTCGACCGGCGCTCAACGGACGTCTCAACGGAGACCGAGGCAATCTCTGCGGCCTGCTGAGCAGCGGAGAAGCAGCTTGGCCAGCGGTCAGTGGAGGTATCAGCAGTCCATTGAGCGTGGAGCGGCAGGAGCAGCGAGCTGTCGGCAGGCGAGAAGTCAGCTGGCCATTGTTTGGTGGACACCTCGGCTGACGGAGCTGCGCCTAAATGGATACCCCATCTGCACCAGTGCGGCATCTCTACAGGCACGGAGCGATGCAGGTCAGTGCCTCTCTTGATCCTGGATGCGTGGCTCACCATGACATGTAGGGGGTGCTGCATGAGTAGCCCTGAGATAATGGGGGCCGGTTAGCTAGGTATGGTGAGATGGAGCTGACTGTGAGGGCTGACGAGGCAGCCAGCGTCATGATTACGTCAGCTATGTCGTTCGCTGAGCAGAAGGCGCTATTGCAGGCGAAATTGAGAATCGCTGAGGCAGAGTTAGCAGCGGAACGTTCGAAGAGTGAACGTTTCAAGAGAGCTAACAATGTTCCTGCCTCACCGATTGCTCAAAGAGTAATGTTCGGCGCTGAGGGAGAGAGTGGACTGGTGTGCGCCAGTACGCCGAAAGATGTGCTGGGTGGAACCCATTCGCTGGGCGTGCGTGAGCGTCCTGTTTCGCGGGATTCGGCACGATCAGAATCTCGCGGGAAAGGCGAAGAGAGGATAGTGGCGCGCGTTCCTTCGTGGGCGCTCAGATTTCCTGCAACCGGGGAGCAGGATAGTGAAGCATCCCGCGTAGAAAGCTTCACCGAAATGAAGATGGAGGTGAAGGAAGGTGTCACGCGCGAGGCTGCATTTGGAAATGACAGGCAGTCAGAGGTGAATGAGAGTGTGCGCATGCCCGTGAAGAAGTTGATAGCAAGCGAGACAGGCTCCGCTGCGTCGCATGTTCGCGTTCAGGTGGCCGATGAGCCCCTCACTGCTCCTTGCGTCACACAACGGTGTGTGGTAGAGAACGGATCTTCGTGCGCGAACGGTGGGTCAGCAGCGGCCGAACCCGAGGGTTCGCCTAGAAAGGGGCGGAAGCGTCAGCCAGCTTCACCGCAGTGCAGCGTGGCTGCAACGCAGGCCGACGAGGCAGCAGCGGTTCCTTCTCGAGCGAGAAAGCGGGGAGGAGAGGGGCCCCTGTTACTGTTGTGCGACGGGGTGAGCCGCATAGCAAGGGGGTTTTCAGACGACGACGGCCGGTGCGTACCACCTGCTAAGGGCCGCTCGCTCTGAATAAGCTGGATGAGGCTTGTGGCTATTTGTCATGGTGACCTGTAGCCATGGTCAGGGGGCACTGGCCGTGCTGTCGTCAACTGAAGGAACGATGGTGCACGTGCCAAAGGTGTGTGTGGTGGGTGTTTCATGTGTGAAACATTCCTGAAGTTATGTTTCACAGTGGTGGTGGAGGTGTCGGGCGCTTCGACCAAGGAGGTTGTCTTGGCTTCGACGCACCAACTGGAGCGGGCCGGGGGACGAGCAGCGCGGAAATGGAAAGCACGTGTTGCGCGGCGCTTTCCGCCTGCTCGCACCGGATGTCCTAACCACCACCACATGGGACGGCCACCGACGAAGAGCAATGGAAATGAAGACAAGAGACGCGGTCCGGGCGCGGGAGAGCTCGGCCCGCCGTCTTCGAGCTCCGCGCGAGTCCTGTTTTTTAGTCGCCCGCCGGGCTGTAAATAAATGTACAGTTTTGTATCGGAGGCTGAGTCTGTCGGTTGAGGATACCCGGGGTCAGATCCTCAGCGCTGCTGCGGCTTGGAGGAGAAGCCCCGGGGAAAAGGACATCAAAAAGATAACTTTCGGGAATATTTCTTGGTGTTGGCGGGGCCACGCGTGCGCTCTGGCGAAGAGTTGCGGGCCCGTCGGGGCTCTACCTGAGAGGTGTGGTTCACTTCTTTTATATTCCTCCCAACTGTTATGCAAGTCCGATTGTATAATTTCCGAAGCCAACGTTTCCTAGGGAAACCGAAGGGTGGTTACCGTATTTTTGCTCGTATAGCCCGCATTAAAAGATGCGAAAATTTTAGTGGCAAATTACGGGTGCGTATAATATGCGGGTTTTTTTTCTTTAGCGCAGCTTCACGGCAATGCTAATTGTGCCGTGAAGCTGCACTGCGCGTTGTGCCGTAAAGATGACCTTGTGTACAACAGGGAGGGATGCGGCTCAAGTGATAGCTCTAGCGAGAGCAGCGACACTGAATGAATTGTGACTTCCGCCTTGCAGTAAGTGTATTCTACTTGCTTAATATACGCCTCGAGATTCGCGATCGCTGCGCCGCCTGCCGCCGCTTCTCCGCGGCGTTTGCGGGATTAGCGCTGCGCGACTGATAGGCGGTCATGCAGTGTTTTGGTTCTCTTTCGCTTCTCTTTGCCTTTCCGCGCACTAAACAACTTGTTAAGGTGACGTCTGTAAGCTAACTGCACGTTTAGGGCGCTTAAAAAAAACAGCTGCGTCTTGGTAGAGCGCTCGAACGCCAGTAAGAGCTACCCGGGGAGGCGGTTCTGCGCGCTTCTTGGCCGCTCTTGCGGGCGTCGACGACGGCAGCAGCATATCACCGCTGTCACCTTCGAACACGTCAGCACAAGTGAATTCTATTTATTGTCACCTCGTTTAGACTTGATATTGGCACTGTAAGAGCTAGGTTGGTTCGTTTTGCAGCGCAGACAACACATGCGGCTTTGCTTCGAATATGTACGTCGTAGAAAAATATGTTTCGGGGATGTGATAACCCAATAGCGTACAAAAACTCGTGCCTTTTATGGGAATATAAACCACGCGAAAATGTTAAGTACACTCAAAGGCTGTGCATTGTCAGATATGTGCCCACTCATGCCTTATGCATGAACCAAGATATATGTTAATGAAACCACGGGAAAATGAATGGTCTGCAAGTCAGGAATAAATAGAATAGTCGTACGGGAATAAAAAAAAACCGAGTCCAGCTTCTGAAATGCTAAAGACGTTTGTTTGAGCGAGGTAGTATTCACCAGACCAACTAGATGCGAAATGCACTGATATTTCGCTAGACATGGGGCGGGGGGGGGGGGGGAGGAGGAGGACGCTAAACTGTCGTTGTTTACAAATGCGGAGCAAAATCAACAAATGAACGTTTTATTAATCACACACACAAGCTGCGTGTTCACTTTTCGTTGGTTTTTTGCCTTCAACGAACGGCTGATCATTCGGCGGACGCATTTTTTTGAAGAATACAGGGTAAGCAGTTCACAAGAAATACGAGGTGTCGTTGAAGGAGTTGATTGATTGATTGCAGGGTTTAACGCGCCGACGCAACGGAGACGATGAGGCACGCCGTAGTGGAGGGCTCCGGATTAATTTTGACCACCTGGAGATCCTTAAGGTGCGCCGAAATCTCGTACACACGGGCTCGTTGGAAGAGTGTCGCATCTGATAAGGGTATCTGATTTCGGTTTATGCTAGATTCTGCAGTCTCCCTGTGTCATACGACGATGTTTCGAAGAAGGGTTTGGTCGCGGACGCGGATTACTCTATAAGCCCATCTTCGCGCTTCTCGTGGAGGATAAATGTAAGAGATGAATCTTATAGCGAGCGCTCACCTCGGGACAAGACGACCCAGCATTAAATTTGTCGCCGTGTGCTGACTCCGGAGTGTAATTTTGCATTATCCATCGTACTTCTTTGGTACAATGTTTGCGAAATTTATGCCGCATTGGCTTGTTCAGGGTACTGACCAATATCTGATATGTGATACTGTGATATTGGCAGGCGTAACTTGCGTGCTGTCAGGTATGAGTGCTCCGCTGGATTTTATAGTGCACAAAGTCGATTTACATCATAGTGTGTATGGCCGCAACATGACCATCGGAGGAAACACTGCTTACGGAGACACTGCCACTAAATTTCAGGGCAGCGGAATTGCAATCAGCTGCATGCAAATGCTGGCTTTGGGACGCCGGCCTGTGACACACGCCCGGCGCTCATATAGATCTCACTAAGATCGCGTCATAAACGTTTATACTCCCGTGAACACACCACGCTTGCAAACAGAGTGCCTGCTCCACGTTATTCGGTATTTCGAACGCGGACAAACGGTAAATCGCTGTCTTGAACGAGCCCCAAAAGCAACGGCGACAGGGGGGAGCGGGCCAGGGACTCCCGCGCCTGCCTCGAGCGCGGCCTGTAGGGGCTAAGGTCCCTAAAATTACTAAGGTAGCGCCATCTTTAGATCTCGCCGCCTTTCGCCCTCGCCCGCGCTCCTCTCTTCCTTCGTTTTTTGCCATTTTCTTTTTCGCCGGCGAACGCCGCGCGCCATTGGCCAAGGGAAAAGTCACGTGGTTTTGTTTTTTCTGCTCCGCCGCCGGGTCGCCTCGCCGATGCCTCGCCGGCTGGGACATTGCGCAACGCCGCCGCTGCGACGCCATTGCTGGCTTCCGCGCCACCGTCGCCACCGTGCTTCAGTACCGGAATTAGCTGCTCGCTTCGAAAAAATGTCGCACCGGTGTCGTTTTAGGTTGCTTCTCGGTGTCGATGTGTTGTGCCATAGGCAGCGCGAATATCGTCAGGCAGGGAACAAGACTTCGTTATTCCGTCCGGGAAACGCGACGCAGAAAGGAGAAAAGTTTGGTTGCATAGATTTGAACGGGCATACTTCAGGCCGACGCTACCTGACGCTACCATCACTCTTTTGCGAGGTAAGTTTCTGAATGCTTGTTCTTGCTCTGTTAAATTCTGCGCGAGCTTGAGCGGTCACTTACGAAGAAATGCGTATTCCCTTCGCGACCGTCGTCCACGCTTTGTTCTGAGTAGGCATTGCGCGCAGCGCCGAGTTCGTCCCGTCGTAAGCTTTGGTTTGGATAAGAGGCCGTGTATTTGTCATGTGCGCGCTTAACTTCCAGCATCAATATCAGCGGCGTAGCATGTTCAGTCAGTTGTCGTAAGGGTTTCGTGACGCGAGAATTGTTCACCTGAATTCATGCTTGTTTTGGCCGACGGCAGCTTGCGTCTTACCATGTATCGTGTGCGTTCCGAGTGCGTGTACGCTCTTTTTGGCGTGAAGTCATGTTTTGTGTGTTAGCTACCCGGGTGGTATTATAATCCCGTTGTTATGACATCGGAGTGATTTGCTGCGTAATATGGGCTTGGTCGGTGCGGCGCAAATTGAGGCTGTTGCGAGAAAAAAAAATTGCGGCTAGGTAAAACAATTTAAGGTCAGCTAATATAGTGACCGCGCCGTTGACGTACGTTTGATGCGCAATTTCTGTTATCGCTTTATTAAATTCGCGCACGTTTGAATGAGCACTTCAAATGCATATTCGCACCGTAACGGCTGTACGCCCTTTCTTCCGTGTATGCACAGAGGAACGTTAATTACGACTTACGTTTGCATTACACGTGATGCCGTACATTTGCAGTGTGCGCGCTTACTTCATCTTAGTAGTCAATGGCGCAGCGTATCCAGTCATTGCGATTTGAACCAAAACACACTGGGCGACTATATTATTTTCAGCAGACGTATTTTTGTTCAGCAAAGCGCTTGCTAAACGGGTTTAGTGTAGCGAGTTGAGCGGACGCGGCACTGAGCAGATGCGCGAACACGAATTTGACCATGCTACGGTAGAACAGTCACTAACTCCCTTCTGCAATGCATTATTGCCTATATTTGCGGAGTGTTTGTGGCGCATCTCAAACTCGGTGGCGACATTTCTTTTCCCTTCTCAATAGGATTATTTCACGGATCAATTTGAGCAACGGATATTGGAGAAGCTTGGCGTTAAAAAAACTAAACCCAAATGCCACTCCCCACATTTTTTCTCACGGGAAGCCACGTCAGCAGCACAAGCCACCTGCACGACGTCATTACAGACGTTTGTTCCAATAAAATATCTATTTGCTGGCACCAATTCATTTTTGTGATTTATTGTTTTCTCTTGATAATCATCGTGACATTGGTCCTCTTTCGAATTTCTTTCGGGTGTATCCCTGTGTTAGTGCAATGTACAAATCTGCCAGAATATATCCCAGCACAAAACAATTCTGTCCAGGCGCCTCCATTAATAACGGCTGTAAACGACCGCACCCGGTGAAAAAACGTATTGCATGATTAATTAACTGCAGTAACTAGTTACATAATTTGTACCTAGAGGGACTGTAATTTCAGTTTACCCGATCGATTGATCGCAGTCTTCTCTGGCGCGTATTCCCAGAATTACAAGTCTGCGTTTTTCACTAGGTTCGCACATGAACGTACGGCCGCGAGTGTAGTTTAGTGTATCCGGCTGCGAAGTCGGGGAAGCAGGGGCTTTTCACGTCGCTGTACGTGCACACACGCACAACAGCATGTGTATGTTTTTAGTCTACTCACAGCAGCCTATAACGACATGAAGGTGAAGGAAACATTTCTACAAAAACGGCAAAGCACTCTAAACTGCGCGTAATTAAGGTAGGCTGTAGGTCGTTAGTAAAAGCGGGCGCAGAGTGAACGCCGCTGAGGATACACAATTATCGCAAGAAAGGCGAGTGCAAGGACGCCAGCGCAGCGCTCGAACTACGGCATTTGCGAATGAAGCGCACTGTATACTGCCGCGAACCGTGCGCAAGACCTCTGTGCAGTGATTGCACGACCACAGTCACGCGAATGCAAGAACGGAACTACCATAACAGAGCAGTTTGAAATGTCCACGCTCGATCCTTTCGCATTCACGAGCTATCCTGAGGTGTTACAGAATACCGCACACGTAAACAAAAACCGCGCTGTGCGTATGCGCCAGCGGCATCCGCCCCGCAAATATCCCCTTGTAGACAAAAATATAAAACAAAACACTATCACTCAGTGCCTGTTGGTAAAACGGGGCTCTAGAAATCCTATAAATGCTACCAAAGAGCGATTTCGGCGCGAAAACAAGAGCAAACTGCAGCGAGCGCCCTGAAGCGTAGCGAGGGCGTCTGCTCTCAAGTGGCCAACAAATATGGCGGCACCGGCACGGAGTTAAAGGGCCGGCGGCGCCGCGGGTGAGGGGAGAGAAAAAAGAGGAGGGCAGCGGAGAAGGAGGGAGCAGTTGGCGCTACCTTAGTTCTTTCAGGGACCTTAGTAGGGGCGCCACTGAAATCCCCCTAGCGGCCCGTTTCGAAAGCAGGCGCGGGAGTCTCCGGCCCATTCCGCCCTGTCCCCGTTGCTTTTTGGCTCGTTCAAGACAGCGATTTACCGTTTGTCCGCGTTCTAAATACCGAATAACGTGGAGCAAGCACTCTGTTTGCAAGCGTGGTGTGTTCACGAGAGTATAAACTTTTATGACGCGATCTTAGTGAGATCTATATGAGCGCCCGGCGTGTGTCACAGGCCGGCGTCCCGAAGCCAGCATTTGCATGCAGGTGATTGCAATTCCGCTGCCCTGAAATTTAGTGGCAGTGTCTCCGTATGCGGCCATACACACTATGATGTAAATCGACTTTGTGCGCTTACAAAATCCAGCGGAGCACTCATACCTGACAGCACGTAAGTTACGCCTGCCAATATCACATATCAGATATTGATCAGCACCATGAACAAGCCAATGCGGCATAAATTTCACAAACATTGTACCAAAGAAGTAAGATGGATAATGCAAAATTACACCCCAGAGTCAACACACGGCGACAAATTTAATGATGGGTCATCTTGTCCCGAGGTGAGCGCTCGCAAAGATTCATCTGTTACATTTATCCTCCACGAGAAGCGCGCAGATGGGCTTATAGAGTAATCCGCGTCCGTGACCAAACTCTTCTTCGAAACGTCGTCATATGACACAGGGAGACTGCAGAATCTAGCATAAACCGAAATCAGAGACCCTTATCAGATACGACACTCTTCCAACGAGCCCGTGTGTACGAGATTTCGGCGCACGTTAAGGATCTCCAGGTGGTCAAAATTAATCCTGAGCCCTCCTCATCGTCTCCGTTGCGTCAGCGCGTTAAACCCTGCAATCAATCAGTCGACTCTTCCAACGACACCTCGTATCGCTTGTGAACTGCCTACCCTGTATTCTTCAAAAAAATGCGTCCGCCGAGTGATCAGCCGTTCATTGAAGGCGAAAAACAAACGAAAAGTGAACACGCAGCTTGTGTGTGTGATTACTAAAACGTTCAGTCGTTGATTTCGCTCCGCAGTTGTAAACAAGGATAGTTGAGCGTCCGCCTCCTCACCCCCCCCCCCCCCCCCCCATGTCGCGAAATAGTGCATTTCGCATCTAGTTGGTCTGGTGAATACTAACTTGCTGAAACAAACGTCTTTAGCATTTCAGAAGCTGCACTCGGTTTTTTTTTTTTTTTTTTCATTCCCGTACGACTATTATATTTATTCCTGGCTTGCAGACCATTCATTTTCGAGTGGTTTCATTAACATATACCTTGGTTCTTACTATAAGCCATGAGTGGGCACATATCTGACAATGCACAGCCTTTGAGTGTACTTAACATTTTCGCGTGGCTTATATTCCCATAAAAGGCACAAGTTTTTGTCAGCTGTTGGTTTATCACATCCCGAAACATATTTTTCTACGACGCACATATTCGAAGCAAAGCCGCATTTGTTGTCTGCGCTGCAAAACGAACCAACCTCTTACAGTGCCAATATCAGGTCTAAACGAGGCGACAATAAATAGAATTAACTTGTGCTGACGTGTTCGAAGGTGACAGCGGTGATATGATGCTGGCGTCGCCGACGCCCGCAAGAGCGGCCAAGACGCGCGCAGAACCGCCTCCCCGGGTAGCTCTTGTTGGCGTTAGAGCGCTCTACCAACACGCAGCTGTTTTTTTTAAGTGCCCTCAACATGCAGTTAGCTTACAGATGTCACCATAACAAGTTGTTTAGTGCGCGGAAAGGCAAAGAGAAGCGAAAGAGAACCAAAACACTGCATGACCACCTATCAGCCACCCAGCGCTAATCCCGCTAACGCCGCGGAGAAGCGGCGGCAGTCGGCGCAGCGATCGCGAATCTCGAGGCGTACACCCTTTTTCTGTCTACATAGTGTGTGATGTGCTGCTTGAGCAGTAGCTTTGGTGCAACTTTTGCTGTATCAAATGCACGGGCAATACGCGAGGACTTTATTGTATTTTCCTGCGGGCTCTTAAAATAAGGGGCGGGGGGGGGGGGGGGGGGGTTATATGCAGAGGCAGATTATACGCGCGATAATACTATATGTAAGCCTGGAAGGTAATTGTATTTAGTCTTGCTACTTTGTTTGTTTTACGTGTCATGCACAGCGTCATATAGTCGGTAATACAAGCCGTACTTATTAGTACGGCTTGTGTTACCCTGGTAATGTCGGATTCTTTGAGGCCATAGACGGAGCTCGACGCGCGGAATATTTTTCTTCTCGAGGTGAACAGTCTCCTGGAAATGTGTGATTGAACAGATTCCGGAACCATTTTTTAAGGACAGATCCCGAAGTTCTGATATGTGACGCAGTTGGGGTGGGTTGTTCATTTAAGAGAATGTCCCGTGAAAGTATACGTGTCCAATTCCTTTGCTTCGCCGTAGTAGCACGGAGAGATCGATCGATGATGCCGAAGAATTCGTTATATCTCACGCTATCACTACCGCCCAAGACACGCTCGCCATAATCACAAACTCTAAGGCAGCTTGTATAAATTACCAACGAGGTCGATCCACAAAACGGAACTTCATCTCCTTCAAAACAGCCTGAACATTGCCGAAGTTAATATAGGCCGGTTTCCCGGCCCAACAATTCCTCGAGGGGAATGAGGCGGCCAGGACCGCTGCCCGCGCTTACGTACATCGGGCGGTTTCCATCGCGGGAGAATCGTCTCCTCTTGCGCCTACCCAAAAACCACTCACGAACCGCCATCTTGGCCTACTACCGACGCAAAACAGCTAGTTTTCCCCAGTGCACACCCTCCAACTCAAGCACAACAGATGACGCCCCTACACCCAGACGGTCTTCAAACCAACACCTTTCCGCACCACGCCCTCCTCCACGCAATCTATCCACCTTATTGTGAAGCTGCCTGTAACTACTGTCATTCAACCGGCACCCTACACCATCAAGTATGGGGCTGCCAGCGAACACCAGATCTGCAACCCATTCCGCACTCCTCCACGCAGCATTGGACGGTGCGGTTGACCACAAAGGACACTGTGATCTAACTTGGCCTGGCGAAGAGGGCTCACGCAGCCAACCACACAGCCCGGGATGTCAGACCAAGGAGATTCCCTCCGCCTGGCGGGCACCCTAACAGCAGCACGTCTTGTTCATTGAGGATTTTATTCATTCATTCATCCCATTTTGTCTGCTATCGACGAATGCCTGGAAGAGTCCAGCTAGCGATCATCGTCCAACCGCCCAGTGATTTATTGCCTCCTTATCCCAAGTTTTGCAGGGGCAGTATCCGCTCACGCGTCTGTATAATGCGTACTGCGTTTCAGCTCTTTTACAGAAAATTTCGACAAGCCTCCCAAACCACGGGAAAAAATAACAAGTAGCCTTTTTTACCATGCACTCAGTGCCGAGGGCTGAGTCTTACCATGCGTTTAAAGTTGGAGACGCAACTTATACAACGAGTGAAACAGCGACCACCGCCGAGAGGTGCCTTCGAAGACATGCCTTTTGAGAGCCATGTCTTCGAAGCAAAGAGCAGATGTTCTTTCTTTGAAAGTTTTCCTTCCTTGCGAAGCAGCGACAAGAGAGGTGAATGCGCTTTCGCGAGTGGAGGCGGGCTATCTTACACATCCCGAGACAGGCGGGATCACCGTCGCGGCTTGGAGACACTTGACATCACCGTCTCGGATAGAGATAATATGTGCATGCAGTTTCCTTAGGTTCATCGGTCGCCGTTCCAAGACTTCGAGTCACGTGTCGTCGCTCCTTTGAGTAAGAGAGAGAGAGAGAGAGAGAGAGAGAGAGAGAGAAGCTTTGTGTGCGAAAGCATAGATCTAGCTTCCACGGTGTCATATGAACAAGCTAGTATCAATATAATTTCTTCCTTTTTCCTTACATTATCCGAGCCAAGACAAACCCTTGACCATAAAAGAGGTGGAGTGGAATAGAATGCTTTACTTAGAAGCACAGTGCTGCAAGCACCGGCCCCTACCCCACTCCGACGTAATGCACTTCTAAGCAGAGAAAAATATACGCATGCATGCGAGTACACTGCCGAGTGGCCAAAGAGAGCTCCGGAGTGAGCGTGCGACAACCGCAATGCAAGTAATTGGAGCTGGTCAGAGTGTACGGCGTAGTAACAATGATTTATAGCTTCGACACATTCGTGTAAGCAAGCACATTGAACACGTGAACGTGACACCCACAACGGGGTGCCCAAGCACAAAGCCTTTCTTGGCCTTCAAAGTTTTCCAACGCTTCCCTCATCATTTATTTATTTATTTATTTATTTATTTATTTATTTATTTATTTATTTATTTATTTATTTATTTATTTATTGTGGAGTGAAACACCGACCATGAGACAAAGTGGCGCGGAGAAAGGCAGCCACAGCAAGAAAAATGTCGCTGCGAATCCTCATTAGTTGGAAAAACAGTAACATTGAAAAGAGTGAAGGTGAAAATGTCGGCCGTCTAAAACCTCGAGATATCAAAAGCATACGCATTCTAAATTAATTAGCGCTCCTTGTTTTGCCGTGGTCGTTGTTTCCGGAGCGTCGTCGGTGGTCGTGTTGTGCCAAACATTACAAAACGCTGCGCGGCCAATCCAGCTTGAAAACAGGCCTTGCGGCAAAGAGGCAGCACGTACCTTGTCGGGTGATTGATAAGTATACCGCCACCTTCTTGCCGTCTCCTCCTTGAATAAATGTGGCAGCGTGATTTGCGGCAACGCCAACTTCACAGCAAAGCTTTCGCAGTAATTTTGAGTGTGTGGGTGACTCCTAATAATAGCCATTTATAAACTACCCGAAAAGCACGTCATATATAAAAACCCCGGGCCACCCCCCCCCCCTAACGTGAAACCTGTAGAAGGGCGAAGGATGCAGTGTATAACTGTATTCTTGGCGTCTTGGTGTTTTAGCCCACGGAGATGAAAACATTGAGGTGTTTTGTTGCACAAGTCTTGCACAAATCTTTTGTTGCACAAGTCTGTTTTGTTGCACAAGTCTCGTGACTTTGAAGCACGAAGCGTTCTAGCGCGAGTCGTTGGAAAACGAGTGTCCCGGTGTGTTCTTTTAGTACTCGTTACTTTCTAGCGCGAGGCGTTGGAAAACGAGTGTTCCTGTGTTTTAGTACCGTGACTACATGAGACGACGACGACAAGAGACGACGACAGCCCGAGCCCCTAAGGTGCTTCACTCCTACAATTTGCACAGTGTCTCAGTAAGCAATACCTGGAAGCGCGCTTTGCAGCAAAGCCAGCTTTACAACGAAAGTTTTCTAATCATACTGGCAAACAGTGGCAGGAGGTGTCCAGCCACATTAAGATATAATTTAACAGCCTCAGCCACAGTCATCCACAGCTTCCGCTAAAATCGCGACATAGCTCATGTGATCACTTTCCAGTTTGTTTACCCTAAGTGTATTTACAGCGTTAGCTAGCTTTACTGGTGCCTTGTTCGTCCACGAGTTCACGCGTTTTTCATCCACCCATCTGGATCCTTATAGCCTGTTTACCTGTCTTCAGACTTTTTTGCGCAGCTTCAGCTGCTGTTGAGCAAGGGAGGACGACGTGTACACCACGACCGGTCGCTCCGTCTTCTTTGCGAAGGAATAAATGGTGCCTTTAGCTGAGGTTAAAGTTCGTCTCAGTGCCGTGTGGTATCCCTTGAACAGTTTTTTCTTCATTTTTTCATTTTTTCTTGAACTGACAGAATCCTTTAAAGAGCTGTGCCTTGTAGGACCCCCGGTGACGTACCGTCGGGGCGAAACGGATGAACCTTAAAGAGACTGTAATGGTTCGCATCCTTGCGCAGGGGGCACGTTTATGGTCTGTCTGTCTGTCTGTCTGTCTGTCTGTCTGTCTGTCTGTCTGTCTGTCTGTCTGTCTGTCTGTCTGTCTGTCTGTCTGTCTGTCTGTCTGTCTGTCTGTCCTTCTTCATACCAACAAAGAACATCTGTAGGCCTTTTACATTTTCTTTCGATGCCATACCGACGGGTGGTAGTGGTCATTGTGACACCCGGTAACATAATTAATGAGATTGCAGGCATAGGGAGCATACCTCGAAGGTACGGACCGCTGTCTCAAATTAACCGCCGTTATCTCTGCTTCCGCGCCACATGAAATCGGCACACAAAACATCGATGCGGTTGTCACTTTCCCAACAGCAGTCTATCTTCTGTTCGAGACGACTCTGTGGTGCTGCATGTACAGATTCGTTTCCGCTCTAATATGTTAATGTCCGCCCTCACCGAAACACGGCCTCAGTCTGTCGTCTTGCCTTTTTCGGAGCCCAGACATGAAGCAGCAGCCTGTCAGCGCGGCCGTACATCACATGTCTCAGACTGCGGCGTAAGCCCAACACGATCGTTATCCAAATCCCGCTCGGTCAAACACCCAGGAAGCCGGGCCGTTATCTCAGGCACGTAGCAACCTTATAAGAGAGCCTCCGCCGCCCTCGAGAGGCTCAGTTTTTCTCAAAAACGGCTGCCGCCAAGACGTTGTACCAGCCCCGCGCGTAGCTAGGGCAGCCGAAAAGAAATGGGCTCGATCTCAAGACACGTCCTCTGCGGAGCGGCGCTCTTAGTGCTGGTCGCGGTAGCCGCTTCCTCGCCTTCATGTTTGGACACCAGCAACCACTACTACGACGAGCGAGAGTACACGTGCCTGGGGTTCACCAGCGCTGCGGACTTCGAGCAGCACATACCCAGGGACCTCACCTACCCTCGGCTCCGATTCGTCCTCAAGGAATGCCTCGTGGACCACATCCCCGGAGCGGCGCTCACCTCTGTGCCGGCGCTGTCCCTGGACCTGGACAACTGCAAGGCCAAGACGTTCTCCCTGCCCGGGGCCAATCCGTTCGAAGGGCTGGAAGACACCGTGTCCCGCGTGGGCTTCATGCACAACAGCACTCTGCCGGAATCGTGGCTGCTGCTGAAGGACCTGAACCGGCTCAAGGAGGTGGCCTTCTACATGATGGCGGGCCTGGAGCTCTCTCGCGACTTCAACAACCTGCCGCAGTCGATCCGGAGGATCCTCATCTTCCGCTCGAACATCGCGCGTGTCGACGAGAACTGGCTGTCGGGCTTGACGAGCCTGGAGGAAGTCTGGATCCAGGAGAGCGACCTCAAGGTCTTCCACCGCTCCATCCTGCCCCGTCCCGCTCCCAAGCTCTGGCGTCTGCACTTGCAGTAAGCGGGCACTCACGTGCGCCTCGTCAGCTGCATTCCCGGTCAGACTAGTAGCATAGTAGCATCCTGTTTCTTTTTTTCGTTTTTTTGCGCGCGTATTGCGGTACGGAGAACCTGTCCCTGCAAACTAGGAGTTTAGCTTATGAACCAAAAAATTTATTTTCAAGTAGTCACTTGCCTCCTCCGTTAAAAAATGTAAATCTAAGGTGTAGCTTATGTAAAATAACCTGGGACAAGCACTCACTGGTGGGATATAGGAACGACGAGACGGTGTATTTCGATGTTCCATACGGAGGCGCCGCTTTGTGAGGAGTGGTGGGCCGTGCGAAGCTCGCCTGCGGGAGCCGCTGCGGTAGTCCGGGCCAGAACATCGCCTCGCTCCCCAACTGCGCAGGCGCGGTGCTGCTTCTTCTCAGACTGATGTACTACCGTTCGTTCAGCTCAAGCCTCACGCTTGATGACTTATTTTATTGGAAAATTTCCGCATCTCTCGCACAGGCGCGTCGATCTGTCAGCAGAGCGATTGATAGAGCAGCACAAAACAACAGAGTGGGGAGAGCACGTGGAGAGAGCTGCCTTCGCAGCAGTGCCGATGTTGCTATGGCGACGTCAAGACGAAGTTCGGCGAGCCTCCTTCCCTTGCGACGTCTCGACGCGTTCCATGACTCCTGCCACAGCTTGCTCGTGCCATAGAACAGAGTGTGCAGCCAGTGCAGAGAGGTCTTCACTGATCCTCAGTTATCTTTTATGACCATCTTTAGTTCACAAAAATGCCGAGGCTTTCAGTATAGGAGATATTTATAACAAAATTCCGGCGCTTTTGGTATGGTAATAGTACATGTATGTGTTTTGCCTCAATAATCTCTCCTGCTTGTTTGACATCCGTTTTCCTACCTGTAACGGTAAAATGCTATTCCCTTATCAAGCTGAAGGTGTCATGCTCCCGTGCATTCGCTGCGCAGGGGCTGCGGACTGACGTCGCTGCCTAGGGACTTCAGCGACGACCTGCCGGCGATGCGGCACCTGAGTATCGAGGATAACCTCATCACCACCTTCGACGAGGACAGCCTCGAACCGCTCCGCAAGGAGCGCACCTACGTCGGCCTCTACGGTGGGTGCACGCGTGCTGCTGCTGAGAGGTCGCCTCGAAGGAAAGCAAATCTTGTTTTAAGAGCGAAGCTCTTTAACAAATCGTAATGTTTCGCGTCCGCAGTTTAAAATACCGAGAAATTGCCGAGCGCGTGCGCGTGAGCGCGAGCCTCGCGGTGACCACCAGGCAGTTAACGAAACCAAGAAAGTGCCTACCGCTCGTGTGTGCGTGCCCCGCGATGACCACCCAGCGTCCCCTGCGCACGCTTGTCAACCCAACCATGCCCCCTTAGGGAGATTGGCCAAGATTGCGGCGATTGCCCGGCACTTCAAAGAAAAACTAAGGAAATGCCGAGCGGCGAGCGCTCGTGCGTGCGTGCCTCACGGCGCCAGCCCAGCGTCATTGACGCACGTTTGCCAACCCAAGCATGTCCCGGAGGTTGTCCAAGATTGGCCAAAAAAAAAAAAAACTACAGCGTTCGGCGCTACCGTGGCAACACTTGCTCGGAACGAAAAAAACACGTCATAGCGTACGCCCCTCCAAGGTGATGTCCAATGATTATCACTTCCAAACAAATTAAGGGAGCTCACACTTACAGCAGCACTGATGGAGTAACGGTCGTTTCTGCAGCGAAGAAGAAGCGAATCGGCTGCAGTTGTGGACTTAAACCATCGTGATGATCGTGAAGGTTGCGCACAGCCTCGCTATCGTCAAGGCTTACGCGTTAGTGTTAGTTTATTCTTTTTAAAGACGATAGTCTTTCTTGGGCTACTTAAACCCAGAAATTTTGGTCTGTCTGTCTGTCTGTCTGTCTGTCTGTAACTCGATTCAGCCACCCGGCCAAAGTAAAATGCTTACTGCGTAATAGTCTTATATACTCACGGCCAAATGTAAACGTCTAAGCCCGGTTTATATGTTCATACTTGTCAACTTTGTTGATCAAGAACAAGGAATTACGCAAATATGAGACAGGAAATTCGTACACAAGGGATATTTACAGTGTTCCTTTATTAAAAAATTCCTGGGTGCTTGGTTTTTCGATAGCAAATGATATTCCACATCTACTGCAGAAAACCGCCGCCTCCTGGCGGCATATGAAAAATCACGCGACAACAGCAACGAAAGGTTCCACTAACTAGGCTCCACGTTCTGCTTGGAACGCACGTGGAACACGGCCACGCGGTTCTATAAACCTTGTAGTCGGCCGCCTCCATTCACGCGCGTCTCCGCCGTACTGCAGCGCTGGCATCTCCGCCGTACTGCAGCGCTGGCATAGAGGAACCCCGCCTGTAGCGGTCGAACGCGGTAAATTCAAATCGCCTTGAGCAAACCTTTAGTGTGTTTACCTTGGGATGAGCGCGACGGAACTGGAACAGCATGAGAGGTGAGCGGGAAAGCGAAGGGGGGCATTTCCTTGGCAAATGCCTACAAAGACTATCGTCTTTTGACGACATTTGCAACGAAAGGAGCAGATACGCGGCCAATTTTTTTTACCCAAAAAACAGCGTTGATGAGACAGCGTTGACGCTCTTGATGACTAGTCGCTTTCATCCACGCTGCTCAGTAACAAAAGGAGGCTCGTGAGAACAGCTTCAATTTGTAAAATGCAAGTGTATATGCGCGCAGGGATTTTCCGTGTGGCTTTGAACTCGCTCAGTTTCACGCACCGACAAAATCACGAGGGGTTTCTTTCATGCTTTCTTTTTTTATTTTTTGCGAGGTCGGAAAAGTGGGAACATGCTGTCATTTTGCTGCGAAGAACAGGGCTTTTCATACCTTTCGGGCACTGATCACCTGAACTTACCTTTAAGTTCAGCCGAAGCTCATGTGTTCAGTAGAGCTCAATACAAAGGGACATGAACCACACCTACAGCATCCAAGTGTGGCTAACGCGGCTTTCGAAAGTTCCCTTGTGAACTGTTGTAACCCTATCGAAACGCAACCATTCGTGGGATGCGGCACCTTGTTCGACCTTTCCCAGTTTAAGCTGTAACGTACAGTTTTGGACAAGCTAAACGCGAATACGAAACTATGAACCAAATCACGCAAAATAACAAAATCGCTTTCTTCGTCATCTCGCTTTATTGTAAATGCTTCATGGTCTCGACAGCAGTAGGTATAGAGTAAATTGCCGTATTTACTCGATTCTAAGCACCCTCCCTTACTTTAGGACAAAAATTTGGAAAAAAAAAAAGTTTGCATCCGAATCTGATTGATTGTAGGGTTTAACGCGCCGACGCAACTCAGGCGATGAGGCGCGCCGTAGTGGAGGGCTCCGGATTAATTTCGACCTCCTGGGAATCTTAAACGTGCGCCGAAATCTCGTACACACGGGCGTTTTTGCTTTTCGCCCACATCAGGAAAGTGGCCGCCGCGGCCGGGAATCGAACCCGCGTCTTCGTGCTCAGCAGCACAACGCCTTAGCCACGGAGCCACCGTGGCGGGCTTGCGTGTGACTCTAAGCACCCCTTTTTCTAAGTAACCATCGTAAGGTGGATTTCAGACGCGTGGAAGCGGGCTCGAGTTGACGTTGTGGCCAAGTCATTTATGAAGCTTTCAATTACAAACCACTTCAACGGAACAGAGTATACCGGGTATTCTGAAAACGGTGGTCCAAGCGGCCCAACGGAATCGAATGGTAGTGAAGGTGACTGGGTATCTTACTTATTTTTCGGCTGAATGTTGGTGAAATAAAACATTTTTCCTTACACTTGACTCGTCTAGATACGGCCGCGAAAAAAAAGTGGCCGGTACAGCCGCGGTGGTTCAATGGCTATGGCGTTGTGCTGAGCACTATTATTGCCACTGAGCTATTATTTCCACTGGGCTACTATTGCCAATGAGCTACGCGGCAACTTGGCTTACGCAGAAAAAAATATACAGAAATTTATGCTCTCCGGTCGATATTTTCGTGTTCATTTGTCCGTGCTTGTACGATCGCCCGGTCTTACGGGAATAACGAATAATTAAGCGCCCACCGAACAGGGCATTATCGCGGAGAAGCGAAGCGAAATCGACGAGGATAGTCATGTGTCCACAATATTTATGACAGCGCACAATATTCATGTCTGCGCGCGTGCTCATTCGATCTTGTCGATTTTGCCGTCTGTAGCCGTGATGAGGCACTGTCATACCGGCCGGGTTGTCGCTACGCTTAAAAACAGACAGATCAGCTCGTACACCCTTTTTTTTTTAGAGCGGGGGCGTTTTGGAGCAGTTGCACTACCTGACCGCCTTATCTTGTCAGGCCACAACACATAGCTGGACATTGGTATATCCCGTTCCTTATAGAACCTATAGATTTTACGAGTGCCCTGACGTTACGAAGTCTAATACCACCCCCTGTACTTACCCATGGGATTAAGGCTTTCTATATTTTACGAAGTGTTCAATTTAATGAAAGAACTCGAGGGTCCCGGTGATCAAATGAAGGCTCGACCGTATACACGCGCGGGCGTGTTAATCGCATCCGCTACATAAGGAAGAAAACGAAAGCTTTCCTCGTCTCTGGCGTGTGAAACGCACTGGGGCAGTGAAGATTGCCCCAGGCAGTGGGTGAAAAAAATTATCTTTACTGTGCTTTACTGGTGTATTTTAGGGCGGTGTTATGCTTTGAAAGAGAAAACCCTTTGCTACGTAGATCATGGTATCCTTTTATGTTTGCGCACCCCCACTTATGCTTGACAGTCCCAGCAGACTACGAGGCTATGCCACAGCGTCTCGCGGTATTTGCTTGCAGCAGAACTTCCGAGAAAGATGCTTACGAAGAGGGAGATCCGGAAATATGCAGGCTCTTTTGGCTCCTTTTCGTTGTTTTACCGTCATTAGAAAACTAGCCGCCACGGCCGGGGAATCGAACCCGAGACATCATTGGCAGCAGTACAATGCCTTAGCCAATATGCCACCACGGTAGGTGCCATTCTCAAGTATATTTGATTAATTAATCGCGGTCGAGAAGCAGGCCCACAGGTCAAGTTATTAATCCTGTTGAGGGTTGGAAACTGTTATTATTAATCATTTGCTGTGGATGCGGGTGTTTCACGAAAAGCGCAAAGGGATCAATGGATCAAGGGACAAAGGGTTAAAGAAAGGCAAACGAGGTACGACAGTAGGAGGTAATAAACGGCTACGTTGCAAGAAACTAAGTCAGTTACAGTTAGTGTACTTGTCTCAGAATTCACCGCCTGACAAGACCCAAGCCCAGCTGAGCCGAACGAGCTGGTAGAAAACTAATTACTCCACCACCCGATGGAAGGCATTGATTGATTGACTGATTGATTTATTGTAGGGTTTAACGCGCCCACGTAACGCAGGCGATCAGGCGCGCCGTAGTGGAGGGCTCCGGATTAATTTTGACCACCTAGGGATCTTTAACGTGCGCCGAAATCTCGTACACACGGGCGTTTTTGCTTTTCGCCTCTATCAGAAAAGCGGCCGCCCCGGCCGGGAATCGAGCCCGCGTCCTCGTGCTCAGCAGCGCAAAGCCTTAACCACTGAGCCACCGCGGCGGGTCCAAAGAAAGACATGTAAAAGTGTTGGTAAAGTGGTGCAAGCTAACAACAGCGCGCATAATTTTAAAAAGTTCGCCAGACTAAATTAGCCTACCGCGAGAATGCTGTCATTTCGGGGGCAGTTAAAACAGATAGCGAGACCGGAGCTACAAACTTGAAAAAAGAAATAAAATGCATAAAATGAACGTTTGTGATTAAACAAAAGGAACGTCAATCACTGAACAATATTTCAAAATCTCATGCCCCACACCGCAAACGCGAGTAACGTCAATTTCTGCGAACATTTATGGGGTTGGTGTTGATTTGTTTAAGCACCGACCACACGGGCATCCATCGTAGGATAGAGTTCACAGAACTAACGTCCATAACACGCAGCTGAATACGCGGACAAAATCGTGCAGAGATTGTGAGGGTTGCCCACTAATCCGTCTGCATTCTTGCCAGCCGATCTTCTATTCACCGAGCCCTTTCTTTAAAACGGCTTCACTACTATACATAAATGCATTGCTGGGGGGCACTTTGCCAAGGACAACATAATCAGTCTTACATAAAAGCATGGAGACCCCACGTATCTCTGCAGATCTAAGAAATCCCCGTAGGTGGGTTTCCCCGCAATACTCCACAGCGACCAATCAGCGTGAACAAATGCGCGAAGTTGGCGAATGACGAGGCCCAGAGTGCAATTAGGGTAAAACTTTTTGTTGTTGTTTCTGCTCCTATTCTAATTTTTGCTTTAACTGCACGCTTGGCCTCATCATTCACCAGCTTTGCGCATTTGTTTACGCTGATTGGTCGTTGCAGAGCGCTGTGGTGAAGCCCACCTGCGGTGATTTCTTAGAGCACAGAACTGCTATGTGCCGAATCCCTCTCTAAGATAAGACTTTCAAGCTCCAAATATTTATACAAAGGACGTAAAGGACAGAGACAGGCGCCCGAAAGTCGTATCATGAATTACCAACTAGCTCAAACCCACACGCTAAATCCCTCTAAAGTCGGTTTCACTGGTACACACAACAGTATTGTTAGCGGATCGCGCCATGCGTTTTATTGTTTTTTTAAAAGAGTACTGACACCAAAATAAGAGGCCTAAAAAACGATATAATTGGCTTCAGTAGTTTGTACAGATGCCTCACAGAAATTTTCGCAGTGATCCGAGGCTGAAATCAGATCGAAAATCGATTTCAATCCCCCCGAACGCGAGCTAGCACATCCGCAGCACTAGCGAAATCGCTATCGGCGTGAAGAAACGTCTTCCGGCGTTTCTGGCCGGTTCAGAATGATGTCATACAGTCGTTTTTCGGAACCGGAAACGATAGCCTGCGCAGCTGTTGTCGGTGGTCTAGTTTCGGCAGGAGGCGTGGGTGTGATACCCGTGATACCGCTCGGCATTTAAATCGGTATTTACATCGGCGTTACACCAGCAAAATAATCGGAATTTACATCATTATAACAAGCACATGTGTTGAAATGACCAGTTATGCATTTATTTGGCGCATATTTTCACATTTGCCTCGCACGTCTCGCTAAAGTTGTCGCGCTTTCTCGGTGCGGTACTGACGAAAGAAATCCTCGCACAAAAAAAAAACGTATAAAACTATATGCGTGCAAGAACGGCTTCGTTGAGGTTCTCGTGCGCCCGCTGTCGTTTCGCGCAGGCAATCCCCTGCACTGCGACTGCCGGATCAAGTTCCTGCAGAGCTACTCGGACAACAACTGGCGCTTCCCAGTGTGCAACACTCCCGACTCCCTGAAGGGCCGCAGGCTGAACGAGCTGACCGAATCGCAGCTCAACTGCTCTGCCGAACCGACCACGACCACGACCACCACCAGGGCCCCTCGAGGCACCGCGTCCGGCAGCTTCTTCCCTTTCTACAGCGACATCTGATCGCAGAGGACCACCCAGAGAGCGAAATAATAAAACTGATGCCGAATCTGCTGACGTTTCTAAAAAAACCGTAAATATTTTTTTACTCTTGTCTATATGTTCATCTACGGGGGTTCCCTATGGTACACGCGAAGGACGTGCACAGCAAACACTCGCTATAGCGAAATCCATTGTGCTGTCGTTGCCAATGGCGCGGTTGAGGTAGGGACAGTAAAATCCAACAACCGCGCCCCCGGTCAGCTTCGGTGCCAGCCGCGATTGTTATTTCGAAATATTCGAAAGGCCTTCTGCGTCTTTGGACGTCCCCCTAACAGATTTCGTCAAGCGCGGAAGGGCAAAAAACAAAGTCAGATAAAGCCAATTAAGCGCCACGCCGCATGCATATAGGTAAGAAGGCGGCAAATCTGCTTGCTGCAGGTGCCGGAGACATTGCCATTGGAGATCGCTTCGCGCTCATTCCAAAAGGCATTCGTGCGTGACGCCATATGCGCATGAACACGAATCGAAAGCACTTGGAAACGTCATATCTGGCGCACACTGGCTGCGATGCGATAGCATCGCGCATCATTACAACGCAACACGCGCGCAGCGACGTACCATTTGTGACGGGAGTCTGAGTCGTAGCAGCATGAATAGTGACTCTCCACTGCGCTGCAGAGTCTGACGGCAAAGTTGTAGGCCTATCGGCAGGAGCGCTTGGGAAGAAAACGCGCCGACGAACTTGGCCAAAAGATACACTTCCGCGTTCTCATCTCATAAGAATACGGCTTATCGGTGTTCGTCGCAAAAGAACACGAGCTCCGCTCCGCCGCCAGTTCTGGCATAGCGCACAAAAAAGCCCTGCACGACCAAGCCACTGCCCACTGCCGCCGGCCTAAAGGGACCGTGCAGATAAAATACAAGTTTGTTTTATTCGGAAGATTACGTGTTTTGTAGCGCCCCCAGCGCCTGTCCGGAAGGAAGCGATGCTTTATTCACTGAGAAATTAATCAATTTATGTCAAAATTTTGATTCTCCGCCAAATCGTGTGTTTTTACGACGTCTGCAATGACATCACAAGAGCAGGTATTCAAGTTAATCCTAGTGCGCTGAGGTTGCCGTTAGCCAACCTAGACGGCGCCACCATACTGCGGCAGGCCATCTTCTGCCTTGGCTTTGTTTTTGACCGTATTACGTACCTGGCTTGTTTTTGTTCGGGTAGAAAATAATCGCTTCGTGAAACATGGTGTTCGCTCCACAAATATGGTCACGTAAGACACCGTCGCTTGCGCCAATCGGCCAGTGTCGACTGAGACAACTCCAAAGCGCCGCAGTACAGTGCAGCTAAAACAAGCATAGTGCCCTCAGTATCAACAGCAGTACGCATCGGAACTTCTATGTCTACGTGTACTTTTGTAACTACCACTGTTTACCCCACCATTCTTACTGCTATAAAAAGAATGTTCCCTAAATGTAAGCGCAAATAGCTCGTTCGGCAAGCTTATATAAGCCCTGCCTAATTTGCGTTTGTTTTTGCCGGCCTCAGCCAATCGCAGAGCTGCCGCATATGACATCATAGGCTCTGTTGCGGGAGATGAGCTAGCGGGTCGCATGGTCATTCCCTTTTTTCCTAATTATGTAGCCTATTTGAGCAAAGTTTACGTTAAAGTGGTGTCAGTATGATTCTAACGAGGCAATCTTTCGAATGAACCAAACTTGTGTTTTGTCTGCATTGCCCCTTTAAGAATGCTGCATGCAGAAACTATTACTTTTTAAACAGCAGAGCTGTTTAAGCTTTTATTTCCGCTCTCGAGCGTTACCAGAAAAAAAATACCAAGAAAAAACACTGATCGCGCGTGAGCGCGCGCCTCGCGAGGAGCGCCAGGCGTCGGCCAGCTCGACCTTCGAAAACACTCTGCCCAGCGTTCGTGGCGTGGTCTCTCGCGTGCTCTTCTACTCGCCAGTTCACGTGCGTTTGTGTCTCAAGTGGGGCGCACAGACACCGAGTTCGCTAAGGTGGTGCCGCGGGTTCTAGCGCGTGATAACGCGGTTTACTTTGGAAGAGATGTGAAAGCGTGCGGACAAAACGACCCGGGCCTGCCAGTGATGGAGAACTTTCAGCGCAAGTTCGGAAATCGAGGTGAGGTGCAACAGCAGGGTCTATACTCGGTGACAACTTAAGAACGGCACCGATTATGATGATGATGATGATGATGATGATGATGATGATGATTTCTATTGGTTTCCACTTTGTATCGGGGTGATGACATGTCATCTGACCAAAAAGGACTAATATACCTATGTTTTACACTTTTGGTTCAATACTAGCGCTGCTTAGGGCAGGCACAAAAAGCTTATTAGGCACAAAATACTTTTTTTTCCTGTTACAGGTGGTAACTGTCCTAGGCAATATTCCCCTCTCTGCTTTTCGTCCACCAGCATTCTAATCTTCTTTTCGTCCCCTCGACAGCCTTGAAGTTAACTTCCTCTGTGATACCCTTAAATCCTAGGGCTTCTGAAAGCCCAATATTCCCTTCATGTAGATTTGGATGGATACCCTCACATTCTAACACGATGTGCCGCATAGTTTCTGTTTCTTTTCCGCAGGCCACGCATACCCCATCATTTTGTGAATACTTCCCCACAAAACTCTTAGTTCGCAGGCCACCTGCTCTAGCCTCAAAAAGCAAAGCACTGCCCTGGGAATTATCGTAGAAATTTTCCTTTCTGATGTTCACCTTCTCAGCCCTGTACATCTCTAACGACGTTTTAGCTTCCATTTTTTCCCTCCATTTATTCGTTTCAATCTGCCTTGCCTCTTTTTTGGTTACCTTGGCTGTTTTGGATTCCCCACTGTTCTTTCCGTATTTCATCGTTAGCCTTCTAGTCTTTCTTAACCACTGCGTGTCCACGCTTTTCAAGTATAGGTACCTAAAAAACTTAGCTGCCCACCTTCGTTGATCCATTGCCCTCAACCTCATCTCAAAGCATATTTTACTCTGAGCTTCTCTAACTTCAAACGACGCCCAGCCCATATCTCCCTGAACTGCTTCGTTAGTTGTTTTTCCATGCGCGCCTAAGGCCAAACGTCCTACCGTTCTCTGGTTTACTTCAAGGCCTGATAGAACGTCTGATTTTAAGCAGAGTACAGCATTCGCAAACGTGAGACCCGGAACCATTACTCCTTTCCACATTCCTCTTACTACTTCATATTTGTTATACCCCCACAGAGCTCTATGCTTCATTATAGCTGCGTTTCGCTTTCCCTTAACCTTAAGTTGCTCCTCGTGAGTACTTAAGTAGTTATCCCCTTCGTTTATCCACACTCCCAAATATTTATATTCCTTCACTCTAGGTAATTCGCCTTGCTGGATAGACACTACGTCGGTGGTAGCGTCATTGAAAACCATTATTCCTGATTTTTCTGCACTGAAATTTAATCCGAGGTCAGTGGCTTCCTGGCCGCAAATATTTATTAGCCGCTGCATATCGGTTTGGTTATCAGCTAAAAGAACAATGTCGTCTGCGTATAACATTCCCGGAATATGTTGTTGTACCACTTCGCCTTGCAGCATAGGGGTTAGGCTAAACCCTACTTGACTTTCTTCCAGTTTCTTTTCTAACCCTGCCATGTAAAGCATGAACAGTACTGGGCTCAAAGGGCATCCCTGTTTCAGTCCCCGGTGGATGTTGACCTGCTGGGCGCATTTCTGTCCTTCCCAAGTAAGGTGCACTCTATTGTCTTTATAGATTGCTATAAGGAACTGCCACCGGAAGTTGCCACTGTGCCTTATCACCGTGGCCGGATGTTTCTCCGCGCGGCGCAAGTAGGGCTTACTGGGAACATTTTGAACATGGGGTGAGCCGTTCCCGTGATTTTTTTGGACTTAATATGCTTATAAACGACTCCAGTGACGACAAACAAACAGCGTGAGACAAGGCAGACGATATCATGCATTCATAGCAAACCCCTTTCAAAACGCGCGCTCACTGACGTCACGGGTCCGGCGCTTTGGCGGAGTGATACACAACATGAGGTGGTGCCGTTCTTGAGTTGTAACTGAGTGTAGCTCCGACGAAGTGAGAGGGGCCGCCAGCCCTGCTGTTTCTTTAGCCTTACATTACTAGCGCAAGCTGCGCCATTTTTTTTTTTTTCGAGCGATATCTGGCAAAAGTTAACGGGAGAGGAAGCGCTATTATAGTTGAATATTCTAAGTTAACTTTCCGAGATTTTGTGGTAGCGAAATATGAATCCCGTGTTTCTGTGAAGCCCAAAAGAGTGAATGAAGCCTGGAGAGGAGGTTATCAGGTAGGAAGGAGGACTCCCTTCTGATTGGCTGGCAGGTGAACTGGGAATTTAACGAGCGGAGATGAGGAGGGCGACAAGTGGAGAGGGTGAGGTTGGTGGATGGTAGTGAGAGGAAATAAGGTACTCGCCAAGCTTCCATTGGTTCACTAGAATTCTGGAAGAACACCATGGAAATGGGGTCGGTTGATGGGCAAGTACGCGCTGCCGATTGGTTAACTAACTTGGTCTATAAAAGCCTCTGGAGGAACCCTGAGTTTATAAACTGATCGTCGGTAATATCGCCTGTTTCTTGCACTAGCGAAAGTGTACATGATACGCGCTAAAACTGTGCGGTGAAGAGCGACGTAGGCTTCGGAAACGCCTGGTTGACCGGACCACATTGGCTATATAAGAGAAAAGGTTTCATGCGAGAAACACAGCTACATTACGATTAGACGTGCATCTTTTTTTCTTGGTGGTAAAACACGTGTTCGTTGCCGTTATCACGTCGCGTGCGCCCACCAAGGCGAGTACTAGCCCCCTGCAATTCTCACCGATCCGTTCTCTCTGCAAGAGGCACCCCTTCACATCATATAGTTAGTCTTTCCCACATAAAGCATACGCTTGCGGGGGAGCAGCCCTTTCAGGTGGCCACACTTTTCTCAAGTTTTGCCCCTGCCAGGCGCGTAGCCAGGATTTTTGTTCGGGGGGGGCTAAGATTGTTCTCGTCCCCCCCCCCCCCCCCCCCCCCCCCCCCTCCGAACAAAAAAAGTGCGGTAGTTTGCAAGCGCCCTTAAAGGCTATGAAGATAAAATACATGTTTGGTTCATTCAAAAGTCTGCCTTGTCCCGATATCAATGATACCAGTTTTATCGCAATCTTCAAAGGAATAATCAAAATATTAAATTAACCGTTTGAAGCAATGGCGAATCCCCGTCCACTTTCCGGCGGCGATTTCACTATGACAGTTCAGGATCTTGTTGGTACGATTGGCGCCCAACGACTTAAGTCACCGCCAAGGAACATGATTGCGCGATTGTAGACGGGCCTCCATTGATCTTATCATTTGAATTCTAACGTGCAGTTAACACACTCATAACTACGCGTTAGTGCTAGCCTATATATATACCACTCCTGCCGATATCACTTCACTGCAGCGCTAAATTTTAAAAATTTTGACATTTGTTGCATTGCTTCGGTTTAAAAAACACCTGTGATTGGAATGGAGCTGTGCGAGTTACCAAAGGCTAGTTGCTATTCAATTGAACAAGGTTGTATTTTGTCTTTAAAAGGCTCTTTAAGGTTCTCTCATGATATTGGTGTTGATTATGATTGTATTTGTGCCAGCTGAAGTTGTAAACTGGGCGGAAATCCGCAGACCACGAGGTACAAATCTCTGCCCGTGATACGGGACGTACATTGCATGCACAGGAACCTTGTGCAGGCATTGCATTAAACGGCCATAGTTTCATGCAATTACTTGCTTTATCTCAACGTGTGGAGTATGATAGGTGTGACAACCGCAATAAAATGACGTAGGCCGTAAGAATTAGATTTTTTTTATTTAGTTGTCCTTGTCCAAAATGCAAAATAAAATGTTTTGCGTACGCCTGCACAGTAGCGGCCAGTGTCAGGCCAATGGAGCTCATTCTGTGCAGTATTCATCGATTCTATGCACTTGCGTTATCTGTAGCGCAGATCTTATCTTTAAAAAATGAGAGGCTATGAATTATACATACAAGAAGCGTTATATCTCTAGCAATAATTTTAACAAATATCAACCCTAAACACACAGACATCATGCGCAATAACAGCGCTGTTAAGCACGAAAATTACATGAACATGGCAAGATTAGTCCACACCAAAGCGTAATAATTCAGCCATTGGTATTTGTTAAGTCATGCCAGTTTAAATTTGCGCTTCTGTTTTGAGTCTCAACACAGTCCATTTCGTAGCTTCTATCAGGTCTCCGGGCGGACATGAGAAGCTTGTGGTTTGTAACATAATGGATCTGGTTTACATTTCGGCACAGCCTAAATGTAGAGTCTGCTGTAATGAGCTTGGTGTTCTCAAATAGTTGCATTATTACCTGTCAAGTTTTCAATGCTTCGTGCATAAATGCCCTATAGTCTGCCTGAAGGCGTGTACTATCCAGTGACTTTTCTGGAGCAGCCACCCCATTTAGCTACCACTCCTAGATGAGGTAGAGCAAGTCAGTGCAAAGTTCACCATTCGATGCTGTATCGAACTTTATATTTAGCAAGAAAAAATAGTAACGCAAAGACGACGATGCCTGACCGTACTCTTGCGGTTAGGCATGTTCTGTGCAATCTGAGCAAAATATTGCTGTTTTGAATTTTGTCGTGAGATCTGAGGAAAGAGTTATAATGCGGTCCTACCAGTTTGGTTTCAAACTTTAATGAAAGGACATACTTTTTTAGCTGACGCGTGCACTGCCATTTTTCAGCCGAGTACACACTGCCGGTTTTAAAGCTAAACGATAAAAAAATATCAGTGCATAAGCATGGGTGGCTCTGGAATGTATAGAGCGCACATGAGTTTTGTAGTTTTTGTTAGAGACGCGGGAAATGGAAATTATGTTGGGAATCTCCTTGGCCCACCAGAAAACGGAGGATTGGGCAGCTGTGCAGAGCCAGCATGACCTTCGGGCGTGGTGCGATGCGCGAAACAAGTCAGCATTTTGTTTTCCGGAGTGCACCAAGAAACCATGCGCATTGGCATGGCCCCGTATACAGAAAGACCAAACACTACCATGCTTCAGCATGAAGCGGACAGTAATGACATAGTTAAACTATTTCCTTGGTTGACAGCGAGCGTGATGTTGAAACTCAACCATGGTTTCAGGCTATACGACAGGATAGATTGGCTAAAAGTTGCAAAGTTGTTTACCGTGATAATTCCTCGGTCATTTCGGTTACTTAGGAAATGCTGACAATTGCTCAAAATGTCCTTCATGCAACATTTTAGAATGTATAAGTAGCAGTTGTGGATTCAGGAAGAAAGACAACAGCGCGCACCCGTATGTGTGTGTGCGGGGGGGGGTGAGGTGAGCGGAGGAGGAGGTCAGAGGTGTGCTGGTGCTCTTGAGGGGGCCTGCTGTCTGTAGCCCGTTTATTTAATTAGGAAATTATGTTGTCTTGCACGACCGATTGAGCCTTGAAAGAACGATACTCCTGCGTCCACAGAACTTCAAAGAAGGCCAGGAAGAGTTAAAGGAAAATTCTACCAGAAAGGCACGTTCGTTTCTTCGCCACCAGTACGAAGGTCCTTCACTTGCGCTGTGCACGTACGCTGCTATGGGTTTAAAATTTGGTGTAGCAGTCGATGCACGCGTAGATAATAAACGTGGTAACAAAAGTCCCGATAACGCGCACACAATGCAACAGCGGCTACATCACATGGAGTTTCGTTCCAGTAAAAGCAAACTATTAAAACTGCAGCCAGAACAAATATATTTTTCACTCTTCATGTACTGATACTCACGCTGTCCCGATACACTCTGAGTAACCCTCTCCAACTTCGTGCATAATAAAATTTTAGCTCGCAGACGCAAGGTACTGGGTCATCGTATAAATATAAAGAAATTATTATTTAAATATCAGAGAATGCATAACTGATCTGCACTGCACAACTTAACGTACAATGCAACCTCCATCGTCAAAAGACATCAGTGATCATGGAAGGATTAATCACTGGAAGGAAATGACTTACAATTCGAGGCCTCTTTTGGGTGTTGTCACTTGGAACATGAGCTTCTCAAAACCAGGGGCGCTTTTATCCTCGCGACATATTGCCGTTGTGTTTCAGGCCCTTAATATACACTGCTCTGGGCAGCCGCCGTCCAGAGAAAAAGCGGCCGTGGACACAATGGAGGGGCTTTAGTTGTGATCGAGGTAGAATATGGCCACCTGATCGTTGTTACTCTCGCGACGTCGTCTGCCTGTGGCAGGGCTGGTGACCGCGGTGCCTTCACATTTAGGATAAAGTCTGGGACTGGCTCGGGGAGCTGCAGCGCGCCTTTTTTGTCGAACCGCTGTTCTCCAGTTTCCTAGGTTAGGGGAGAATACCGCCGAACAAAGCTGCCTAATCGCAGGGGTGAAATTGATTGTCGCAACATCGCCGTCGGAAGGGGACACTCAGTGCGCGCAGTCTGAGCCCACTCCAACAAAACCCTCCCGGGCTCGCAGAAACGTGAAAAAGGAAGAATGAAGGGCTGACGCGAGGAAGAGGGGCGTACCTTGCTGTGTGTCTCATTCGCAAAGGCCCTTTGCCCGCGCACGACATTCATCCAGCTAAACTGCATGTTTCATCCATTACGTAGCCCCATCGCATTCTTCAGTTACCTTGCACGAGTCTTGAATGTGCACGTGCCCACGGCCGCTTGATCTCCCCTTTTCTAGGAGATGGAGCGGCCGTGGTCAGCCACCGCCGCTTGCAGGTTGTTCTGCTCAACATACAAAGATCGTCTGTTCCCTTACGGGCCTGCATCGTACCAGTCTTAAACCATCATGACCGGCGGTCCCTCTTTTTTTTTTCGCCGCGAGTTAGTGCGGACCACTCCTTGCTTCCCCGGCCGAGTCAATCTCCTCTGCTGAGAAGTACTCAGCCGGCCTATTATTCTCTGTGTTGCCACATGTCTCGCACAAAGGGACACAACGCATGCCTGTGTCGTCCCGTGCGCTGAGCTTACCTGAAGGCGCCGTGGCTTTCAGGGCTGCCCCCCTCCGCAATCATCCCTCAGCGGTTCGCACCCTTCAGGGGCTTCATTTTGTCACGGCCGGACTCGACTCCCTTTCCGCAGCGCGGAAAAAGAGTCGAGTCCGGCCGTGGTTTTGTGTAAACACCCTTGCGTAGGGAAGACATTGAGTCGTGAATGCTTCTACTAGTGGCACTTTCAAAGGATATGCAGCTTTGTTCGCAGGTGACGTACCAGGCATACAGGCAGACCGGCGACGGCCGGAAAAATTTCGGGGGGGGCTGAAGCCCGGTCAGCCCCCCCCTGGCTACGCCACTGGCCCCTGGGCCCTGCCCCGCAACACAACGACGGCGGCAGATCGCCCACCGCTCCACATCTAAATAAACTAACGTGATTCAGCTATGCATAACACGATGAACCTCCCAGTGGGCTCCCCGGGGTAACGAAACGGACCGCTACCTGTATTCTAAGCAGGTCCGCAGAAGGTAGCACAACAGCTCACTACAAATTCCCGCAAGCGTAGAGAGTAGATTCCCGCAAGCTTGACGAGCTTTGCAACAGGTATTCAGCTTCAAAACGTATTCAGCCCAACGCTTCAAAACGATAACTTGCAGTGCTGAAGGGAAGGCCGATCGCTTGTTTGAACGACTTTTTGATGAGACCGTTGATTTTTATTTTCTCGTCCGCTTTGAAATTGAGAAAGGGAGTCACGCAATTTTTCTTAGCACGAATTACTGAATGAGTCGTATTTGGCTTTCTTCTTTCATGCCTCTGCGTCTGTTTGCCACCCGTGAAATCATATCGCATGGTTAGTTGCGTGCTTTTCTCTAATTGTTTAATGGTTTCCTTATTGTGATTTTGAATTTTAAGGCCAAGCACTCGGATACTGGCCACTGTAGGAGTGAGTTGGCTGTCGCGTAGAGCTCGATGTTCGGTGTGGCAGGGTCCCGTTTGCGCCCTCTGCTAGTGGGTCTGTATATCAAGAGTTCGGATTTTCGGGGGGAGCACTCGAGGCCTCGAGGGTGGACGTAATCGATTATCGCTTCTATTCCGCTCTGTAACGTGCCTTGCGCATGTCCGTCGCTGCCGCCGGCGACCCTGAGGGTCACGTCGTCGCCGTAGAGGCTGTGATTTAGAGTGTGATTTAGAGTGTGATTTAGACGCAGGTGGACGCCAACTTCGGGGAGATCGATAGGGAGAAGGAATTTTTTTTAGGGGCAGGCGGGCAGCTGTAGCTGTACTCGTATTTGGGCAAATGCAACAGGTTGTCGCAATCCTACGACAATATATGTTGCAGGCTTCCTGTTTCTTCCGGGGTCAGAGAGACAGGGTAGTGCATCCTGCGTGTGTACGATTTAGGGAGTGAGTTTGTCAAGCATAAGTTCACGATGCCTCTTGTAGTTGACTTGGTAACAGTTTCCTTTCCGCTCTCAGTTCATACATCCATGAAACATGGTCGTTAGTAATGTTAGTAGCACACAACTTTAGATCAAGAAAAATACGCAAGCCATTGCCGACAGGAATATTTTTTTTATCAGTTAAGGGGCTAAACTGTTACGGAATTAGAGGCAAACGGAATGAAGCTGTCATCGTCACATATTAGAAGTATCCAGCAATCATGCCTGACAGAACCGGTCTGACCAACGTTTGGTCTGACAACGCCAGTGACAAGATGGCCAAACAAGGTAATGCACTAGATCAGTGGTTCTCAAACGGGGGTCCCCGGACACCAGAGAGTCCACGAGAGCAATTGAGGGGCCCGCAAAGCCTCCCTCAAAACTTCTCCCGCCGCCATTATTTTCTCGATTTTGCCATATCACTTGCTTGCAAAAAGGTGGCTTCGCCTCATTACATGTATGTTAAGTTCGTTCGCGTAGCACTTATTTTAACATCTGCTTTTTGCACAGCATACCAGCTATGAAAAGAAAAAAACAACAGACACAGAAAAGGCGGCGTATATGTGTTAGGAGTCTTTTAGATTCAAGAGCAAATTGTTTAACATTGTCATGCGCATAATCATTAACGTCAGTCAGAAAAGGCGGGCATTGGACAAGCGTGGGCGACGTAAGCTGCAGGTGCAAATTTTTTGACATTATGACACCGATCAGCATGTGCTTTGTCGCTGGGTCCGCCATTACTTTCGCCAGCCCAAAAGGGGTCCCCGAGGCAGTCATGGCTGAGAACCACTGGGCTAAATCAATGCTCACTTCTTCCTCGAAGTGCCTTCTGTTTGTATTGGTAAAGTTGGTCGTAAATTGGCATTTAACAATCTAGAAAACTGGCTATACACGAACATCACCGACAGTTTGAAATGCTAAAGCCTAAAAGGAGCGGCCAGTACAATCGCGCACACAGTGCAGACGCTCGTCATGTGACATGCAACAGTAAAAAAGTTCTGATGTCAATAGAGGTTTTGGGATTTTGATGCGACAGCATTATATGGCCGATTGAGTAGAAAAGGCACCGCCCAGCTTCTGTAACAGCAGAACCAACGACTCAAAATAATTTAAAGCAACAGAATTGAAAAGAAAATTCAGAACATTTGGGACCGTACGGGGATTGCACCCAGGGCAGATTGCACCCAGGGCATCGTGAATGCGCGTCGAACATCTTGCATACACGTAAAAAAAAAAAAAATTATCCCCATATCTAATACGGCTGCACGGGTGTATATGATGAGAAGTGGACTTAGTCTAAGCGTGAAGCAGCGCGGAAAAACAACACAAGACGACACGAGAAAGCACACGGACAG
Source organism: Haemaphysalis longicornis (assembly GCF_048455015.1). NCBI lineage: Eukaryota > Metazoa > Arthropoda > Arachnida > Ixodida > Ixodidae > Haemaphysalis > Haemaphysalis longicornis. The sequence goes on along the minus strand of NW_027526361.1, from coordinate 118,415,205 downwards.
GGGGCTCTCTTCTGTCATTTTGTGCTTCTCACATGTTTTACGCTAAAATATGTATCAGCTAGCCCGCCTAAACAATATCTGATGCTAATGAATGCGTTGTGACCTTCAGTTTCTGAAATTAACGTTGACAACCGGTACACGCGGCCCGACGTACGATGAGTTCTAAGTTGTTTTCAACGTGGCTACGCTCAATGTTGACGTAACCCCAGATTGAGGCTGAATATAGGCATAACAATATGAGTGCATGCCCATGGCAGCTGCCGTCAGAAGCCTACTGCCGATATCCCCAATTCCCATTGGCTGCGATTTCAACAAACACTTCGCATACACACCCAATGGAATTGACCAGGGTGATAACAGCTGCCTTCGGATAGTCATGGCCGGTATCCGCAATTCCCATTGACTGCGATGTCAACATGCATGTTGACATCGAACGGGTCCTCTGCGGCGTTTAATCAGACAGTGCTTTTGCATTCACTATTCGTGTGAAGTGCTAAGGTGTCTTCCAGCCATGGGCGTCGGCAGGGGGATGCAAAGAAGGCCCTTGCCCCCCTCCTCCCCCCCCCCAAAGAACACCAGCAGTTGCCCCCTCCCCCTGCCATCTGCCTTCCCCCGCGATGTAACGGGTTTGCCCCCCTCAAGAAAAAATCCTGCCGACGGCCTTGCCTCCGACTGTTAATTTTAGCGCCATTTGTGGAATATTCAGATTCACGTATCTGAATAAAAGTGCTTGCTTGTTGTGCAGTTGGAGTAAATTTATTGAGCAAAGCGTGCGTTACATCGCGTGTTCCCTCAATATGACAGGCTTCGGCGCACACCCACTTTGACGTGCACCCACGTGGTCTTATGTGTGGTACCGTCGAGTTCCCAACTGTGTCATTCATGCTGCGGTAAGTCCCATGTTCTACGCTACTGCAGTGGTAATGGACCGCACTGAATCACCCCCTGGAACCTCAAGTGTGTCACTTTTCAATTTTCCCGCCTTTTTTGAACAATTTTAACCTTCCCGCTTTCTCCGCGCCACTAACCAGCTTGTCGTTTATTTGCTGAGTTCTGTAACTGGGGTCGACGATAACTCCTGTAAAACATTTTTTTGTCAAACGGTACTTTTTGTTTTTTATGTTGGCTGTGGTTGCACTGATGATCATAGGGCAAGATGTTGCCAGCGCCTCCCTTGGCGTTGCATCCGCTGCGGAAAGAGGATAGTCCTTGGCGTCGTCTAGCGTCACTGGCGTCACAACTGCTATTTCATGTGGTGTGTAACATTGTAGCGTAGGGTTATCGGTGGTCTTTGTGAGAAATCACGCCGGATACTCGTCGTATTCGTGTCTCGTCATTTGATGGTCCTGTTGTGGTGGTTCTCGTCGTCATAAAATAAGGTGAGAATTCTCTCAATTGAGCCCAAAACTGCGCTCATTAGGCAGGGCGTGTGCACGGCCGCTTGCCGAACAACTTGTTTACATCGCGGTGTCAAGCACCTACTTAGCAGTGTACGGGTTCATCGCATCGTAAACGTCTGATCGCGTTGTGATTCCACAATCCTTTTCATTTCTACGGTTCACTTGGCGGGCAGTCCTGTGAGTATGTAAAGAGAATTCGCCGCGTAAACATAGCGAGTATAGTTGCTAAACTAGTTCTTGAGAACACCGCGAAGAAGCGGTTGTTGCAGTGGGCTCCCAGATCTTTGACCTTGAGCCGTCGGTGTGTTTCTTAAGACGTAGTCATTACGGCACGTGCCATTGTAAGAACCCTGAAATCTGCTTCCTCCAGGCGCGCCCGTCACTATCACTGCGGTGTTTCTCAAGCATAGTTCCGGATTCGTTTCCATAGTCGCGGCCCCGGTATGACGTGAAAGAAAAGGAAATTTTTCTTGCACTGTGGTGGACTTTATCGGGTTCTTTGTACCGAAAAACATTCATTGTCGTGTTACGGACGCTACGTCGAAGTTTGTTGTGTGCTGACTTGCACTTCGCCTGTTTCAGGATGTCCAGCGGACCGCCGTACCCTACCCAACAGTTACCTTATGGCGTCTTACCCCAGCAGCCGGGATTCGTCCAGGCGCAGCCCGGGGCGTTTGTGCCTCTTCCTTACCCCGTTACGTGCCCACCAAACCCCAGCGCACCCCCTGGAGTAGCGCCGTACCCCGTTCACACCGCGCCTGTTCAAGCCGGTGCGCCGGCGTATGGCGGTCCTCCGCCCGTACAGACGGGCATAACGGTCACACAGCAGCCGTACGTTGGATTCGCTCCGCAAGAACCCTTTCCGATGGCCCCGCCGCCGTACGAGGGCCCTGGCTTCGGGAAGACATCGCCGGGTATGCCCCGCCAAACAAAGCAGCTTTTGGGGGAGTGTGGTTGGGTACTGGAAAAACTTTCTTGTAGAAAAGCAGTGAGTGTCAGCTACTCTCGCCGATGAAATGAACTGCGAAATGTTTCTTCAAAAGTATTTTGGCCAAGCGGGACAGAAAAGTGGCAAGAAAAATGGCTGAATGAACATAGATCTGCACTGCCAGTGTTAGTGTTTCACCTGCGAGCATCTTAATCTAGGAGCTCAGCAACCAGATTATGATCGATGCATACGTACCACCTGTTATCACTGATGGGGCGTACTATTATGAGCAGTATGAAAGGGAACGCAGGAACGCGTGGAAAACAGACTCGGAGCGATACGCAGATGGCGCTGTTAAAATGAAAGGGTTCGGAAGGAGGGCGCTCTTCCACTAACTGTTGGCACTCCCACCACGCTTGGATTTCTACAAAGCAGCAGCTTACATCATTTCGCCGATAATTTGGTATCGTCCGACAGCTGATAAGACGCGCTGAGGGAATGGGAAGAGTTGTTAGAACAGCGTCACCCTTTCCACTTTGTTTCTGACGGCGGCCGCTGCTTATCACGCATAGCTGGGTCTATGCGTTCCTGTCTTCCCTTTCATATTGCTCATAATAGTATGCAGCTTTGAAGCAGCGTAACAAAATCTGAACACCTGACAAACGGTGTGTGTGATATTTGAGCGGTTCCTGTCTAATTGAAGTGCACATTCATTACAGAGATGTGTGTTTTTGGTACGGGGGGGGTAGTGGTTGTTGAGAGTGAAAGCTTGTAAGCATTTAAAACTAAAGAAAAACTTTGGGGCAAGCAACATTTAACGCCTGATTTGTTATTGGTGCCAAAGGCTGTTATCAAAGGATGCCAGTGAAAAGTTTTATGTTTTCGGGGGGGAATTGGGCAGGAAGCTGGCATGCTGTGATGTGCAACTAAGCTACCTGAGAATGTGGCCCCATCTGTGTGGACTTCCTTTATCAGTACCGTTGTGTGTTCTTCAGTGCGTGACACCGGAAAAAAGTGGATCTGGAAGACAGTGGTTGGTTGTTGAAATCACATTGGCATATTACAGTCAAGCCCAGTTATAACGAACGCCTGGTTACAATGAACGAACGCGACCTGACCGTCACAGCATGCATTGAGGCAGTGGCATTTCGTTTCAGATATAATGAACTAACGCGGTGCAACTCGGGTATAGTGAACAACCGACCGTCGCCCAGCCGAGCCTGGCATTCACAGTCACCACTTGATCGGCTTTCCGCGAGCGTGAAATTTCAAATGGGGATCACCCTTTTTTATCAAAGGTGATTGCAGCCAGCAAAAGAAAACCAGAGGGAAAGAAAATGTAAACAAAACAGGACGTCCTCATGGGATCCATGTTGCCCCCCCCCTTCCCCCTCACTTTCCCCCCCCCCCCCCCCCCAACTTGGTCTGTAGGCGGAGTGAGGAAGAACATGACGGAAGAGAAGTGAAGCGAGATAGGGGAAAAAATAGCGAAGACGACGGCGAACTTTCAGAAAGTTGGCATTGGCATTGTGCCAACACCTGTGAGGCACGTGTGTTCGTCCCATCCAGCCTGTGTGCGGGCGGACAAGTTGGCCGAACAGATTTTGTAGGGCCACGAATTTAGCTACACATGAACTTCGGCAGTACCCATTCATGCTCACTCGTGCTTTCTCTCCAGTTTGACCAAAAAAAAAAAAAAAAAAAAGAAACAGGAAGCAACGCCTCAAACACGTGCCATGAAGTGTCGAAACGCATCGAGTGTCACTGAGGGGTCATTGGTTGTTCTGTTCGGTCATTGTGGACGATCTTATGCAGGGCAAAAAAAAAAGTTGCAACCTCGTCATGAACCATACAAGTGAACTGAGATGGGCTAGTTGGTGCATGATGCTACTTAGAAAAAAACAGCGCCAAAAAACGATACGACAGGGAGTAAAGACAAGCACTGCGCTGAACTGCCAACTGAGGTTTATTTAGAAGAACAATGAATATATACTAGAATCAAAAACAAGGAGGAGAGAGGGAAATCTATAACACAGACACACAAAATGGAAGTTGATTGTGGAAATGAAAGCAGCCACGTGTAATGCGTTGATCATGATCCTAGGTATTTTATCTCCCTGTGGCAGCAACTTAGCTGCACACTGTGGACAGTGCCAGCAATGCCAGCTCTCCCCACCAGCATTTGACCGCACCGTCATCTTGAAGCGGTATCGCGAGCAGCACACGAGGGAGATGCACAAGGCTTTCGTCATCCACACAATGGGAGATGGGTGCGAGAGCACACGCTCGATCGAGTTGTACGACAGGGAGATAAGATACCTAGGATCATGATCAACGCATTACACGTGGCTGCTTTCATTTCCACAATCAACTTCCATTTTGTGTGTTTGTGTTATGGGTTTCCTCCTCTCCTTGTTTTTGATTCTAGTATATATTCATTGTTCTTCTAAATAAACCTCAGTTGGCAGTAAATCAGCGCAGTGTTTGTCTTTACTCTCTGTCGTATCATTTTTTGGCGCTGTTTTTTCTAAGTAGCTCGTTATGAAGTATGATCTGTTCAAGTCGACAATCTCTACAATTTTTAAAGACGGAGAGAAGATCCTGAGCTCCAAGATCAGTGCCGACCCGTCGACCAGGAAGCGCAACGACCCCAATGACAGTTCATAGGAGATTTATGCATGTATCATGAGTTGTTTTTTTGCTTGTTTAATTTCTTTTTGGGCCTTGAGTTTCATTCCGGTGGGTGAGCTGCACACTTCATGTCATGGCTGCAGCGAAGCGTCCTGTTATCGCCGCACGCTGTCCAGGCGATGTCCGGAGCCACGTCAGTGGGCCCGCCATATGTGTACCGTGTTTTAACGCTCAGAAAACATTTGTTGCACTTATAGCAAACTTCGGATATAATGGTCGAGTTCGTTATAAGTGGGCACGACTGTATTGTGTTGCCACGCCTACCACAGCAATTTCTACATCCTTTCAGGACCCAGTACACCTGCGGACACGATGGATAGAGACACTGCGCCTACAATTGAATCCTGGGACGGTTTCTCCAACAAAGAGATCAGGCGTGCCTTTGTGCGAAAGGTGGGTCGTTCGTTCGGTTTTCGATTTTGCACTAGCTGCAGTGGGGACGAGAGTAAACCAAGCCTGTGCTGGCACAGTTTGCAAGAAAATGGTTGGGTATTTCTCGGGCACTGCAACTAACATGCATGCGTTCAGAGTTTACATTTGGCATGTTAAGGGGAGACACTGGTCTCACGGGGGAACACTGCTCTTATTAAAACAATTTCTTTTAATTTTTAAGTAAACTCTGTGAAACTTCTGTCTTGCTGCTTTTCTCCCACTGATTTCAAAAATGGCATTATTTTTTGAGTCAGTCAATTAGTTCCCAAGACAATTACAGATAATTACCCATTATTGGAGGAACAATAGACAAAACAGTGCTCATCACAAAACTGTAATCTTAATGTTTTCCAATACTATGAACCCTGGTGAGTGCAATAAGAGTATCTGTTTTTAGATGCTCCGCTTGGAATTAATTGTACAGCTCATTAGACTTTGGTGTTTGAAATGGGCATGCGAAAGGGTTCCTTGCCACTAGTTCCACCACAGTTTAAAGGAGCCATGAAGAGAAAACACAAGTTTGGTTCATTCGAAAGATTGCCTCATTAGAACCATAACGACACCACTTATAACGCAAACTTCGCTCAAATAAGCTACATAATTAGGAAAAAAGGAAATGACCATGCGACCCACCAGCTCATTTTCCGCAACAGAACCTATGATGTCACTTGGGAATGCTCTGCGATTGGCGGAGGCCAGCAAAAACAAGCGCATGTTAGGCAGGGCCAGAGTCTTTAAATGTTTTACTGGTCACGAAACTTCGGCGCTCATTTCATATAGGGACCGCGCGCGCCGCTGCAGGCGCCACCGCCGCACGAAGGTCATCCAGCCGCCGCGCGTGCGGCGTTTTGGCCAGCTCTTGGCGTGCAGACGCTTGCTGCTTTTGGTGTCTGCGCGCTGATTAAGCGTGTTTTTTTTTCGTAGTAGTTAGTGCTGAATAGTCCAGTCATTGTGTATATCACCTTCCTTCAATGGGGTTTTATTTTTCGAAGTAAATTACCGCTGATTTCGGCCGCGAACGGCAATGGCTTCTGTGTGCTCTGGCACAAGCGCTGCGCCGTCGTGTTTACGGATTTTTAAATCTATATTGCTTCTTTTCGTAAAGCAAAAGTTGTAAATACCACACATACGGTAGCTCCGTAGTCACGGACTGCTGCGGGCCTATCGATAATACAGTAAAAAAACTGAAAGAAACCAAGTACGCGTCGTTCAGACTACGCTTAATGAATCCGTTGATTGATTTGGAATGCACAGAACGCTAAAAGAGATATACCAATAGTACTGTCGTTTCGATGAGTTGTTACATACTTGAGAACATCTAAAAACGCTGCAGAAACGCGAAGGATCAAAACACGAAGAGATATATGTTGCACCATGTGTCTTTCTGCATCCACGCTTTGCAATACTTGAAAAAACAGGAAGCGAAAAAAGAACAATAAAACTGATTTTATCACACGCAACAAAAAATTTCAATGTTACGAAGGGAGTCAAAAGAGCGTGGTCCAGCGTACAAAAATTTATTTTTTCGCGCTGCGATGTGCAGCACACGGGGAAAACAGAAAATTTCCACGTAGCCAAGAACGAAGCAAAGCTTTTCTGAACGCAGCGAGCTAGCGATCTACTGCACTACAAAAGACTAGAATGAAACACAAACGTCGAAGAAGCAGTCCGCAGTGTGAGCCCTCATTCCCACAGCCGTTTTTTACCCCGTCACGTCACCGTCCCGTCACCGTCTTCCGTCATGGGCGCCGTTTTTCGACCGATTTCTCGCCGAAAACGGTGCGACGGTGGCGAGAGGCCGAGCTCTACATTTCCGTCACGTCAACGTGACGGGACCATGCCCCGCGCTAAACCAGGTAATCAGAAAACAAATTTTTACGACTAAATTTCGCGAAAAGTGAGCCCAAACCATTTTCTTTACTTTTTAGATTAAAAACGCTCAAGTCTATAGGCTAAACTGATCACTAGGCAGACGACCCTGTAATCTGACGGAAAGCTCCCGTGTGGATCCAGTCTGAACACTTCTTCGTTCCGACAATGTCGCTTTTTGTTGACGTGACGGTGCCGTGACGGAGAAGGTGACGGCTGTGTGAATGAGGGCTGACGTGCACAGATGAACGTCGATAAAGTGAGTTGCGCGGCGTTTGCTATGCATGCATTACGCTGGGAACGTTATTAATTTCAGATCCATGGAAATGGGATCGAGAACATTGTCGAAGAAACAAAAAATCAAGTTAGCGACAAGGTGGCACCTTTTCCATATCAAACAATATTGCCTGGGGACGTACGACAAACAGAGCAAATGGGCGCTCCGGTTGAAACGCCAGATAAGAAACCGGAATCGGACACGCGCGGTTACAAACAAACAAAACGAACCCTAAGGGATGATTCGCGGAAATATGAAAAGTAAAAGCACAAGAACGTACCAAAGGTTTTTTACACGTGAGCCTGAGCGCAAGGTAATACAAGTTTGCAAACAGGTAATGGAGCACCGCTACAACCTGACTGATATGACAAAATCCGGCTTTAAGTTACCCTTGTACAAGTCTAGGTCCACGATGCTCTCAAAATGGTACATTGCTTTTTCCATTCTCACATACAGTGCATTTCCACACACTGTCGCACACTTATAATCGAAGCTGAAATCTCCCTTTGCTTGCCTTGGATTGGCGCGCCTCATATTCTCACGTAGGTGCCCGTCGCTCGGTCAACAGAACAAGGAAACATTTTCTGTGGCATCGTTGTACAAGGAACAACATCCCGGGACGCAACACATGTTCGGCATCGTCGTTGCACTACTTAAGTCGCATCACAAGAGTGCGATATGCACGTTACATTTTTTTTCCGCACAAAACAAACACAACTCGCCGCGGCTCCGCCGTTCGAGCCAGCGCAACGCCGCCCGAGGAGTGACCTCAGTGAGAGGGTGGCACCACCGCGCGGCGGCCAAACGCAGCATATGAAGCTCTCCCATTGAGTTACGGAGGAGTTTCGTGACCAGTAAAGCATTGAAGGACTCTGGCAGGGCTTACAGTTTGCATAGCGAGCTAAATGCCCGTGAAACATACTGCACATTCTTTTTATGACAAAGAACGGTGGAGTAAACGGTTGAAGTTCCGAACGAACACGCAAGCGTGTGCGCCAATGCGTACGAAACTACCGCCTGGCCGAGCTCGACATCTCGCCGTCGCGCAGACGAATTTTCTAGTTCGAGGCGCTCTGACCTTGGGGGAAAAAATGCCGTAAACACCGCGCATTGACGCTCGTATCTTTCTGGTCGAAGCAGAGAGCTCGCGCGAACGGCTTTCCATACACGACACCGGCCTACTGGCATAAGCGATACTGCTACTGAAATTGAACTATTATTAACATTAACCGTAATAAAAATACGGCACATACGTACCAGTCTGTATTCGTCCGTCGCGACAGGGCCGACGAGGCAGCAGTGCCGACGGCAAGGCGTTCGTGTGTTGTGGCTATCGCGGAATGGTCGCTTTCCCGTCCACCGTGTATCCCACAACTCTTGCCGCTCGTGCACTTAGAAGCATTGAGCGTTTTTGTGGTGTGAGGTTGTTAAATGCAAGCCCGAGCTCCTTGGCGAGAGTTTTGTTCTCCGGATCAGGCGATTCCATGACTAGGGCTGCGGGTGCACTAGGTTTTACTAGTATTTTTAAAATGGCCGCCGTCTCGGTCGACTCCCGCGTGTGGGTGCTATATGGAGTTGACATACTAAGTATCTGTTTCATGGACCGGCTTGTATGACGCCATTGTTCACGTGACGAAATCTGCAATTTTAGCGGGAGATTTAAAATTTTGGCTTAAATTGCCTTATTTCTCAGTGAATAAAGCATCATTTGCTTCCGGGAAAGCGCTTGGGGTACTATGAAACACCTAATCTTTCAAATAAAACAAACTTTTGTTTTCTCTTCATGGCTCCTTTAATGAGCTGCAAAAAACTGTGGTGGAACAAAAAACAAAAAATAAAAAAACTGATTCCCTTATTGCACTCACCAGGGTTCATTGTACTGGAAAACATAAAGATTGCAGTTTTGTGATCAACACTGTTTTGTCTATTGTTTGACCAAAAGTGGCTAATTGTCTCTAATTATCTTGGGAACTAATTGACCAACTGAAAAAATAATGGCACGTTTGAAATCAGTGGGAGAAAAGCAGCAAGGCTGAGAAGTTTCACAGAGTTAAATGAAAAGTTGTTTTAAGACCAACGTCCCGGACCCCTTTGAAAGCAAGTCACTCATGGGGAGAAATCGGTTCCTGCTTGAAACTCTTGCGCAAAGGACAAAGGTGTTGGCCTCTCCTTTGCATTGTCTGCAGTTACATTCCTCGCATGTACATTATCCTGCTTGTTTGCACCGCAGAGCCCTAGTCCTGTATCTCATATTGCCCACCTTGGTTGCAAAGTGAACAGTGAAAGCTGGAGGATTACCTAATTTTAATCTAGTATTCTGGAGCGTGTTGAAGATCCCCAAGGCCATCAAAATTAATTCATAGCCCTCAGTACAGTGTGCCTCATAGCATAGGTGCAGCTTTTGCGCTTCAAGCACCCAAAATTAAAATATATTTTTTAAAAACACAGCTGTTTAGCCCATTGAGACTCATTTGGGCGCTTTTGGGTGGGATAGCTAATTTCCGTTCTTTTAGATATGAGTGTAATCGTAATGTGGATAAGGCAGGTGTGTTTCTGCTGTTATATTATTGGTAATGGTGCGAACTTTTTTGTTTGTTTTTAGGTGTACGCAATCCTCATGATCCAGCTGTCTATCACCTTCGGCTTTGTGGCTCTCTTCATTTACGAGTGAGTAGCGAAAATTCTCCTCTTTGAGTCTGTCCTTTCCAATGCAGCTTCTAAAAAGATGATAGTTGTTCAAGGACCGCAGTCGCTGAGGCAGCATAGTGGGCATTTGATACCTTTAAGGTCGCAGTGGCGACGCAAGACGAGGTGGAAGTTCTTTGCTGGTTCTTAGCGTAAACAAAACAGGTTTGTGACCGAAACATTTATGCAGAACTTCACAGAAACAGGACACTCGTATCACAGTCGACTCTCGATACCGTATTTACTCGCATAATGATCGCACTCGTGTAATGATCGCACCCCTCAAGTTTGTCGTCAAATATCGTTTTTTTTTTTAACTCCCGCGCAATGAACGCATCCTGAACTTGCCGCGGCAGTATGTGGTATGTGTGCCAAGTCTAGCTGACGATGATCGCGCTTACCTTTGTGTCCTTCCCTTTCAAAGCGGACATGGCTACGTTATTGCTGCAGACGTTCCGATATTAGCGATATCGGCAAGCATGCGCTCAATATTGATGAAGAAGGAAATCTCACTAAATGCACATAATGTACTCACAAGACAAAGAAAAAAACGCGCTCAGCTTGTTGCGTCGGCGCCATGTCTGTTTTGATGTCTCGCACTGTGACAGCAGCAGCTACTTATTAATCACCCTGTTGTTACCTCGCAGCAAACTTGTTTCGGCGCGTTCCGTAAGTCATGAAAACTGCATTACGCGTCACTTTGCAAAGCGGCTGGCGGCGGTGTACGGAGTTTTTCTTACGTTTTTATTTATTATTTTTATTATGTTCATGAGACCTATCGTAAAAATTTTGACCCGCAACTTGCTTGCCTTTTCTGTGCTCAAAAGTTTTTCGCAACAAATTTACCCTGTGTAATGAACGCGCCCCTAAATTTGCATCAATTGTTTTGGAAAAAAAGCGCTATCATTACGCAAGTAAATACGGTAATTTGAAGTTGCTTAATTGCAATTCTCGGTTTATTGGAAGTGTTGTTCTGGTCCGAGCAATTTTACATGTAATTCAGCAGAAGAAATTGCTCGATAATTTGACGATAACACCCATTATGTCGGTTAATTGGGAATTATTTCAAAAGAAAAGCATCGAGGTGACCGTCATTTGTCAATAAAATTCGAAATTTTTAAGTGCCAAAACACCGCAGTCCTCTACACCACAGCAGCGCAATGTCGATGAAGCGGCAGTTCAGTTGAGTATGCCGCGGTGGCTCAGTGGCTAAGACGTTGCGCTTCTGAGCACGAGGACGCGGGTTCGATTTCCGGCCGCGGCGGCCGCTTTTCTGGTGGAGGCGAAAAGCAAAAACGCCCGTGTGTTTGAGATTTCGGCGCACGTTAAAGATCCCCAGGTGGTCAACATTAATCCGAATCCCTCCCTCCACTATGGTGCGCCTCATTGCCTGCGGTGCTTCGTCAGCGTGTTAAACCCTACAATCAATCAATCAATCAATCAATCAGCACTTTAGTTGAGACTCACACCAGTGCATGCATTTCCCTTTTTTAACGTCCTGAACCTTCTTTGTTGCACACAGCGCCGTGTGAGCAGCTTGTGTACTGGATGCTTCAGGCTTTGAATTTAGCAATAAGTCTGAAGTATCCAAAATTAATCCGGAGCCCTCCACTACGGCGCGCCTCATCGCCTGTGTAGCGTCTGCGCATTAAACCCTACAACCAATCAATCTGAAGTATCAGGGCAAACAGTGTTGTACACTCCAGCTGGCGACGAGAGTCGAGATTCTGAACAATATCAAGAAGGGAGACGTGTTGCGGACTAATGGCAATGATGCTATTGTGTTTTCTATTTACCGTATTTACTCGCGTAATGAGCACACTTTTTTTCTGAAAAATTCGGCATGAATTTAAGGGTAGGGCCCATTATGTGGGAAAAAAATTGCAAGAGACTTTTAAAAGTTGCAATTTCATGCAGTAAAATTGCTGAGAGAAGCGCTGTTAGAGCCTTACCATTTTCCTAAAAACACGTAGGTGATTATGTAATCAGATGTCTTTTTTCATTCCCAACATGCTCGTCATATGGAGCTGTCCTCCTCACTGAAGTTGCTTGTGGCTTCACACTTGTTGTCGGCCCACAGTGCACCGTCTTCCGTGCCGTCAAGGCACTCCAAAATATCTTTTTCAACACCGGGAAACTTCCCTTCTTTGGGCCCACGAAACACACGGCGATCCCTGTTCACCGCCCAAAAACCTCTCGTTTTCACCCGTAGTGTACACGCACTGGGTCAACACTGAAGTGCCACCCAGCCGCGCGGTTTCCGTGTGCATCAATGCATGCTCCACCACCTTCAGTTTAAAACCAGCTGTGTAGCTCGTGTACTGGCCCATCGTACGGAGCGCACCAGGAACACAAAAAATGGTCGCAACGCAGCTGAACGACAAAACCACGGAGCATAATGGCGACGTCGCAGAACGGCAAAAGCAGAGGAGTGCAGTGTACATTTAGTGCTTTGTTCGCACGCCGCAACGTTTCTATGGCTCCAGAAGGTTTGTTTTGCATTCAGCAGGTGGCGCTCCGCAAGCGCGCAATTTTTAAATTGTGAGCCACGGCATTTGCGCTCACGTCTCGGGCTACTGTTGAGATTTCTTTTTGTTGGAATGAGTTTTTAGCATTTCTGCCCGTATTGTAGCGTGATGTCAAGTAACTGCAATCGTCTATGGCATCAGCTACCATGCTTAGATAAAAACATATTCCCGCTGCATTTTTTATTCAGTGGGACAAAAAATTAAATTCTCATGAAGAAAAGTGGGGGGAGGGTTCATTACGCAAGTAAATACGGTAGTTGGGAGCTTGGTTAATTTAAAGTTTTTTGCTGTCCCCGTGGACTTCGTATTAACGGGAGTTGACTGTACAAATAGGAATGGTCGAACTGCTCAGCAAAATTGTTTGGCATGGCATCCGAAGGTACTTGAACACCCGAGTAGGTGAGGACTGATTTTAAGACGTTGCAGTCTCAAATTTTGGAAGGATTGAAACACTTCACCTTAATCATCACTGACCAACTATGTGAGAGGGAGCACATTATGAAATACAATGAAGAAGTCGGTCGCTAAAAGTTGTGCCATGTTCCAATTTTTGGAGTGAATGGCTGCTTCAGTGCCAATGGGTGTTTTATGCAAGCTTTGACTCTATGAAATAGCATAGCTTCAACTCATACCCGTGCCACATGTACACGAAAAATAACATTGAATACTTAATGCCTCCAGTTTTAATGCCATTCGCTCTAATGTCATTTTTGGTTTAAGGAGTTCCGCACAACTCACTCACCTCCACACAAACGCCTTAAATTTACCTACTCTCGAACATGACGAGCACCATATGAAACCAATGAAACTCTCAGCACCATAGTGTTGACGCGGAAACGAAGCTGAACTTCGAAATAAGACAATTTTTTGTGCACTCTTGGTGGCGAAGTTCTGAAGAAGACGAAGTTCACTAAACAGCTTGCGGCGAAAGGCAACACATTGTGTTACTGTTACTTGTCTTGAATTTTTCGGATTTGGCTACCGCTGGCAGGCAACGGCAGCTGCTGAAGCCACTTCTAGAAACAGCTCGCACCATATTTTAGCAAACACTGTTTCTCACAACGTTTTCTTTCACAAAAACATTTGTAACTCCTTTAAGACATTTTTCTCTAGGTTAAAAACTTCTAAAATATGAGTGCATTTCTCTTTTTGGTCATTATCACCATCATGCCCAGCACATTTAATGCCTTTGCGTTTTCGCGTGTAGCACGGTCTGCGCAAATAATGTCATTCGGTATCTCGAGGCCTTAAACGCTAAATGTCATTTTTTGTGTATGAGTGGCACGGGTATCAGTCTCACCAAGTTTTAAGTACATTTGCTCAACCATTCCGTTTTTCGTCTCTTCTCTACCCCTTCGCAGACCACACGTTAACAGATTTGTCCAACACAACCTCGGGGCGTACATCGCAGCCTAGTAAGTATCTACTCTTCCAAACTCCCGTTTTGCTCTTTTTGTGTGCAGTTCGCCACTCTTTACATTTGCCCCATCGTGTTCCTTTTCAGTGTGGCTTTCTTCGTGATTTACATAGTGCTGGTCTGCTGCGAAGGCGTGAGGTGAGGAAGCGTCCGTCTTAAAGGAGCCATGAAGGGAAAATACAAGTTTGGTTCATTCAAAAGATTGCCTCGTTAGGATCATACTGACACCACTTTTAACGTAAACTTCGCTCAAATAAGCTACATAAATAGGAAAAAAGTGAATGGCCATGCGACCTACTCGCTCATTTCCCGCAACAGAGCCTACGATGTCATACCAGCCTGCTCAGCGATTGGCGGAGGGCGGCAATAGCAAACGCAAATTAGGCAGAGCTTATAAGTTGCCAAATGAGATTTTTGCGCTTAAATTTAGGGTACATACATTTTAAAGCAATAAGAATGGTGGGACAAACAGTGGAAGTTACGGAAGCACATGTAAACATAGAAGTACTGATGCGTACTGCTGTTGGTACTGCCGCACTATGCTTGGTTTAGCTGCACAGCACTGGGGGGCATTGTGGTTGTCTCAGACGACACTGGCCAATTGACGCAAGCAACTGTGTCTTACATGACCATATTTGTCGAGCAAGCACTATGTTTCACGAAAAGATTATTTTCTCCCAGAACAAAACCAAGCCAGGTTTTAAATACGCTCAAAAACAAACCAAAGGCACAAAACGGCTTGCCACGGTATCGTGGCGACATCTAGGTTCAGTAACGTAAACAAACGTGCGAACGCCACCGCTCTAGCCCGGCCGTGCGCAATCGGCTGCATAGCGGTCGGATCCTGTGATGTCATTGCAGACCACGAAAACACGCGATTTGGCGGGAAAATCAAAATTTTAACTTAAATTGATTAATTTGTCAGTGAATAAAGCATCGTTTGCATCCAGAGAAGCGCTGGGGGCACTACAAAACACGAAATCTTTCGAATAAAGCAAACTTGTATTTTGTCTTCATGGCCCCCTTAATGTTGCGCCCTGATGATGTCAGAAGGTGCTTTAATTACTTTAAGCGCCAAGTGCTAACTGAGTGCTTCTATCTTCGCAGGCGATCGTATCCCACGAACATTATCCTTCTGTTCATCTTTGTAAGTATATCTGTATTTGCGACTTTGTTTCATGTTATGTGTACAAGCATGGCACATTTTCTTGAAGCAGATCTTGTTTACCTGTATGAAACCCTTTGCTGAGGTTCCACCTTATAATTTTCATCCACCTTCAGCTTTCTGTACCTTGGAGACTCTGTTGCTTACCTCTTAAAAAAAAAAGCGCCCTCCGTTTTGGAGCAGGTCACGTTTTGTGTAACTGTAACTTTTGTCTCTTGCAGACACTGGTGATGTCTTACATGGTCGGAGTGATATCAAGGTATGAGGCAACCACCAGTCCTGTCGAATGCTTGAAATAGAGATTAACCCTTTCAGCCCTGATACTTTTATTTCGAGCAACAGTGTTTTCTGTGTGTTTTCCTAAATTTTAGGGTCCCATAAGCCTGCAAACAAAAAATAGAGCTGGAAGTAAAAGTAATGACAGATTTATTAATGAGGCAATTAATTATGACATCTGGCAATTGAAAATTCTGTGTCGAGCAGAGACATCACTTTTGCACATTTTCCTTAACATTATGAGTACAGGAACATCAAACAAAAAATGAGCGTTGTAGTGCACGTATTTACAGATTTACAAGCTTGGGAATAAAACTCAGACCACCACTTTTTTCAGCCTCAGTGTCATAATTTCGTCTCCCACCGGAACTTTTTCTTCTTTGTAGTGTGCAGCTCCACTAAAATGAAACAACAGTGATATCTATCGCCATAGGCATCATTGAAGAACAATTTCCCAAAGAACTAGCAGTCGCGGTTTGGTTCTCTATGCTCTAGAGGAACTTTTATGTGATGGCGTCAACTGACACCACCAGGGCCGAAAGGGTTAAAGCAGTTGCGACAGGGGCTTGATGAACTTAATTCAAGTTAGTGCGTGGTGCTGGCGCAAAAACTTTCTGAAGGCAGTTCCTCCTAGAATTGCCCGTGCATTTATTACATGTTTTGGACTGACAACAAGTGGTGCTCACTGGTGAAAAAATGCATTCAGTGGGAAAGAAGCGAATAGGGGTGAAGCAGATAAACGTGAGATTGGAATGTTTGAATGAATGCATTTGCCCAGGGTGCGAGTAGTTTGAAGCATTTTCAAAAGGCACTGGCCGATGCTGTTGTTGGTAATGGCTGCAACCAGTGGGCAAACCAATAAAGAGATATGGTGCTTTAACAGTGCAAGTGCAAACCAATAAAGAGATATGGTGCTTTAACAGTACAAGTGCAAACAAGTGCAGGCTGCTATGTTAGTGTGGCATATCCATAGCCAAGTAATGGTTCGTATAAACCTCAAGAGCACCTTACACCATTTGGTCATGCTAATGTTTTGGAAAACAAGTCTTGCGCAACAGCTGTAGAAATGTATGGAGCCTCCACCACGTAGCTAGGTACAAATATTCTGGGTGGCCCCCTTCTTCTGTAGCTTTCACGAAACGGACGTGGTGCTCATGGCCGCTGGAATCTGCGCTGCCTGCTGCCTGGCCGTCTCCGTCTTCTCCATCCACACCAAGGTACGTTGCACTTGAAGTCTGTCGTGCATTTCTCAAAACAAAACTTGCGTAATGCTTGCCTGCATTTGTAGGCTACAGTGCTTACAATGGGCGTTGCAGCTGATATGCCCCATTTTGTGCACTTTAGCTGATGGGTGCTGTCAGTAAAAAAAAAAAAAAAAGTTCACAATGCCTGTCACAGTCAGGGAGCTGGGAGTTTTGTAGGAGTCTGTCTTATTCTTTGACAAGTTTAGCTTACTATGGGACATCTTGAAGGTAGCGCACTTAAACACGGACACTAGCGAAAGAAACGACAAACCACAGGGCTGACTCACAACGTGAGTTTGAATTTTTAAATCGCTCTGTAACGCAAATACGTATAACACGCGCCTTCATCCACACAGTCTGTTTCATGCCTGTCATGTTTTGGACATGATGCGCTGGATTGCGACGTAAGTATGATGTCTGGTCACATGGGTTTAGGCTGTAGTATTTAAGTGTGTGTCTGTTCTAATAAAAATCAGTTGCGAGTCAGCGCTGTGGTTTGTCGTTTCTTTCCCTAGTGTCCGTGTTTAAGTGCGCTACCTTCAAGATGTCCCATATGCATTACCAACATAAGGGGAGTAGAAGTGGTGTAGTAGTGTCCCCGCTGTTCCTTTGAGGTCCTGCCTGATCTCCCTCGACCTCGTAAGAAACCCCTTTGAAGGTTGTAGTGTATCTTCTATTCTCTCCGAGTACCTGATTGCTGTTTTTCCCACATGTCTCACGTGCTGACCCAGTTTGACTTCACCAGCTGCGCTGGCTTCCTGTTTGTTGCTGTGTGGGCCCTGTTCCTGTTTGGCATCATGGCCATCTTCACGTACAACAGAGTAAGCAGGGCTCGAAACTCTTTGTGAGCGAGGGGGGGTGTCCGTGAAACGACGACAGTGGAACGAGTTGCCGTCTCGTGTATCTTGCAGATCTTGAACACCGTGTACGCCGTCCTGGGAGCAATCCTCTTCATGGCTGTGAGTGCTGGAAACAAATTTTATGCCCCTGATTTTAAGAAAAAAATTAAAAATGCAGTGGGATATTTAAAGGGACCCTGCAACACTTACCATTGACTACTTGGAATGTATTTTGGGGTAAAGTCTATTGTCCCAGCAATCTCCTCCCGCAAGAATGATGAAAATCCGTTCACTATCACCGAAACTACGCGCGATGAGAAATCGCGCATAAATGTTCCCTCTCAACTCAACCGCGGACAACGCGATGAAAGCTGCGTGCTCTCTCCCAGAGAGGGGAGCGGCGCACGGCGTTCTGTTCGGCGGCCTTCGATGTGTCACAGGCCGGGGAGTTACGTCCTTTTCCCCACAACGTGGACAGGTCCATTTCCGGTCTGGTGCCACAAAAAAGCAGGCATGGTGGCCTGCTCACAAGCAAACGCTCGGGCTGGTAGGGCGTTTTTGGAGCAATAAACATTTGTTGTCGAGTGGGCTCGTTGAAAGTGGAATATTTAGTTCCTCACTCAAACTCTACGCGCACTCAAGACAAAAGAACACCAAAAGCATGTGGACAGGTTCAGACACAGAAGAGGTTCATTCACAGCGCCGCTCCACAGGAAATGGCAGAATTTAGCCACGAAGTTGACCAGCGGCAGCCAATAGGACAGCCAGGACAGCCATGGCCCGATTGACGTCGCAGAGGCAATGCCAGGGGTGCATAATGAGAATTGAAGAGCGCGGTTGGTTTTTCCGCGTTTTTCACGCGATTTGCACGCTTACCACTTCACGTGCACGTGGAATATTTGGCTCGGGTGCTCCTGGAAGTCTAATCTAAACATCGCAGGTTTACTTGCACTGCACGAAGAGTGTTGCAGGGTCCCTTTAAAGTCTTGCGGCACTGTATGCGAGTGTACTGAAGTTTTTTTTTTTTTTTTTTTTTTCCTCCCATCTCTGTTTTTGTCTGTTGAATCTGTTTCTTCTTTGAAATTGGTTGTTTGAAAATTACCTTTAGTGGGGCTTCAGCGATACTATTTCTTATTGGTTCAAACTTCAAAGCCATCCTAGCATACTTAGGTGGGATAAGCACTATTATTTCTTATTGGTTCAAAGCTGTATAGGAGACAGGAGTCGAATGGCAAATAGGCGTGAGACTAACTGTAATGAAGTCGTCATGTTCGGCATATCTGTGGCAAGCCGTGGATGGGGATGTTTCATTGCGTAACCTGCACTAAAAACTTCCCAGAGAGGGATCAGATTGTTCAGAGCACCACATGATCATGCATTCTGCTAACCACAGTTAACGTGTTAGCAGCCACTTATTTGCCTGTGCGGTGCAAGGTCTTCAGAGGTCTGAACCAGTAAGTTGCCAAAGCAAGGTCCCGCTGTCGATGTTGTGGGAGGGAAAAACAAAACAAAAACAGTGCGTCAAACGTTTCTATTTCAGTTCCTGGCCTTCGACACCCAGATGCTGATGGGCGGGCGCAAGTACGAGCTGAGCCCCGAGGAGCACATCTTTGCTGCGCTGCAGCTCTACATGGATATCGTGCAGATCTTCCTTTTCCTCTTGAGAATCTTGGGCAAGCGTTGAGCTCCCCCCAGGGTTGTGCTGTGTGCCCGTCGCTCTTCCTTTTTTCTTTTTTTGGTAGTGAGTATTCTCGTAATGGAAGCTCTTCTCCTAGGTCCTGTTTATTTTTTGTTGCTAAAAGTCTGTGTAGGCTAGGTCTATGTTGTAATGATGTTCGTGTTGAGATGTCGCTAGGTGTCTAGCTGGGCTGGATTCTGAGCGGCGGCTTTGCTTATGGTTTGACGGAGACAGAGAAAATGATGAGACTTTCGAGTATAGATCTATGGAAGATCAAAGAGCCACGATATCTATCGCCCGTGGCGACTGCGACATCACGCGACTTGGCGCGAACAAGTTCCCTACTCACGAGTTTTAGAGCCAGGTTGTGCCCAATGCTGGGCTTCTGCTTCCATAAAGCTGTTGTCCAAGTCATTCCTTTTTTTGCGTCTGTCCATGCAGTGATTGCATCGTGCACTTGGCGCTGTGTTCATGCGAACCTCAGTTTGAAGGAATTTGTCGAAGTTTAGCGCATGTGTTTTTCTTGGGGCCACTTGTTTCAAGGCTTAGCAGCAGCTTAAAAGTAGTGCGGAAATGTAGCGTCACCTCCTACCCTGGCCTCTCAAATACTATGCCCACATTAAGAAGTGGCAAATAGACTCGGTAGTTTGTCTGGTGCATTTTGAACATGCTGCGCGTCACAATGTAAAAAAAAAAAAAATACGTGACCTGTGATAAGCCGTTCGTTCACACAGAGTTGTTGCTTGCTAGACTGTGCAAAAATTTCATTCGCGTGAGATACAAACGGACCAAAACAGGTGGTAGGGAAAAATCGAGGCTTTTGCTGAAGCTTTTGCTGGTCGTTTACTTACTTCACAAGTGTGGTTCCAATTTTTTTTTTCACTTTTGTGGATACGAATTTCACTCCAATGCAACGCACATAGTCAAAAGGTGTTCTCGCGGGGCATTAGTAGAGCACCTTCTTTTTTACGGTAACTATGTTTGCCGGTTTGTTCCTTCACTCCAACTCGGTGTTAGCGTATTATGTATACGTTTTTGTATTATGTGATGGTATTTGCACACTTATTTACTCATGCTCTGTGTGTGAGAGCTGCGCAAAAAAAATGTACGGAAAACTTAGTTTTCAAATCGTGAAATTCACCTGAGTTTGCTGCGGGGAGATCAATCTTTGCCAGCTGTTAAAGCTGTGCATAATTAGCTTAGTTGCGTTTACAATTGGTTGGACCAAATGTTGCGTGTTGTTAGTGTCTTGGTTCATGTACTTTGTTTCGAAGAAATAAACGCAGTCGACGAAACTTGTGCAACTTTGTTGAAGCTTAAAACACACACACCTGCAAAGTATTGGGAAACACGGCTTTATTAACATGTCGTTTATAGACTATATGTGCACTTTTAACAGACACTGCTTAAAAACTACTCGCGAAATAGTGGGTTTTTTAAATGCACGCAAGCAGCTAGGTAGACATAGGTAGACACATTTCGGCATAAGCCACAGGCAAAAGGGAAATGAGCAGCACTCGAAGATTCACAACCTCCCAGCCAGATCGCCTGTTTAATTAAAAATAAATAAATGCATGGGCTAAAATGAAGCCACCAGCTAGGCGCAGAGCCAGTGTGTATGTCTATAGAGATGCAGGAAGTCTGTCTCAAAAGCACTGCATGCCTTGACGCACACAATTTGAGATCTGGAATTGAGTTCACAGAAACTGGTTTTGCAATTTACTGCCACCTTGTCTGTCTCAAGTCCACCAAAAGCCGTGTTCAGAGCGATCATCTGACTCTCGCCCCCTAAGTCTTATTAAAGCAGCACAAAATTGGACGCTTGCGGAAAAAATGCGTGCTTGTAACTGCTTTCAAAGCCCCGGGCACATCGCCACAGTGGCCAAGCACTTCTCCACACAACTACGCACACATTTAGCCCTAGCGCTGAGCGCTGCCTTGATCTTTTGCAGCGACAGAGTTGTGGGCTGTAAGCTTCCGAAGTTGTGTTCACATCACGCTGCTTGGACACAGAGTCGTGGCAGAAAAAATGGGCAGCGGTGATGCAAAAATGAGAGGGAAAGGCGGGGGAGGGGGTGGGAAATCAGTGGAATGAATTTTGTGGAGGCATTTGGCAGTCGTACAAATGAGAGCGCACGGAGGAGGACGTCCCTCGGACGAGGCGCCCAGCATCATCGTCAGACCTTGAGCATCTTGGCCTCGTGCTGGAGGAGCCGCATCTTGACCTTGATGTCGACGCAGGCCTCGCGCTCCTTCAGGATCTTCTGGCCCAGCTCATTCGCCTTCTCCTGCATTCACACACACCCGAGAGGGGAGGCATTGTAGTAACTGCTCAGTGGCTAACGCATGATAGCATCCCTGTGAACAGCTGTTGGTGCTGGTTTTGGATGTACTGAAGAAGTCGTAATATACTTTTCCCTGAAAAGTTTGTCGAACAGTCACCCCTCGACCTATATATCGGTAATTGGACACTGGTCTTAAGGACATTTTTGTTATTTTTTAACCTATGTGCTCGAGGTTTACACATTGAGTGTATTTTAACACCCTAAGCACAAATATGCACTCAGTTTTCCTCTATGGGGTGTAAGTTTAGAGTTGTGCAACATGTTATGCCACTCCATTTTGGGCAATATTTTCATTACCTACCTATGAAATACTCAAATAGCTTTTATCCCTTGGTGCTCCAGAAGGAAACTTCATAAATGTCAGGTCATCAATTTCCAATGTTTTTGTAAAACTAACTGCATAAAATATCCTGCCAGGAAAAAGAAATTATATACTTAGTGGTTCTACTGCACTGTTCAGTTCATAAGCTTTCGAATGCAGCAAAAATGATGCAAATCGAACCAGTACATCCCAAGATATTGCACCCGACAGCTGACCATGTGGGGAAAAAATTGGTTCTGAGAAAGCGGCGCATGAAGTTTGGAAACTTAGGCAAAAATGGTCATTTAGGTGACTTCAAACGGCAACAGCTTTGTGAATACTTGTGATACAGCATATTTTGCAAGTACATTTGCAGACTGCAAATAAAATTAATGCAGAAAATTGATTTTTTTGTCAAATTTTTGGTCGGTCAAGCAAGACCTTAATGTTTTTTTCCCATTTCTCACCCGCAAAGTAAGGGGGTCAACCTATATTCCGGCTCAACCTAAATTTTGACTTATACAGTAGACTAACGGAATGACCAACCTACAAGCCTGCTCAGCTTGGTCCGTTACTGCATACAGTAAAATAGCATTTCAATCGGCCCATGGAGGAAAGCCTTATTCCGCAGTAGAAGGTGATGTATCCCGAGCTCCAAGTTGAAATTGGCGTCAAGGTGTCCCATCACATCTTTCCAACCTGTCCACCTGTAATTCATGCACGCGGCACTGAGGAAAGCAGCCAATGGAACACCACGGACACAGATGCCAGACGACGTTGACAGAAACAAGCATTCTTGGGACTTGATTTCTCATTCCTTCTAGCTTGCAAAATTTAGTAAAGAAGAGTAAGAATGAAGAAAAGCAGTGCAAGCGACCCTGAAAGACTGTACTGTATGTCAACTGTGCCCGGTATTATTGTTACACTACGCAGAAAGGCAAAGCTGGCTTCAAACTCAAATTACAGCGCTACTTTTCCTGCGCATACAATGCTTGGTCACAGCAGAAACAGTACGATTGCCAATTCAGCAGTCCTCCGCAGTTCCCAGACAAAATGCCACCTTCAGTTGGCGGCAACAACATACTAGCTCAATGCCAACAGGAAAAAAAAAAAAAAAAAAAGTCAACAAAGGATAGGAGGTCCCGTTGAGCTTCTTCGAAGTACACAGCATCTGCCAAGCATGCTAGTCCAAATTGGAGTTCGCAGTGGCCTTCACTCTGACCCACAGGTGAGCACGTGCCAAGTGCCGACATACGTACCGACAGCTGCTTGTTCTCCTCCATGAGTTGGGCCAGCACTTGCTTGAGTTCCTCCTCTCCCTCCTGAACAGCCGTCAAGTTAGGGAACATTCTCCGCGTATCCGTATAAATATGTTGGTGTCCTTGTGCGTTCAACATACGCTAAGCCTTGTTATGCACAAAAGGGTAATCGCAATTCACGCTGCTGGCGGCAGGCGTGTATAATTAACATTTCATGTTCTTAAGAAAATATGTTTTCAACGACTCCTCGTAGGCAAATTAAAACAGTACCTTTTAAGATTTCCCTTTAATTAATGCGTCTTCAAATGTCTTGGATTCGATGTCTTGATGTCGTTTTTTACATTTTTCTTTTTTACGCAGCTAGACTGTCTAGCAATCAACTAGCAAAATACCCAATTGGTCAAAAACAACGTTACCGCCCTCTCACGTTATGTGCCCCCTTAGCAATCCACCCTCTCTCTACCCCCCAAAGTACAAAGGAGTTGCTTAATTTGAATGCTTGCCCGAGTTCTTATCACAGTGTACACCATAACAATATGCCCTTTATATTGTGTTTCAAGCAGATGCAATGGCAGGCTGCTTTCTTTTTTTTTCCAGCTCAAACAATCGTTCTTGGAAAACGAGAAAAGGATACGCTCTCGCTTCCTTCCGTGCCAGAACTGCTGCCATCTGCCGACTCGACGGAGTACTGCTTGTACCTGTGCACACAAAAATAAAACACTCTAAATTTGTAGGGGCCAACCAACCAGTAGACATGAGCAGTCCAGTGGTTCCTGGAGCAGAAAGGCATGCTGCTGACTTATTCCAGGGCACACTGCCACTACTGTAAAACCTCATTACAAGGGACACTGTTACAAAGAGACACTTGCTTATAAGAGACATTTGAATGAAAGTGGTTTGGTTGGTTCTCCTATGTTCGCCATGTTAGCAACATTGCACACAAGAGACCTTGGTCACAAGAGACACATTTTCTAGATCCCTTGAGTGTCTCTCTGGAAGCAAACTCTACGACATGAAAGACCTGAAGTCATTCATTCTGCTTAATGCGACCAGCATTCCACTTGATGCAACCAGCTTGCCAAGGCTCGGCCTTAGGGTGAAGAAACCCTTCTACCTTTAGACCGAAACTACCTCCTAGAAAAATCTAAATCTTTTTTTTTCTCAGAAAGTCCTCTGCCCTAATTAAATCAAGTAGTAATGAAATGCATTGTATTTAAAATTTAATGCTTTTAATTTGAGCTTCAAGTGAGTGAAAATTCATTTGTACTCTCCTGAAGTGCATTCAGACAAGCGAAATGGCCAAAAATACACACAGAAAACAACGGGATTTCAGCAAAAATAAAATCGGAGTCATGCAGCAAATTGGAAATAATTAGTTGGGCCTTGAGGAAGCACTCACAAAGTTTTGTTACATTAATAAAGGGAAAACTACATTGAACTGAAGTCAAAACAGACAATTTCAGAAAGCAAAAAGAAAAAAAGAGGTACATTTGGTTTAGCTAGGCAATGAAGTCAAATTAACAGAGGCCAAATTAATGTGACACCTGCCATTTCCTGAGAACCAATGAAGTGAACATACACCTTTGCTTTGCCTTAAATTGATACCCTATTATATCCTTTTGAGAGTCTGGTTGGAAGCTCTCTCTGCAGTTTCCCAAAGAGCCGTGATGCCTAACTCTGCACGGTGAATTCCTTGGACTCGAATTGCTTCTGTCCGTGGCTTCCTACCTCGCTCCTACAAGTCCAGTGATAAGTTTCCAGAAGTGACATTCTTAAAGGGACACTGAAGGCTCCCGTTTTTGCTTGCGCCTCGGTCGTCGTGGGGTGCGGACGTGTTTTTCGTTCGCTCCTGCGCGGCCGGGGCGGTATCGCGATTATGCCGGCCACGCGTCGCGAGCCATGGGTGTTTTTTTCGGGCGGCGCGCGCTCTGCTGCGTGGGGCCGTCGAGCGCCTGCTCCCGCTCGCCAGTAACTGCTCGTCTGCCTGGAACTTCACCCAGCAAGCCCCCCTCACTTCGGACCTCCGCGCACGACTCATCGTAGCACAGCCTTGCCTCTACGCTCCACCGCTCCCGTCGAGAACTTCTCCCGAACGCAGCATGACGCCAGGACCTGTGTTTGTGGTGTGTACTGTGCTCGGTGGCCCCCAGTGACTGTGGCAACGCTTCTTTTCCTCGCGGCGCCTCAACTTTTCTCTTTACCTATCTCCTTTTTCTCTACCCTATTCTATTCATCCCCTTCTATATTCCCTACCCCCCGGACTGGGTTGTATGCCGGTGAGCCCCCAGCTGGGCTCAATAATATCCCCAGTCCATTTCTTTTCCTTTTCCATCTAACCACCTAAGAAGAAGAAGACTGGCTCAAGTGAACACACTTTTCATTGTTTGTCCCGGCGATAAGGCGGTATTTATTTTGTAAAGCCTGAAAGAAGAAAAACTACATGTGCGGTTTGCGGCGGCTGCACTAACTAACTGCAATGACGTCAGGTAAGGGTGCTACGTGATTGGACGATGTCCAAGATTAGAATTCAAAACAGTTTTGGTTTCGGTTCTGTGAAACAACATGCCTTACATCTGACGTTATCGTTGGATGGGCATTCTCGATAACTCAACAATCGCCATACCGTGCTTTTGTCATGCTGTCGGCTGCAAAATTCCTCATAGGCCTCCCAGGACGGCTTGGAATCGTAGCAATCACTAGCCGAGGCCTACGCAGTAGATGAACGCCCTCCGCGTCACCGCAGACGCTTAAATGCCATGCGCTTTTCCCCCATCTCTGGAGCTTACCTCACTCATGCCTGTGTCGTAAAAAGTGTGTTCGCACCAGGCCAAGGGTTTGCTGATTCTGGCCTGTGCCCACTGCTCACAAGCAGTCGGTGCTTACGGCAACAGCACGCCAACGAGAACTCGCTAGCGCGTCAGTGGCAGTCTGCTTGCGTTCTGCGAACTCGTTCGTGGAGCAGTGAATGTTACGGCCCAAAAATGGCGGGTTCAGTATAGAAAACATCGGCCGAAAACGAAGAAATTAACTCACAAAAAAAAAAAAAAAAAAAGGATGTACCCTCGGGGATTCCAACTTGCGACTTGCAAAACAACGGACCAAGCGCTCCAGACCACTCGGCCATTGGAAATATGAAGTACATAATGTATAACCAGTTTACACTTTTATTTAGATTTAGCATTTCAAGCAGCTTAGATGACTATTTGTTGTATAGCACTCGTGCAGTAGGCGTCCCCCAAATTTCCATAATATTTCACATCTAGCAATTGCATTTCTTAGACAGAAAAGGGTTCACAGATGCGTGGTCGTGCTGCTGACCGCTGTGCTTGTTCACCCAGCGTTAAAAAGTCAGTTGGTTTTATTTCCTTAGTACCTATATTAACCTCGCTGACTTTTTTCCCGCCTTCAGTTGGCCTTAGATTTTCCTACTAGCCCAGCAGTCAGCAAAGTATCACATGTGCACTTGTGCAGCGCTTGTGTGGAGCGACCTAGACTTGGACCTTGATACAGTGTACAAACAAACTAAAGAAAGGCACATTCTGCCACTGACAAATCTCTCTCTCTCTCTCTCTCTCTCTCTCTCTCTCTCTCTCTCTCTCTCTCTCTCTCTCTCTCTCTCTCTCTCTCTCTCTCTCTCTCTTGCACGTACGTGTGGGTGAGTGGGTGGGGAGGGGGGCACGTGTAACAACACTCACCGGCTGTCAGTGAGCTCGTGATGCGCTTTCTGTGG
The DNA here is from genome assembly GCF_048455015.1 of Haemaphysalis longicornis. Lineage (NCBI taxonomy): Eukaryota > Metazoa > Arthropoda > Arachnida > Ixodida > Ixodidae > Haemaphysalis > Haemaphysalis longicornis. The sequence goes on along the minus strand of NW_027526361.1, from coordinate 118,388,141 downwards.
CGATCTCTCTGCTAATTTCCACTTGAGCCCCAAAGGGCTCTGGTTGACAGAGCTCGAGAAGCAGCCAAGTCATGTGGTATCCCCAGACTAAAGATACCACCCAAGCCCATGATCCCTTCTTCGAAAAACGTTTGTTCTTCAGTCTGCCAGTCACTGCGCTCGTCACGTGCCAAGTGCTGCCCCTGGTGTGTGCTCATCTTCCAGTACAAACACCCACAAGGAGGGAGTCGCGCTCTTTCTAGCTCACTGCACAACACTCTTGCACCACAACACGCACGCACACGCCCCCGAGGAAGGAAGCCAGAGAGTAGCAGCAGCACCCACTTGGCGAGCTTCTGGTACTCGGCGATCTCGCTGCGCAGCCGGTCGGCCTCGGTGCGCTCAGCAGCAATCTTGCGGCGGAGCTCGTCCCCGAGAGCGAGCAACTCCTCCTGGTGGATCAGCAGCTCCCACTCCTGGCGCCGCAGCTCCCTCATCTCGGGGTCGCTCTCTTCCTCGGGCAGCTTGGGCCCCAGCAGGGCACGCAGCAGCTCCTCCGACACCATCAGCTCGGGGTCTGCTGGGGCCGCTGGAAACGGGACATCAAAACTGCTCTCAAGGGGGCACATGCATCTTTGGGACTAAAGAGTCGCCCCAAAAAGCATTTTTTTAGGTATCACTTTTCTCTCCATTTGCACATCTTTTCCTCCAAAAATTTCATACTTGAAACAGTACCAGGTACTTATAAAAGCCATAGAGGCCCAATTTCAACAAAGAAAAAACAATTTTCCCATAATTGCCCACTTTTTTGCCACGAGTGGTATCGCAGTGATAGGAAATTCTCGGAAGGTATATCCCAGCATGTAGTGCAGCTAGGAAGGTCATTTCTTTTGCACTGTGAAGCTGAATGTTTAAACTATGCAATACGGGAAGCAGCTTTTGCATTTCCCGTTTCAGTAGTTGTTTAATTAGCATTTTTTTTAATTGGTTAGCAGGAGTTGCTCAAACCTACTCCTTAGAGATGTAAACGTGTATGTGATTGCAAAACAAAACAAAACTGCTTCCCACATTTCATTCTGGTATCTATTCATGCCTTGCTGATAATCTTTTGTTGAATAGTACTTTTTTTCCCATTATTCTCAGGCGCAATCACGGGAAATGTTTAAGTAACTTGGAAACTAGTTAACTCACATCAAAAGTAATTAGATATTTGAAATCAGCTAAAAGAACTGAACAAGCCCGCGAAGTTTTACCAAAATTGGTAGGAACGCAAAAAAAAAAAAGTTTCTAAGACCAGTGTGCCCCCTTAATAAGGGACCGACAGAGAACGAGAGACCATGGGACAAAGAGCAAGTTAATCTCCCTTGTCGACTCTTTGCCTGGCCGTTATAAAAAGGTGATTTGTTTCTGCTCGGTGGATCTTCCCAAATCCCGAACAAACAGGAACGATACCCAATTGATACTCAAGTTTCCACCATGCCCTCCCCGTGTATTAAAGGCGATAGTGTTATCAACAGAACTTCAAGACCACATTAAGTTACACTGAAATAAACAACTCGCACTTCAGGAGCAGGACGATGGGAAACACGAGAAGTGATCTCGCTCCTGGTCATTTACTCGTGATGGAGACTTGTACCGCATAATTAAAGGGCCATGAAGACAAAATAAATGTTTGCTTGGTTCATTAGAGACTGCTTTGTACCAGTAACAACTTTATTCCAGACTTCAAACAAATAGTATAGATATTAAAGAAAACAGATGAAGCAGCGAGACTACCCCACCACTTTCCAGCAATTTTTCTACAACTTCACAAAATCTTTGTTGCGCGATTGGCAGCTGCTGCTCTAGGCCAGCGACAAGAAACATGAGCGAGCGATTGTAGTGGGGCCTCTAGTTCTGTTCCATTGTGTCACGTGAATACAAATGTGAGGTTAAAGCCCCGATAAGAATGTTTCTAGAGCTGGCCCATAATATGTCACACTGAGATGAAATTTCAAATTTTTAATATGTCTTCCATTTTTTGATTAAGGGGGCACATGGGCCTTTGATCAAAAACTTTATTTTTACAGTTGTGATAACAAAAATTGGGGGAATGTGTAGTTCTTCATTCTGATTGTAGATATAAAATTTGTTTTTGTGCAAAAGAATATATTCAAATTTATTTGGATTTCTATATTTGATTTTCTGACAGCTTTTGTAAAAGAACTGCAGGGGGGGGGGGGATACAACTGAACAAGATACCAGTGAACTGTGCACAAATAAAGGAGTGCAGTAAGACTAACATCATTATTCTATCTGGTCTGTAGCAGAAGATAGGATCATTTGAAGTTTGGGCCCGGAAGGCAAAACCAGTTTTTTTGGATCCCACATTCCAGGCCCAAAATTCAAAAGGTCCTATCTTCTGCTACAGACCAGATAGAAGTGAACAAAGGCTAGTTCAAGCAGTCTTGGATTCAAATTTTCGTGTGATGTATACTTACACGAGAGACAGGGATGAGCAAATGAACAGGCCAGTCACCCGACCCAATCGCCACCTCAATCATGCATCATGCATTCTGTCAACTCGCTCTGAATATCAACCTCCTGCTCTGATAACGGTACCTTCATCTCTCTAACCTCAAAAGGGGAAAGGATACTGCTGAAAGCAAGAGTTATCTGAAGAAAATTTTCAGGGTAGGTTAACAGGAATAACAACAGATTAACTGCAAAGTTTTACAAAGACATATACATCTGTTTCTGAACTACAGGGGCCTACAGGGTGGTTCATATGTGTCCCTGAAAAAGGTCTGGGAGAAAACCCCAGAAGAAAGTGGGAGGTTTAAATTTGTTATGACTACTCCTGGACAGATACCCCAGGACAAGGCAGAGCTTTCATATGCATAAATTTATTTGCACAAACGTTCCAACAGCGTTGAAATTTATGCTGTCAGTAGACCACATTCACTGAACATGAATTATTTGTTACAAATTCATGACACAACTCATAAAAAAAAAAAACCAAGTATGTCAGGTAATAAAAAGAACAAAAGGGGCAAAGTTACCTTCAGTGGCAGCCTGCTTCTTGAACCCCTCCTCCTTGAGATCTCCAGTGGCATGCATCTCTCCAGTGGCGTGCATCTCTCCGCTGCCGACGACATCCTCCTGATATTCAGGGCAAGGTCGATCACCAGCGTGGTGTCAGTGTGCAAGAGGCCACTTATACAAAGCTGGAAACTTAGCAGCTACATCCAAGCAAAGACAAAAAGCACACAAACACACGACAGAACCAGGCTAAGAGCTAGGTACACACACAGCCACCATACAGGCAGAAGGCTGAAGCTCAAATCAAGCTAGGCATGATCAAAAGCAGGCACTGAGCTACAGGAAGAGCATTCGGCACAAGCAAACCTCGCTTGCTTATTGCACGCTCTATGACATGCTGCTTGGAATTCTAAAAACATTGCTAGACTGTTTCTCTGAACATGCCAGTTCACAATAGGACAAAAAAACTCAAAAACGCATCTCAGCTGCTGAAATCAAGCTAGACACAATCAAAAGCACGAATTGAACTACAGGAACGGTATTGAACACAAGCAAACCTCGCTTGATCATTGCACGCTCTATGACATGCTGCTTGGAATTCTAAAAACACTGCTATACTCGGGAACAAGTTAAGAACAGCAATAGCTCATGTACGGTATCACTCCGCCTAAGCGACGGACATGGATGTCAATGGGCACCCGCATTTTGAAAGGGGATTGCTATGAATGCGTCATATCGTCTGCCTTTTCTTACGCAGTTTGTTTGTCATCGCTGGAGCCGTTTATAAGCATATTAAGCCCAAAAAAATCACGAAAACGGCTCGCGCCATGTTCAAAATATTCCCAGTAATGCCCTACTTGCGCCACGCGGAGTAACATCCAGCTACGGTGATGAGGCACAGCGGCAACTTCCGTTGCCGTTCTTAAGTTGTAACCGAGTATAGAGGTTCTCTGAACACGCCAGTTCACGACAGGACAAAAAAAAAAAAAAAAAAAAAAAAAAAAAAAACTCAAAACTTTTCTCAGCTGCTTACTACTGCAAGCGGTCGACTAGGGGATACACAATTCTGATTCAGAAGTCTGAAAGCAGCACAGTGAAATTCTAAGCAGCAAGCAACTCATCCAAGTTTAAAACTGATGCCGATAGGATGAGAAGGAGTGTTCGAAACCCAAAGCAAAAAAACACTTCCAAGCAGAAGGTGCAAAGGTGCTCACACCCAATGTGCACAACACACAGAGCAAGCATTGCGTGTGGGCGGAGGAGGCAGCATGCAACAAGGCGACGTGGGCAAAAGAGGAGAGTTCTCGCAGGCAGGCAGCAAGCCTTGGCAAAGCAGAGAATCGCCGCTCGTCCCGGTGAAAGGAGGAGGCCGCCACAGACATGCAAGCCAGCCCAGCGAAGTCTTCGCAAGTGCTGCGGGAACAGACAAGACAAGCTTTGCAGGCCTCACAGCCGGTGTGCAGCAGCATCCTGAAACAGCCAGACGAAGCCCACCTGAGCCCCAACTGCATCCTGGGAAGTGGGCATGGCAGGCTTGCCGCCGAGTGGCAGTGGTAGCGACGGCGCTGCCTCGTCTACTGTGGGGACAGGGGCTTCTGTTCGAACTTGGCTTGGATTGGCTGACGACGACTCCGTCGTCTTGGACTGTTCGTCGGCTGCGAGATCTGTGCTGGTTGGTGGAACTGGCTCTGCTGGCGGCAAGGCGGTGGTGGTCGGAATGGTGGACGTGGGAGGCAACTGAGGGGGCGGTTCCGTGACGGCGGGAGGCAGCCGAAGCCTGGTGTCGATCTCGTCGACGGAATCGGTCCTCGGGGGTTCCGCGGGGACCTTCTTCACTTGTCGCAAGACGCGCAGCTGTGTGGCAGTATATGTTGTTCAAGCACTCAACCACTATTTCCGAGAGGATTGGCCATCCATTGCTCTCAAGGCATTTATTTGTTCAGTATAGTACAAGATACTTTAGGGAAATCAAATCTAAGGCGAGGAATGCTGCTCGTACATCCATATCTGCATTTTCTTTCTTTAAGTTCGTTATGACACAGATAAGCTTCAAAGGAACAAAATGCAACACGTAACTGGAGCAAGTAAATGCTAGAGTCTAGCAGCAGCCAGAGAGCAGTGTATATCACTAGCATCAGATGCACGCTAGAGTAACAATGATGGCAGCGCAAAATTAAAGCTCTTGGCACACGGTCCATCAGTTGTTTCCAACATTGTTGCTCTGGTGCACTTTTCCGCTACTGTAAAAGGAAAAGCATGGCCTTGGGACCAACCACCAATGCACTACAATGCCAAGTAGAATTGCGGAAATAAAAGCCCTGGCAGTGTGCCGCAGCAGAAAGACTTAAAACCTTAGCACCTTATTGTTCAAATTATCCCTGGGAGCGCTCGTTCATTCCGCTCATACTACACCCCGGTCACACGACGCTTTCGCGCGGTCCCTTCAATGTCGTATTATCGGGGTTCCACTGTATGAACTTTCTCCATCAAACAAGATAGCCCCGCATGGCCGACGGCAGAAGGAACAAGCAAACTTTGTTTTCAGCACGTGACAAGATAACTGCATGCAGTAAGGCACTAGCAGGGGTGAGACAGCTCAATCGGATTTGGGAGCACTTTTTGGAGCAGCAAAATCTCGATTTTGGAGCAGAAGAAACTTTGATTTGGAGCAGAAGAACGAAATTTATTATTTCACCTTAGGAGCCCAAAAAAATCACATTTCTTAACAACTCTGGGGGAGAAGTGCATTTTTTAATCGGTTTTGAATGTACATAACACTGAAACGGCCTTCAATAAAGTTTCTTCTACCCGAGTATCACAAGGTACGAACTGCACTACCTTTTTACAAACCATTTCTAAATTCTTAGGCTCTATGCATAAATAGCTTGGACTTCCGTTGAAAATATCGAATTGAAAAACTACGCAATCGAAAGGCATTTCAATCCCCAAGGTGCACGTTGACTACGATCGTAATTTGAGTAACGTTGGTATGTTTAGCCACCTCCCTTTTGGCATTAACTTTCACTTCAGATAGATGAACCATTATTAATAGCCTGCAATAATAGCGCCCGTCCCGCAATCGGACATTGCTTGAACATTCTGCGGCGATGTAGCCGGCGCTGCCACTTCTGCAATGCCGATCATCTCATTACCACCGCTCGCAAGCTCTCTGTGAAAGGTGTTTCACAACACCGCAATGAGTCAGAAGTTTCCCTTCAAGCAAGCACCGCACCTCACACTGAAGGCTGACACACGGCGAATTCGTGGGCACCACGTTGTTTTTCATGAACTCCCGTCTTTCGAGTCGCGCAACTTCCAGCAACAGATCAAGCGGCTAAATGTAAACCCAGCCACTTCAGATAACCAAAACCACAGTAGAAATCAGCAAAGAGCACTCTGCCTGAACCACGAGCAACTGCTTCGCCCGGCGGCCATGTTTCCCAGTCTTTACCACACCAAGATGGCGGCGCCCAGTAATGTCGTTCGGAGATACGGCGCTCCGAAAATTGCTATTTTTTTCATCAACTTGCACAGTATACAAACACACGTATTTTTTTCTACAGGACTTCGCAATAATTTTTGATGGGAAAACTTTAAAAACTCACAGAATATAACACGTCCAACCCAACATTGTGACTTTAGAAAAAGCTATCTCGGGGACCATTTTATGTCGGTTTCTTTATTGAATGTTCAATTAATTAATTGAACCTTTACAAACAGCACCACCTTAGAGATGCTGGAAAAGTATGCTAAGAATTTTTTCCCACTGAAACTGGCGGGAGTGTTAAAATCCTTGGCTCTCAGACTGTTTTAGAGCAGTTTGGCACAATTTTTGCAATTTTTAAGCTTTTGGAGCAGCTTGGCGCAGGGAAACAAATTTGCAGCAAAACTGCACAATATGCGCAGCTGTCTCACCCCTGCACTAGCAACAAGACATAAACCACTTTTGGCACAATATGCTCCAGGGCTTTTACAACCTCACTGCAATCGTTTCAGGTAGCTCCCCAAAAATGCAAGTTAGGCCATCTCCACTGCCTTCACCCACTCAATCAACTTTAGCACCGATTTCTGACACAACTGATGTTGAGAACTGCTACGCACTGCAACAAGTTTCAAACCATTCTCACCCAACCTCGGATTGAACCGCAGAGGCCATCATAGTACTATGACACAGGATGCATACTTCACCCGCAACAATGTAGAAACCTCAAACCCAAGGAGCCAATCTTTAACACACCGCTAGGAGACCAAAGAAGCCACCAATGGAGGTTGCTCCAGACAAATGTTTGACTGCATGCATTGTGTCACCACCAGGCCACCACCAGGCTTTAAGTACTAGGAGACCAAGGTTTTAGTTGATTTTGACTGATTGTCAGTCTTATCCCCATTTGCATCCTCTTTGTAGCGGGGCGATGACATGTGTAATCTCGCCAAAAAATCCACCCCCGTTTAATTGTGGCACTGCTATTAACAGCAGGCCCAAACTAAATTTTGCTCATTACAGGTGGTAGCTGTCCTAGGCTATATTCCCGCTTTCTTCCACCAGCATTCCAATCTTCTTTTCGTCACCACTACAGCCTTTAATTTCACTATCTCTGAGCTATCTTTAAACCCCAGGGCTCTGCGAAGCTGACTACTTGCCACATATAGATTTGGGTAGACGCAATCGCATTCCAGCACAATGTGCCAAGTCATTTCTATTTTCTTCCTGCAAACCACACATACCTTATCTTGTAATCGACCAGATTTAGAGGAAACCCCCAAGGTGGAGTAAGTTTCTGCGAAGGAAAGTTTGACATCCACCTGAACGCAGCCAAATGGTTACAAAGGAAAGCTATACAGCTTTCTGTGTAGCTTAAGAAGGCTGTATAGCTTTCCTTCGCAGCCGTTTGGCTGCATTCAGGTGGATGTCAAACTTTCCTTCGCAGAAACTTACTCCACCTTGAGGGCTTCCCCTAAATCTGGTCGATTACACCTGTCCTTCACTTCGAGTTGTTGATCAATTCGCTCTCGCGCTACAAACGGCTAGCCTCCTGGTTAGTTCAGTTGGTAGAGCGACTGCTCTAGTTAAGCGGTGGTCCCGGGTTCGAATCCTGGACCAGGACGAATTTTTGTTCAACTGCGAAGTTTCTGAGGAAGCTGTATATAGCTTTCCTTGTAGCCGTTTGGCTGCATTCAGGTAGATGTCAAACTTTCCTTTATATACCCCATCATCTTGTGCACACTCCCTACAAAGCTCTCCATTCGCAAGCAGCCTGCTCTAGAACCAAAAAGCAAAGCCCTCCACTTAGAATTATCGTGAATCGACAAGGTTGCCCCCACTGTTCACTTCGGCCAACCGAGTTCTTCGTGCCTGTCACTTTAGCCGCCTCCCAGTGCCCGCCAAGCGTACAGCACACGCGCCCACCTTGCGCTTGAGCTGGGTGACGACACGCTGCACCTCCCACAGCTGCTCTTCCTTCTGGGGGTCGCGGAGGCCCGCGTTGAGCTCGGCGTGGATCTCACTCAGGACCTGCTCCTGCTGGCTCAGCTCTTCCTCGATCGCCGCGGGCGTCTCGGGCAGATCGAGCGACTGGCGCGAGGAGTCCGGCCGCATCTTCTTCACGTACCTGTGATGACAGACAAAGGTCTCCTTATCTCCCCTATCTCCCGTGATAAGACGGCGGGAAACGGTATTGTTGCCGTGGCCCGTGCCACCGTGAGACAATGGGAAGCCATTGAACGGCATCTCGCGCTCGCTGCCTATTTTTAGGCAGCAAAGCACCAACAAGGCCATTGCCACAACAGCAGAACGCCGGAACAACGGTAATCGTAAGTTCTCAACATCACTGCTAACTCTAGAAGTGGGGATTTCTTCTTAAAGAACCAAAAATCTCCCTTTTTTATGGAGAAATTTATTTTTAGATACCAAATACCAATTTCAAAATTTATTATTTATAGCATTGCCACTCACAGTTTTGTTGCGGGAGTAGTTTTTTAATAGACTGTCCAAGTAAACAACTAGACTAGGATAGACTGTCCAAGTAAACAACTAAAAATGGGTGGGGGTAGGGGCCCAGCAAGCGCATAGCTTCTGTGGCCCACTGCAAGATGGTTTCGTGACTTCATTCCCTATATGGAGGCAGCGATAGCTAAGTGTTCCAGCTATACTTCGTGAAATTACAGAGGGACTTCTATGTGCGTCCAGTGTGTCCTGTCTGGCTTGGAGTTGATACGAAGGGCATTTCATTTAGGACTGCGTAAGGTTTCTTTGAAAACCCAAAAACATTTCTGGTTTTTTTGGACTCGCAGGCACTTTATTAGTACGCGATTTTCTTAAAGGGGGCATGCAAACAAAATACAGGTTTGTTTTATTTGAAAGATTTGGTACTTTATTATGCCCTCAGTGCTTGTACGGCAGCATACGATACTTTATTCACTGAGAACTTAAATTTCAAACCCTCATTTCAATTTTCCCACTAAACCATGTTTTGTGACGTCAACAATGACATATCCAGAGGAGGGGCTCAAAACTAAAGATAACCTGCTGACCAGTGCTGATACCATCTCATGGACGGCCGTTTGGTTATCTTGTTTATCTCCCCCTTTCATAGATGGCGCTGCAATACCACCGAAGTGCCAGCATTCGCATGTTGCTTCTGGTCGCACTTTTATACCTGCCCTATTTTTATTAGAGTTGATATTAATCGTTTCCTAAAACAGAAGCTACGACTCAACTAAGGTGGTCACGTGAGTGACCATGCCGCTTATGCCAGTTGTCAGTGTTGTGTCAGACAAGTCCAACGAGTCCGACGGCTCTGTTGGGCAGTGCCGGCCGGCAAAGTGCCGCACTGACTGCTTCGATGTTTACTGTTCGTTCGTAACTTTAATTGTTCACCGAACAATTCTCGCTGCTATAAAAAGAATGTGCCCTAAATTTAAGTGCAAATAGAACCTTCTGCAAACTTATAATCGCTGTTCAATGTGCGTTTGCTTTGGCGGGTGCAGATGGCACAGCTGTCCATAATACGTCATAATAGGTTCTAGTGCGGTAAATGAGCCAATGGGTCGCATAACCAGTGTTTTTTTAAGTGCAGAGCACTTTAGGTGCTGGCCTTGTCGTCCTAGCTCGCTCGCTGGAACCAAGCATATCGCCACGGCGTTACGGTGTAGCCTGTCACGGTCCCTTCGCCGCGGCATAACCCAGAGGCTTCGAAAGCCAAGCAGCTATGCCAGGATATACACAGCATGAGCTAAGGTTCAGCTGGTTATTCTTAGCTTCCCTGGTTGTCTAGGATTAGCTGATTATCATGCTTACTGCTGCTTATCATCTAATCCAAATCCAATCCAATGCAATCCAATCCAATCCTCGCGCTTGCGCAGCACGGCTCTCCAGGAGCTACGCGAAACTGGTCAACCTCGGCCAGTGTAGCCAATCCAATCAAATCCAATTCAAGTAATGCTGTTGTTCGTGGCGTACCCCAGAGGCTTCGAAAGCCAAGCAGTTTATATAGTCATAAGCGTTCGAAACTCGTGAAACACTGGAGCTTGTCATACATCTTCCCGTTGTTTAGCGCAAAAAAAAACTATAGGTACATTTGAGGGAAAATATACGTAATTAACCGGCAGCACCCGCATTCCTTTAGTTAAGGACGCACATTAGGTTGGTTTTTATGATGGTAAACGCAAAATGTGGCAGTGTAACGCCGGCACGTGCGGGGAGAAAAGCACAAAGAGAACAGAACTCCCACTGGTGCAGTTTCAGGCAGGGGGCACGCGAGCACTGCGGCGGAAAATTTGAATTTCATGGGGTGGTAGCGGTAAGCGGATAACGGTGGTACAGCCCATTATGGTTAATCACTGCTCTGCACTTCCGACAGCTTTCACATTGAGTGGAACGGCTTTAATTTTTTTCCTGATTATATAGCTTATTTGACTGAAGTCAGAAATGGTGTCAGCGTTACTCTAATGAGGCAATCTTTCAAATGAAAGGAACTTGCATTTTGTCTGCATGGCCCCTTAATTCCACCACACACATCATGGTGCAATGGTGCCAAGAGCACCACCAAGGCCGCCGGCGTTCATTACATCAAGGTACTTTCCCCACAAAAGGCACGAAGATCTGATCTGGATCAGTGTTGTTATTAGCACTACAACGGGGGATCTTGGAAGATAATAAGCGCGCAAGGAACGAGTGACATACGGAATGAACACAAACAAGAATACACGAAGAACAGAAGTGTTTGTGTTCTTTCTGTCCATCACTCACTCCTTGTGTGTTTTTTAAGTTCCGCGGAGTACCAACTAGCCCCAATTTCGGTGTTTCTTTGGGCGATTTTCTGTATATACCACAACAGAACAGTAAGCGCTCGTGGCTCAACTCATCAAACACCCCGGTGCAATGTGCCCCTCCCCCTCACTTGATGATCTTGACGTCCTTGAAGAAGATGGGCGCGTGTGAGAACAGGGCGTGCAGGACGCGGTGGCTGATCTGCATGGACGGACTCAGCACGGTGGAGACGTTCTGCAGGTTCATTTTGTTGTGCTTCTCCTGCAAGGTGGGAAGCTCTCAGTACACCTCTCTGTTCGACTACAGTGCTACTTGCAGCAACGTGTTAGATCCCATTCTTTTCAACCAATCGTGACAAGGAGCCCAGTGCCCCAGTTCTCTCACCATGCGAATGACGTTCGTCATGTGCACAAAGACCCAGGAGAGCAGCAGCCGGTTGGGAGTGGGCAGCTGCTCAATCAGCTTCTGCATGGCCTCCACCCGCTTGGTCTCGTCCTTGATGCCTGCAAAAGTTCCCCAAGATTTCATAGTCCCCCAGGACACTCAGAGGAGCACACTATTTCAGTCGTCAGATCAACTCCAAAAGGCCATGCCACGGACAGCATTGTGTCCGCGTTTATCTCGACTGTCCATCATCTCCACACGTTCCAGCTGAAGGTTTTCCATTGATCATGATGCAGAATCACTCATTATACGGTCCTTGCCCATTTTAGAGCACAAAAACTGTCGTGCAAGGTCACAAGGGGAACGCAGCATTTGCGACTACTACGTATCAAGAAATTCCGCACATCATTCACAATAACATTTGTTATGTTCACTCTGAACACCTTTTTTTCTTCTCATAGAATAAATAAATATAGTGTATGCCCGGCTCCAAAAATGAGATTACCCTTACATGACAATACATTCCTAACGAAGACGTCATCATCACCATCATATTAAAGCACCTAGTCATCATCACCATCATGTTAAAGCACCTAGTGGGGTCCACCTCCCCAACGCTTAACCTCCGAGCAGGAGGGTTCACTTCTGGTTTTTCTACTGCTCTTAAAAGTCTTCAACTTGTACATTACAGCACATGCATTCTCACTGTTTACTCCCAATATCATTCTGTTCTGCAGCAAACCCACTTTTGTGCAATAATAAGTGTGTGACAAGACCGCAGCACCGCTAAGTGAACTGTAGTAGGATTGCGCAGCGGATAAAAGGGAGCAAACAACGAATCCAGCAGGGAGCAGAAAAATCACGAGTCATTCCACTCTGTGAAGGTGGGTGACCAGCGGAGCTTTTTGGCACACAACATAGACGCGACACAGAACGTAAGGGAAAAGTACGAGCTAACTTTATTTCTCTGGAGCGTTAATGGCGGTCATACCCGAGGGAGGCAGTCAGACGTTTTCTGCTGAGCATTTGTCATAAAGATGACTTCGCCACAAGGCGTTTCTTCACGCCCAGAACAAAAATGCATGGAACCCTAGCCTATGCCTGCCCCACACCCAAACCACTTCTCCCTCAATTGAAGAAACGGTTCATTGAATCTTTCGGGGCGTGTGCCGATCCCCACCGAAATCAGAGGCTGTTTGAAACATAAGGGGACGCACACTGGGACGTTCATTTTTCGATGCCTCTTGCTATGGAATGCCTCGGCTTGCGCTTCCAAGATGCATGCGGCTTGCGCTTCCAAGATGCATGCAGCCTCACGAGTTTTTGTTCCCAGACGCGAAAAATACACTGAACATTAGTTACATAAGCATTGCTTAACACAGCATTTGACACTGCCACACACTAGCTACTGCCTCGTCAACGATGCAAACTAATAGACAAATACTATGCAGAAAATGTAATTTCCATCGAACTTTTGAAACCGAAACTGTTTAATTATAGCACAGCTACCATGCTCAGCAAAAAGCCATTTATAGTTCTACCGTCAGCATGCCCATGTGCATACATTATAACTAGAGTTGTTTGTTTTCGGGTTTTATATTTTTTCAAAATCAGGGGGTAGAAATCGGGTGTTATTTTTCAAATACATAAATGGGAAGAAATCGGGTTTTTTGTAAAACAATTCTGAATTTTGGGTTTTTTTCGGATTAAATCTGTACTAAGTAATACACTCAGTTTATTTTATCAGAAGGTATTCCAAGCTTCTTACCTTTAAAACGCGTCAGAATTTGTGTTTATTTTAAGTCAGTAATCGGGAGAGGGGCATCAGGGTTTTCTAGCGAGTACTGTCCGAAATTTGGCGTTCGATTAGAAACGAATGAGTAATGATGACAGTAAAGAGCATTGATTACGTTTAAGAACTGAAACATTTTATTCGCGAAAAGCTGGTCATCAGTTTCTTACACATCCTTGTTTAAATACATTATCATCTGCATGCGCAACATGTCAGTCTCCATTGGAGTTGTTAGATCGTTGAACATACCTCAGCCGCGGGAACGTTCTCTCAGCATAGCAGTTTTATTAGCTGAGCGCAACACTGTCAGTGCAGCATTTCCCAGCCTGGCACAGTGAGGATTAGAGTCATGCCAATACTCAATGAGTTCGACAGTTGTGTTTGTGGGGCTTGCTCCCAGCAAGTAAAGATTGAGAACGGCGGACTGTCAGCCGCGATTGTGCAGGTCGCTACTTTCAAACGATCCATTCGGGGAGAAACTGGGTTTAACACCATTCTCCTGAAACATGTTTGGGGTGTAAAAATCGAGTAAAATGGTGTTTTACCCAAAAATGAACAACCCTAATTACAACACAGAGCCGAAAGAAGTAAATGGCAGCAGTAGAAGGGGAAAAGGGTCTACAGTACATGCTTTTCTGGCGACTAACTGTCAACAGGTCCCTAACGGAGTCACACGTGCAAACTGTTTTCTTGCCACCCCAGCATAATTCCACTCATGTCTCCCAAAAACAAGGCCTCCCGCTATCGTGTGAGAGACTCCCTTTTCTCTTGTTCTTGTTCAACGGTCGCATTTTTTTTTTAGCCATTCTGAGCAAAGGCAAACATCTCGTGTTTTGCGACGTCGGCAGGCTTCCATTCGCCAGCCTTTCTGTTTCCTGAAATCTGCTGCGCTAACACAGCCAGAATTTTTATAACAGACTGAGGTCCGCTGTCAGTCACTTTATTAGGAAGGAACTCGTGTTGATGTTGACGATAGCAGGAGCGCACTACAGGTTAGGCACTGCTGCCAATCATAAATGAGGAAAGGAGCATCTGATCACCGCGCTATTCCAGTCTTGCTGCCTACTGACCTTCATTCATTCGCAAAGATGAGTGTACCAGTTACTACCTGTGTGTAAAAAATAAGCACCCTGAATAGTGCCTCATTCAGCTGAATGCTCAGACAAATTGCTCAAATCAGGCAGAATACTCCCATGTGGCAAGACTCCACTATTGAAGACAACACGGCTTCGGATATTACCTCTTTCAAGGGATTCACATGTGCAGAGTTCACCAACAATCCCCTGATTTTTGCCTCAAAGCAACCAAAAGCATTAAGTTTCAAAATCAAACATACCGTATTTACTCGCGTAATCCTCGCACTCGCATAATCCTCGCACCCCTAATGTGAGCCACCAAAACTTGGATTTTTTGGTTCCTCGCATAATCCTCGCACCCCCAACTTTGCAGCGGCGAAAGTTGCCTGCTCGCGAAACCCGCATGGTGCACGCGCTCTCCAACGCGCGCCCTCCCCCGCCGCCTCTCCGTTCGGCGGAGAGCGCTGTGTATCCAAGGCCATCCAGGCGCCCTAACAACCCTAGCAGCGTGTTTCGCGGTTTCGCGTGCGCGCAACTAGACAGCGTTCGCACAGCCCGCTGTCGTGTCGTCGTCGTGGTCCTGTCACTCGCGTCAACGGTGGATAGCTCGCTGCCATTTTGAGAACTTTTTGATCTCTTTGTTTTGTGCTTGGTGCCGCTTTCAAATTGAAAGCGATAGAGTACGCAATCGAACACGGCAATCGCGCCGCAGGCAGGCACTTCGGCGTCACCGACTTCAATGTGCGTTACTGCAGGGGTAGGGCACGCACATGACTGGAAGATAGGGCGCGCGCCAGAAAGCAAAGGCGGCAATTTCATGATCGCTGATCGACGAGAGACTGTTTACGTTGTAAATAATAAAATAAAAAGAAATAGCTGCTGTTGGCAACACTGAGCTTACATATACAAAAAACGACCGCTACATTTAGCGAGCGGGATTGGCAGGAGGCAGATTGGCAACACTGTGCACCTGATTTTTTTCCCCGCATAATTCTCGCACCCCTAACTTAGCATTGACTTTTGCGAAAAAAAAGTGCGAGGATTATGCGAGTAAATACGGTAAATCATTGACAGCGGTTTTATCAGGCAGACACACTAGACCAGATTATAGCTCTAGCTGCAGCATAGGGACTTTACGCACAAAGTACATAAAAATGGACTTCACTCTTTGCCCAGCTTCCAATAGAGCAGCATTTGCAGGCGTTCCTGCATCTGGAAAACACTTTCAGGATGATGGCAGCAGAAAGAAAATAAAACGGAGGGAACGGAATTGCTGCCTTGCACAAAAGACCACCAATCAGTCTGCACTGCCAGGAAAGTGAAAAATCACCAGATTTTTGTGATTGAGGAATAATCTGGTGACAGGCACCCTTGAAACACTGTTCCAGACAAAAATACAAAGAATATCGCAATAAAAAAAATAATAAATCAATTTTTCCAAGAAAGGGCACTTAGCACTCTCATGCTTAAAAAAAAAACTTTGAAGCTGAAAAAAGCTGGAGAAACAGCACAGCTTGGAAAGTACCTAGCTTCGCCCCACCCTGACAGCAGATCCCAGGAGAGAGGGAGCAGAAGGAGCAAGTCTGTGCATGTTCGTTGTACAGCAAACGGCAACTCAAGGCTGTCACCCTCGAAATTAACTGCCGCCAAGACGTCGCCGCCGTCATGCAAGACAAGCTCGCCTATGTCACCTCCCTCCAGCACACTCAAAGCTTCCCCGTCCAGCGCAAGCCTGGATGATGTCGAGCACTCTGCACGAAGAGCCCACTCATGTGCACTCGGTATTTTTTTCCCTAAACCCACTGCTCGAAGGTCGTGCCGACTTTGTATTTTTTGTGCTAACGCCACAGGACCAAGCTCGAGCTCAAAACAGCTCTGCCGTCAATAAAGAAAGAAGGCATCCGCAGCTACCGTCTTCACCTGCAAAGTTGCAGCCCATATGTGCATTTCCCTTATTACTCCCAGAGGAGGGACTCACCGGCGGCCTCCTCGAAGCGGGGCGCCAGCTCGGCGGTGAGCACCGACTCAGGCAGCTCGCGGATGAACTGCCGGAGGAGGCTGGCGGCCACCTGGGGGCCGTGCTCGCTCAGGCACACGGGCTCCCGCCGGTTGCAGGCCGCCCGCAGCTGCTGCACGCTCGACTTGACCCCCGACAGGCGGTAGATGCCCTCGCACATCAGGCCTGCACGCATGGGGAGAGGAGGGGGTCGGTGGTCAAGCCGAGGGTGTGGGAGTCGGGAATGTCACCGTAATCACAATCCTTTCATAAGAGAAAGTGGCTGACAAGTAGGAGACAATGAAAAGTAGGAGACAATGAACTTAGACGATTGTCCCTCTTCAACAGGAACATCTCTCCATCTTAAGGGGGACACTGCTCTTAAAACAACTTCTTTAAACTTTTAAGTAAACTCATCTGTGCCAAGCACAACTTTTGTACGCGCAGCAGAAAGCTCACACTTTTGTTGCCAAGTTTGTCACCCCTTTTCCACCCTTTCCTGCGTGTTTTTGGACGACACTGCCATTTAAACGAGTGTACGTCATCGACTCTTCCATGTGCGTTACGAAGCAGAGATTCTGCTATTGGACAGCTTTTTCTCACACGACCGGCGAAGAGGAGCGTCATCTGCTCAGCATCGACGGGTCGCACCAGCACCTTTGGTTAATTAGCGTTTCCTGTAGCACACTTTTTTTTTTCAATTACCACGCTTCTAGTTACATAACGTGGATGCAGCTTCCCAAAGCATGCGTGCACCGTGCTTGAGTGCCTTGCTGGTTTGCTGTATGCTTTTCCCAGGGAGGCTGTTCATTGCGACTGATAAAGCGGTATGAATCAGCGCGCTTCATGCATGGGTTCTCTGGCACTTCAAAATGTTTTTTTAACATGCTGCCAGCACGAATTACCGCCACACTGCAAAACATGACCTGTTACCAACCGGGCCACATGCGAGACGACGCTTTTCAGATAAACAGTGCACACATTGCATGAAGGAGAACAAGACACATACGATCCTCCCAGTAAGGTTGATAAAGCATTTCTAACAGGTGAATTCGTGATCATGAGTTCTCCACCACTTTAAACTGACTTTTTTCAACCACTGCAACATGCAATCAGCGGAGCTCAAAACTGGAAACGGTTGGATACGTCACCTCTGAGGAGTGAAGCATCATGGGAGGGAACGTTCGCGCCGTCAACAGCGATGAGAACGGCGACAACGCACGTTTTTTAATTTATCAATTCTCAGCTAATGCTCATCTCCTTAAAACAAAATTCTCAAAGAAAGTGATTACTAATACAGAGCTTTATTCGGTTATAAGTACAGTTGAACCTCGTTATAACAAACACTGATACTGTACTGCGAATTACCGGCTATAGCGAACTAAATACGAACTTTGGTTGCTCGTGCTTCATTTTAACAACACCTATTCTTTTATAACGAAGAAATATTGCCGAGTAGGCCGAGAAGCTACTTGGAGAAACTCCTGGCATCCAAAACTACAGACGTAGAAAGAGCCCCACTGCTCGTGTGCACTGTGAAAAATTTCGCCACCAATGCGGACTTGTTTTGTCAAATGAACTTCGTTCTGCTGTAATTTCATGTTTCATGTCCCGGTTCATTGAGCTGGAAATAATGGTTGCCTTGTTTGTAGTGGGCTTGAAGCTCAAAATATTTCGTGTTTGTATCAACGATTTTTGTGGGAGCGAGATTGCCAATTGATTTGAGCCTATTTTTAACTCTACTATCACAACGAATATCAGATATAACGAACTAAATGAGTGTCCCAACACAACTTCATTAAAACGACGTTTGACTGTACATCCATGTACCAGGAGAAGGTATTTCAGGACCCCTGAGAAAGGTACATAAAATCTCCAGCACAACAACACAATTGCACTCACCATGCTCTTCGACGTAATCCAAGCACTCCCTCACAATGGCGGGCAGCTCAATGCCATCGTCACAGGGATTCTTTTCGACCGCAGTCATCAAGGGCACGCCAAAAATGGGGTCCTCTGGAACAGCAGCAACAAAAGGGAAAAATGAGAATGTGAGCAATGAACACACAAAAGACTTATCACAAGATAAACAACTTGCATGCCAAGCAAGGACAACGCAAATTTGGTCGATATTTTCCTGCTTGGTCGTAAAAACAGAACAGAGCAATGACAAAACACTTTTCTTGAAAAACAACACAAGTACTCATGAGCCAGTGTGTGTTATTTCAATCAAAAAGATCCTACATGAAAGATTACATGACCGTGACAGTGCTAGTTCTTTGAATCAAGTACACGCACATACACAGCATCCACCACTCCTATCTATTCAGAACAGCTTCAAAATCCTTCTACGTAGGCACATAATGCTACTAATATAAAACCTCTAATCTACGACACTCATCCCATAGACCCAAAATTGCCGGCTTATCAGAATTCTAATATCACTAGCTTATCTGGATGTCACAACCTATTGCTTCCTAAAAGTGCCAACAGCTCTATTTTCAAGCACAACATTTTTGGAACTTGAGTAATGGCTGAAATTCTCGCTTCTTCTATTATTTTCACATTACATAAAAAAAATCTTTTTCTTGTTGAAGTGCTGTTTGGAATATGAGACTGCGTGCATTTTAAGGGGGCACACTGGTCTTGGAAACTTTTTTTTGCTTTCCAATGAGTTTTGATGAAACTACATTGGTTTGGTTCAGTTTTATAGCTGATTTTAAATTATCCAGTTAGTTTTGATGTGAGGTAATTGGTTTCTGAGTTAATTGAAAATCTTCCTTGATTGTTCTTGAAAACAACAGGGAAAAAACTGCTCAACAAAAAATTACCAGCAAGGCGTGAATAGATTACCAGAAGTTGTGGAGAACGAAATGCGGGAAGCAGTTTTTTTTTGTTTTGCAATCGCATACAAGTCTACATCAAGTCTCACTTCTAGGTTTGAAGTACTCCTGCTAACCAATTAAAAATAATGCAAATTAAACAACTACTGAAACGCAAAATGCAAAGTCTGCTTCCCGTATTGCATAGTTTAAACATTCAGCTTCACAGTGCAAAAGAAATTATTTTCATAGCTATACTACATGCTAGGATATACCTTCCGAGAATTTCCTATCACTGCGATACCACTCGTGGCAAAAAAGTGGGCAATTATGGGAAAATTGTTATTTCTTTGTTGAAATTGGGCCTCTATGGCTTTTATAAATACCTGGTACTGTTCCAGGTATGGAATTTCCAGAGGAAAAACTGTGCAAATCAAGATAACAGCGATACCTAAAAAAATGCTTTTTCGGGCAATTTTTTTGTTCCAAAGACCTATGTGCCCCCTTAATCACCATGTTTTTCCCTCTACAATCCCTGTACACTCCATAAGCTATGCCCACATTTTAGCTTGCTCTATTCTGCTATATTGTCCTGCCAAAAGTCCCTATTGTCCCTAGTCCCTATCTGCCCTATTGTCCTGCCACGACATAAGTGCATAAGTGCCACCACGCAACTACATCCACATTAACCTTTCTTTTTGTGACGGCAACAGTGCTAATAAAAAGACTACTTACTGCTCTGTTATGCATTCTGCTCTGTCTTTCGCTGTTACCATACAACGACCACCGTGCAACTGACTTGTTCATTTTGTTTATTTTCGAGACGACTAATTTTTTTTTTTCTGCTTCCTTCTTTCCAACATGCAAACCAACTGCCCACTTTCTGATCATTTTGCACCACTGAACATTGTAACAGAAGGTCTTCTCAGGCTGGGCAACTTTGGGACCTCCTTCTGTACAAATTTATGGCTTAAAACGTTTCAACTGTATTTTGAATAAGCCTTCAAGCTAACACAGCAGGTCGTGTTTTCATTTTGTATAAGTAGCCCTGCTTGAAATGCCACTGAAGAGGCCTATAAACAATGCCCGGTTTGGTTACCTGGCAAAGATACAGGAGTTCTCTTGGCCAATTTATGCTAATTTCCGGGGGAGGAGGGAAAGGGAGAAAATTGCATTCAGATTTTAATTTTAGAGGCTTAATGCAGGGGAGCTACACCTGGCCTATGAATTTCCACCATTTGGGAATCGCCAACATGCGCCAAAATCTCAACACACGGGCGTTTTCGCTTCCGCCTGAAAAGCAGCCAATGTGGCCAAAATGGAACTTGTGCTTTTGGGCTCAACAGCAAAATGCCTTAGCCACTGAGCCACCGCGGCCGGCGAAAACTGCACTCAAAAGTGTCGTTTCCTTCGTGACATCCTCACCACAGCTTACCTGACAGTTAAATTACCCGATGCAGTCACGAATAAGGGTTCAAAAGTTCGCTTTAGTGCCCTCTTACATTGGTAAGCTTGCGAACAGACGCCAGCAGCAGACCTCGCCAAACCCTCTCGCACCACCGAACGGTGCTTGTTAGTAGTAACTGAAAAATCTCTGCGCAAAGAGGCACTCTGGCGTGCACGCGTGGGACACCTACCGACTGCCTCGGATTTCTTCTTCCTCTTCACGAGCTTCACCTTGCTCTCCTTCTTCTTCTTGGCGTCCTTGTTGTCCTTGTCGGCATCCTTCTTGCTGTCCTTGGAGTCCTTCGCCTTGACGCTCTCCTTGCTCTTCACAGACTTCTCCTTCTTCTCCTTGCCGGGAAATTTGAACGGTGCCTTGCTCTTCTTGTTCTTGCCCCTGATTGGGTAATCGCAGGCGGGATCAGGCCAAGGGGGACTCACCTGACCACATTCCTCTATGAGATTTACCAATTCATCACGCATGTTCTCCAAAACCATCGAGCTTTAATATAAAAAGCTTTACAGTTCCATGGAATATTCACAACGGCCTAGTTTGCTTATTTTACAAATATATTACCGTATTTTCGCACATATAAGCTCACCCTTCATATAATCCCCACCCCCACGTTCAGCCCACCGGAAAAAAGAAAAAAAAAAAATCCTCGCTTATTGCCCGCACATGATTCAGGAAAGGCTGCACCAAGGCTACTGCTCAAGCAACACATCACATACTATGGAGACAGAAAAAGCATATACTTAGCAAGTAGAATACACTGAGTGCAAGACGAAAGTCACATTCACTAATAAAATTCAGTTGCAAGAGTGCGCTCATCCTTGTTTTTTCTTCCTTGTCCTTGTATGTTTTGCACAACTGCTGCCATGGAAGACTTAGTGTTACTGCGCAAGAGCTTCACATCACACTGCGCATTGCCGTGAAGCTGCACTAAAGGAAAAACCCCGCGTATTATCTGCGCCCCTACTTTGCCACTGAAATTTTTGCATTTTTGGTGCGGGTTATATGCACGAAAATACGGTACTTCCGTACTGAAATAAAAATAAAACTCTCACTTGCTAGACGGCTATCGACATCTAGTGCAAGCTAGCTAAACTAAAATGTGCTTTTCATTAAATTTTTTATTTCGGCACAGAAGTGATATATGATTTCTAAAACAAGCAAGCTAGACTGTTAGGAATGTTTTCATGAACCTGTAAAGCATTCAAAGTTGGTGCTCGATGGTTTTGAAGCACGTAGGTCATGAATTAGCAGGTCCCATAGGCTAAGCAAAGGACTAACATCGAAAGAAGTGTGTTGTTCCAGGTTTGCATTTCGTGCAGCAGGTGGCGCTACATTATTCGCATACCAATGGGTTTGTCACGCTAGGTTTCTGACAGCCTGGTCTGATCGATCGTGGCAGTTGCTATCCAGCGACAATAAAAACGAGGAACAGAATGCCTGGGAAGCTAGTGCTATCCATGCCATCATAGCCAGCAAAGGACGCAGTTTACCTGTTCAATCACTGCAAACTTCCCAGCTATTAAAAGCAGTGTAGTCTGTTGAGTCACCAAGCAAATGGACAAGTCGTGTGATGACAGAGTCTGTTGCCTTTAAATTTTGAAGCATGCAGAGCAAAACCTCATTATAACCGAGTTGAATGGGAGGCTGAAATTGCTTTGTTATAACTCCTGTTCA
This sequence comes from Haemaphysalis longicornis, assembly GCF_048455015.1. NCBI lineage: Eukaryota > Metazoa > Arthropoda > Arachnida > Ixodida > Ixodidae > Haemaphysalis > Haemaphysalis longicornis. Next base: position 118,365,669 of record NW_027526361.1, on the reverse strand, counting down.
GATCTAAAATGTCAACAATGGCTGAAGTAATAATGATTACTTTGTTGCATTCCCAAAATCCCTGTATCTTGTTTCATTATGACAAGTAATTTATAAATGCACACTGTTTATTTCATCAGCTCTAGCATATATTTCTTTATAGAGGGAGTGGTTTATAACAACACACACATTTTTTTGTCTGTGTGAATACCAAGGGCTTAGGAAACTAAATGAGAATAATGGTTGTAATAATTTGTCACATTAACAAGGGTTTGATAGGCAAACTTTTGTACACTGGTTTCAATAGGGCTGTCAAGGCTTTTGTGCACTGGCAAGCCTGGAAAATAGACAAGGCTTCTTTGAGCCACTCCGCCTGCAATTTTTACAACTTCCGGCACCAAATACAAAAAGTCACCCTGCCATATCGTCAACCACGCTACAGTCTCAAAACCAGATATTGCCCAAAAATGCGGTACAAATTTGCTCTTTGTCTCCCTCAGGTGCTCACAAGTACAATTTACTCACACATCATGAAATACTGTTAAAAGCGACGTGGTTAACTAAAGTCAATGACGCCTATTACTCTGGCTTACCTTGACTCATCCATCTCCCCCTCAGAGCTCTCTCCCTCGAATGCGACATATCCCTTGTCCTTTTTCTCCTTCTTGTCCTTGAGTTTGCCGATCAGGAGTTCCTTCTTCGAAACCTTCTCTTCGTCGCTATCTGCAAAAAGCATCACAGAGACTTGCTTAGACAGTGACCACAGCTTGAACAATTTGCACACCCCACACAAAGAATTCAGAGGTATAAAGGAACAACTGGCCTTATGCAAGGATTTAACACCCTGATGCGTTGAAGTACATGTTGTGCCAACTATATATTTACTTCAATTAAGATGGTGGTGTAGGAGATTTTGAAGTACTCAAAGCAGGCAAGCAAACACAGTTGAATTTGCCTGTTTACACAAGCTTTGGTTACAGCATGCCTGCAGGCTCAGCACACTGTTTATGCGAAAGCTTTTATAGTACGGCTAAATTTTTTTGGCGTGGAGAAACGGGCATGTGCGTTCCTAACAAAAGCTTTAGAATAAATACCGCTGGCTGGTAGACATGATAAAAAAAAAACGCTACACAAATTGTGATGGAGAACTCGCGACATCCCATATACCAATTTAACCTGTACCAATTTAACTGGTGCCATCAGCTAGCTGGTAACAGCTACTCAATCTTTGGGTGTCATCTGTTTACATACAAATCAAGAGGCCATTTTTAAGTGCAGCAATAATACTGGGCTTCTGGCTAAAAAGTCTACACCTGAGAAGACAACCAGAACAGGTCCTATTACTAACAAAAATACTTATAGATGTTTTGCTCACGTCGAGTGTGAACGGTCAACAAATGATCGCACTATTAATTCCTGTTTATACATTGTCCATGTTCGAGCTAATCATTTCCGAATGATACTGCCCACTTTCAACAACCCCAACAATGAGCCCAGTCGCATGTAAACAGCCAGCAAGTAGTACGGGCGCACCACAAACGACGCTTCCCTTGCGAGAGAAACACGAGCGAAGAAATCCTGTTCACATCAAGAACAAACACAAGTTGCAATCATACGTTACATCTAACCCCCATTTCTTCATGCTCGGGAAACGACAGAAACGTTGACGTACAGGGCACAGACATAAGAAACAGATCTCTTCGCGCGCAACTGTTCAACACCGCAGTCACAATTTCTGATCTCCATCTTCGTACTCACAGTTGACATCTCTCTCTTGTCCCTTCCCGACCGTCTCCGACGCGTAAAGCCCAGGGAAGTCTTTTTCGACGTCGGGGCTCTCAAAATCCATTCCAACTGCAGCCGGCTAGCAGGACAGTGCGATCGTCGCTACCTCTGCAGAAAAAAAGCGACAGCCAAGCACGCGGCACAAGCTCATTCCTCGTGGGGCCACTTCGTGCATCTTTTATCGGGCAATCAATCTCTGTGACATCAACAAAAACAACAAAACGAGAACGCCGGTCACGAAAGATACGTGGGAAAGCACCAATCGCACAAAGGCATCAAGGGTTGCGATAACAGCGCGCGACAAGATCGCGCTTATCGCTAAAGCGTACCGTAGGTCCGTGGGTTTAGCTTGCTACCAGGTTAGCTGGGCGTGAACTGGAGCTGTCGAGCGTCTAGATAAATTTTAAGCGGAGAACGGAACTGGACTCGACGAACATGTTTAGTTTAGCTCGGGCGCGCCGATGTCAGCCGTCGAACGTGAGAAACACAGTGCCGTAGTTGCCAGCCGAGCAAATCGTTAAGGAGCCGCTCCTGGCCGTGTTTACATGTTGCGCAAAAACTGGCACTGCGCCCGGCAGCACTGGTATTTTGTGCATTTTGTGCATGTATTGTTCCATTGTGCATTACCATTTTTTTTATTACGAGAGTAATCCTCCGGCCCGCGGGATCACCGAGGTTTACAAGCGTGCCATGGAAGATGAGTACTGTCCAATCAGATGCTGCGAGGTTGGTGGTGATGATAACTTTATTTTGCCCAAATCTGGGCGAAAGGAGGAAGGGGAAGTGGGAGCCTTCCTGAATTCCTCCCCTTCAGATGGCGGCCTGAAGCCCTTGGGCGCGAGCGGCATCTTCGACCAGTTGGACGACCTTGATATGCATTTTGGAGGCCAGAGCTCTGCGCCGCACCAGCATGCTCGTAGAGTTCGTGGCTAAGCATCACAAATCCGTTTGATGTCACAAAAATCACAAGGGGGCACACATCTTGCATTGGCGGCCACTTTGGTTTTATAAATATCGGTTTTAAGAAATGTTTCGTGCAATGGCAGGCTCAGGACCCCTTTCTCCCCCCCGACCATGATTTAGGCCAGTGTTTGGGCCTCTTGAGTCACTTGCATGTATAAAGGGGCCATGCGTACAAAACACAAGTTTGGCTCAATAGAAAGATTGCCTCGTTAGAATCATACTGACACCACTTTTAACGTAAACTTCGCTCAAATAAGTTGCATAATTAGGAATAAAGGGAATTGCCATGCGGCCCACTCGCTCATTTCCCGCAACAGAACTCGTGACGTTATAAGCCCTGCTGTGCAATTGGCTGAGGCCGGCAAAGGCTAACGCAATTAAATTAGGCAGGGCTTGTAAGCTTGCCGAACGAGCTATTTGTGCTTACATGTAGGGGACATTCCTTTTATAGCAATAAGAATTGTGGTGTGAACAATTAAAGTTACAAATGAACACGTAAACAGTGAAGCAGTTAGTGCGGCATACTGCCGGCGGACACCGCTAACACAACCGTCGGACGCGCTGGACTTGTCTGAAACAACACTGACCAACTGCCACTAGTGGCACGGCCGCTTACATTCAATGTGACCATGTTTGTCGATTCATAGCTTAAGTTTTAGGGAACGATTAGTATGAACCGTAATAAAAATACAGCAGGTGCAGAAGTCCGGCTAGAAGCAGAGTGTGAACACTGGCACTTCAGCTAAGGTCCCTGAAATTTTCAGCAGCATTGCAGCGCCATCTATGAAAGTGGGCGATGAACAAAATAATCAAACGGGTGCCTGTGAGATAGTAGCAAGCCTGGTCAGCAGGCTATATTTAGTTTTAAGGCCCTGCTCTTAAGGCGTCATTGTCGACGTCACGAAAACACGATTTAGCGGGAGAATGGAAATTTTGACTTAAAAGTATTTAATTCCTCAGTGAATAAAGCATCGTTTGCTGCAGGACAAGTGCTGGGGGCCCTGTAAAACACGAAATCTTTTGAACAAAACAAACTTGTATTTTGTCTGCACGGCCCCCTTAACAAAAATTTTCTTGCATAGCGTCAAGCATAGAGTTAATACTGCGTCAAGGAACTATAGAATTTCTGGTGTCTATATTAGGAGCCGAGTGCTTTACCATGTCGCTAAGCCGGCAAGTTGCAAGTGGGAAAATGAGTTCGCCCACTGTGTGCAGCGGGTCACAGTGAACGTGACGATTCACGAGTACACGAGGCCGTATCAGCAGAAGAGTCACACTGTCAAAGTAATTCAAACACAGAGACGCAAACCCGATGTTGCAGAATCCCCATGCTTTCGGCATGAGTTCCTGTATATAGCACCCATAAAGGAGCATAGACAGGAACTCTAAAAATGTTGTTTGCCAGACACTGAATGGCCTTTGTCTCCAGTACACACGCTTGCAGGTGATTTTAATGCAATAAACTGCAGGGTCTTTGTACTGCAGCCGGCTTGTACTTACCACAGAATAAAACTAATTTTGTAGTTTCTCTTGGAAGTCTTCTCTGCATATTTATTTATACAGCTCCACTGGTGTTCCACCTTCCCAAAGCGGAATGGCTGAAATTTTCCTCCAGGTCCATCGTGAAGAAAAGAAAGCTTTGTTCACAATGAAACTCCCACCACGGGTAAGGGTGGGTCCACTTCACCCATTGCATCCCTCTGTGCAACTAACAGGTGCAGTCACTCGGCCTCTTGATTTGAGACTCCAAATTTGCTCCCGCCGTCTAGCAGCCAATGCAAACACCTTAACCTTCAGGGCTGGATGCTCCTCTTGCCGCGACACGCTGCTGGTGCAGTGCTTGCTGCAGCCATTTCTGATCGCAGCCGCTCAACTAAGTTATAATGCCACTGCACGAGAGTTCGGCGACACTTTTAGGGTGAAATACAGAAGTATGAGCATACATATCAATTTCACAAGTACCCAAACCCGCCTTATATTCGAAGCTCAGTATATATAAATGACAATTTTTTGTCTCTCCAAAATGCACCCTCACCTTGTAATCGTGGCCACCTCATAATCAAATATAAATACGCTAGTTGGCTGGGAACATATCACCCTGGATGATTACTACAGTTCAGTCAGCTGATTTGCTTAATACTGACAGGAAATTCTCCTTTACAATCATAAACAGCATGCATTTGTTCAGCTAGTGTTATTGGTTTGCTTCCCACCCTGGGCACATGATGTGCACGTGATTATTTTTTTCACTAGAGCTACATGCAAGCTCTTTTAAGTGGTAATTTCTCAAAGCTTTTAAGACAGTTGTTAGAAATGATGCAAGGGATTTTATTGCTTGCAGTGGAGCGCTGGCACGCACTTGAAAAGTCTCAGCGCACAAAAATGTCAACATTCTGAAGCTTATGGCATTGGACATAACTGTGTATCCCTTAGTGCTCACATGGAGGGTCCACAACCATTTTTCGTTAGCAAACTGTACACACGTGGCTAGCTTAGTTGGTTTCCCTTAAATGTGCTGTATGGGTTAAGGGGGGATACTGGTATTAAAACAACTTCCTTTAATTTTCAAGTAAACTCTGTGAAACTTGTCAGTCTTGCTGCTTTTTCCCCACTGGTTTCAAATATGCCAGTATTTTTTCAGTTGGCCAAATTAGTTCCCAAGATAATTAGAGATAATTAGCCATTTTTGCCCCACAATTAACAAAACAGTGTTGGTCACAAAACTGTAATCTTTATATTTTCCAATACTATGAACCCTGGTGAATGCAATAATCAGGGGTGAGACAGCTGAATCAGATTTGGGAGCAGTTTTTGGAGCAGCAAAATCTCGATTTTGGAGCAGAAGAACCTTCTTATGGAGCAGAAGAACGACATTTGTTATGTCACCTTAGGAGCCTAAAAAATACAATTTTTGGCAACCGGGCGGGGGAGTGCACTTTTTAATCGGTTTATGAACGTACATAACACTGAAACTACCTTCCAGTGAAGTGTTTTTTGCATGAGTATCACAAGGTATGAACTGCACTACGTTTTCACAAACCATTTTTAAATTATTAGGCTCTATGCAGATAGCCTGGAGCGCTGTTGAAAATATCAAATTGAAAAACTAAGCAAACATAAGGCATTTTTATGATCATGTGAATGCCGAAATTGTTATTTTTTGTAATCCCAGACTCGGCTTTACGCACAAATGTAGAGCCACGTGCGGCAAAAGGTGCGCAAAGCAAGGTGACAGTCGTCGCACCCCACCAGCCCTCCCATTTCAATCTCCAAGGTGCACGTTCGCTACGATCGTAATTTGAGTATAGTTGGTATCTTTAGCCGCCTCCCTCTTGGCATAACATTCCACGTCAGATAAATGAACCATTACTACTAGCGTCAAATAATAGCCCGTCCCGCTATCAGACACTGCTTGAACATATTGCGGTGATGTAGCCTGCCCCGCCATTTCTGCAGCGTCGATCGTCCCATTCCCGCCACTCGCAAGCTCGCTGTAAAAGGCAACAATAACTCAGTGTTTTATAACACCGCAATGAGTCCGAAATTTCACTTCAAGCATGCACCAGCCTCACACTCAAGGCCGAAACACGGCGAATTCGCGGGCGCCTTGTTGTTTTTAATGAGCTTCTGTCTTTCGAGTCCCGCAACTTTCCGCAACAGATCAAACGACTAAATGTAAACCCAGCCACACCCATTACTACAACCAAGGTAGAAATCGGCGAAGAGCACTCTGCCTGAACCAAAAGCAACTGCTTCGCCCGGCGGCCACGTTTTCACATCTACACCACGCCGAGATGACGGTGCCCAGTTCCGGAGATACGGCGCTCCAAAAATTGCCGTTTTTTCATCAACTTGCACAAGCAGCTTGACGCCTCAGTACACATAAGTATTTTTTTCTACAGGACTTTGCAGTGGTTTTCGATGGGAAAACTTTAAAAACACACATAATATAACATGTGCAACCCGACATTGTGACTTTCGAACAATTTTATGCCGGTTTTTTATTGAATTATCAATCAATTAAACCTTTACAAACAGCATCACCTTGAAGGAGCTGGAAAATTCAGCTGTCAGTAAGCATTTTTCCCCACTGAAACTGACGGGAGCGTTAAAATCCTTGGCTCTCAGACTGTTTTGGAGCAGTTTGGCGCAATTGTTGTAATTTTCAAGCTTTTGGAGCAGCCTGGCACAGGAAAACAAATTTGTATCAAATCTGCGCAATATGCACAGCTGTCTCAGCCCTGAATAATGGAAGCAGTTCTTTGATGCATCGCTTGGAACTAATTTTACGGCTCATTAAACTTCGGTGTTTGAAATGGGCACTGAAAATGGTTCCTTGCCACTGGTGCCACCGAAGTTTAATGAGCCGTAAAATTAGTTCCAAGCGGTGCATCAAAAAACTGCTTCCATTATTGCATTCACCAGGGTTCATAGTATTGGAAAATATAAAGATTACAGTTTTGTGACCAACACTGTTTTGTCTATTGCTTGATCAAAAATGGCAAATTATCTCCAATTATCTTGGGAACTAATTGACCAACTGAAAAAATACTGGCATATTTGAAATCAGTGGGAAAAAAGCAGCAAGACTGACAAGTTTCACAGAGTTTACTTGAAAATTAAAAGAAGTTGTTTTAAGACCAGTGTCCCCCCTTAAAGGAGCCATGAAGACAAAATACAAGTTTGTGTCATTCGAAATATTTCTTGTTTTATAACGCCCCCAGCGCTTGTCTGAATGCAAACGATGCTCTATGCACAAAAAAATTAATTACTCTGTTAAAATTTTGATTTTCCCGCTAAATCATGCATTTTTGTTGTCTGCAATGACATCACAGGAACCGACTGCTCTGCTATGGTCCCTAGAAAGATATTTCTAGAGACCATAGCACTGCAGCCAATTGGGTGACCTTGTTTGCCGTTAGTGAACCTAGATGGTGCCACCATACCGTAGCAAGCCGTTTTCTGCCCTTGGCACAGAGCAAGAATTTTTCTCCGAGGCCTTTGGTTTCTTTTTGACCGTATTTAAACCTGGCTTGTTTTTGTGCACGGAGAAAACAATCGTTTCGTGAAACATAGTGCTCGCTTGACAAGTATGGCCACGTAAGACACCGTTCCTTGCGTCAATCGGCAAGTGAAGACTGAGACAACCCCAAAGCCCCACAGTCCTGTGCAGCTAAACCAAGCATAGTGCGCGCATAGTACCAACAGCAGTACACATCGGCACTTCTGTTTACGTGTGCTTTCGTAACTTCCACTGTTTGTCCCACCATTTTTATGGCTTTGAAAAGAATGTGCCCTAAATGCAAGCGCAAATGGCTCGTTCGGCAAGCTTATAAGCTCTGCCTAATTTGCGTTTGCTTTTGCCGCCCTCCACCAATCCCAGAGCTGTCACATGTGACATCATAGGTTCTGTTGCGGGAGATGAGCTAGCGGGTCGCATGGCCATTCCCTTTTTTCCTAATTATGTAGCTTATTTGAGCAAAGTCTACGTTAAAAGTGGTGTCAGTATGATTCTAATGAGGCAATCTTTTGAATGAACCAAACTTGTGTTTTCTCTTCATGGCTCCTTTAAACACCCGCTATGTTTACCAGTTAATTCCGAAGCACGACGACCACATATTAAAACCCGTAAATTGGCTTTAACATGCCGTTCGTCCCGAGTTGGATTGCTACAGATTTGTTTATCGTGCATCAGGATGCCTGTCGTTAGAAGGTGTATGCTTCTGTCGGAAACTACAAAAAGAATCATGAGCCATTCCATTCTATGGAGGCACATGACCAGCGACACTGGTTAACACACGACATAGAAGTGACACAGAATTTGGGTATAAATTTGCCGTGGTTAAGTTTGTCAAGCAATAGTTCGGTTTTCACACCGAGAGCTTGCAGTAAATTCGCATACAACTGCACCACAAAACACAGACGCTGCTTGGCATAATAGGCGCGAATGCGCAATGAGAGAGAGAGAGAAACAACGTCTTTATTTGGCCTGCGGAAACCTCGGGGGGTGCCTACTATCGCCGGCCTCCCTGGTGGGGAGGTGACAAGTTCGGCCGCTGGCGATCGATGGCCGCTAGCGCGAGCTGCGCAGCCATCTTCTGTAGTTCATATTCCGCACTGGTCACCGCACTCTCCAAGCGCGGCGGCAGCGGATCCGCAGTGGTTGAGTCCGTTTGCTGGCATTCCCAGAGCATGTGCTGCATGGTAGCGCGACCGTCACCACACACACAGGAATAATTCGGGGCACACGTGTTTGGCGAACACAGGCGTCCATATCGCGCGCACCTGTAGTTGGCGCACTAGCACCGCCTCTCTTCGGGTAAGATTCCGGTGCGGCGGCGGGTAGGCTCTTCTGCCCTCCCGATACCAGGCCAGCACCTCCTTGTATGTGTCGATTGGAGTTGCCTCGACGTGGTCTTCTTCATCTTCTTCCTCGCCTTCCGCAGGACGAGGGGGGGAGCTCGGGGCAGCGCTGTGTCTGGTAAGCACGCGCGCCGCTCGGTCTGCCCCCTCGTTGCGGTTGGCACCCGTTCCCACCGGGCCCATGTGCGCCGGGAACCACTTGATGGTCACCGGCATTGTTCGTTGTGGTAGGGCCCCGCACACCCTAGACGCGCACGAGGACACTCTGTTTGTGGCGTAGTTCATGACAGCACTGCGCGAATCACACAACACCGTCGCACACTTGGGGTTGGTTAGGGCCAGCGCTATGGCCAGCTCCTCCGCTTGCCTCGGGTCCTGGGCCCGCACGCTGCCCGCCGTGTACAGCTCCCCTGAGGTCGCCGCTATCACGGCCACAGCGTACGTGCCTTGGCGGTTCGGATATGCCGCCGCATCGACGTAGTAGGCGTTAGTGTCTGCCGCATGCGCGGCCGTGAGGGCCTTTGCCCTGGCCAGGCGGCGTTCCCGGTTCGTTTCCGGATCCATGTGCTTGGGGACCGGCGGGACCTGCATGAGGCCGAGCAGCCCGCGCGGCAACGACCGCGGAGGCGGAGGCGGCGGCGGCACCGGTCCCCTGTCTCCCTCCCCCTGCAGCCTCGTCTGGCAACCTACTCTGTGCAGGATCGACCTGCCGGTTCTGGTTAGCGTTAGTCTAGTTAGCTGTGCTGTGCGCTGTGCTTCTGCTATCTCGCTTAAGGTGTTATGGACTCCTAGTTCTAAGAGTCGCGTCGTGTTGGTGTGTGTATAGAGGCCTAGTGCCATCTTGTATGCTTTGCGTATCAGAGCGTCAACCTTGCCGCTCTCGGCCGCCGACCAGTCGTGGAAGGCCGCCACATATGCCACATGGCTGATTGCAAATGATTGAACCAGCTTCAGGAGGTTGTTCTCTCGCATCCCTCCGTGCCGCGTTGCCACCTTCTTGATTAGCCGTATTGCCGTCATGATCTTCATCTCGAGCTTGGTGACGGTAAGGCCGTTGTGCCCGAGGGCGTCGACGTGCAGTCCGAGGACGCGCAGCGTCTTCACCCGCGGTATGGTCGTCCCGTCTCGAGTTCGGAGGTTGATGTCGGGTTCTGTTTTGCTTCCCTGACCTCTTCGTTTCGGTGGAATAATCAGCAGCTCCGACTTGTTCGGGGAGCACGTGAGGCCCGTGTCCTGCAGGTGGTCTTCGACTTCGTCGATGGCGCTCTGCAGGGACGCCTCGATCTCGCCGTCACTGCCGCCGGACATCCACAGCGTGATGTCATCTGCGTAAATGGTGTGCCCGACGTTCGGGATGCCCTGTAGTCGTTGGGCAACCCCGATCATGACTATGTTGAACAGCGTTGGCGAGATCACGGCGCCCTGCGGCGTTCCCGTGCTCCCCAGACTCTTCTTGGGTAGTTCCATATCTCCCGCCACTATCGTTGCGGTGCGGCCCGTGAGGAAATCGCGGATGTAGGCGAAGGAGCGCTCCCCCATGTTGAGGCGCGAGACCTGTTGAAGTATGGCTGAATGGCGAACGTTGTCAAACGCGCTCTTCAAATCCAGGCCGAGTACCGCTCTGTTGTCCATGGAGCCGGCCGGTCGGTCTAGGACTTCGTGTTTGATGAGCAGCATCGCGTCCTGCGTGCTGAGCTTGGTTCGGAAACCCAGCATCGTGTCGGGATAGAGACCTTCTTCTTCCAGGTACGCTTGCCATCTGTTTAGGAGGACGTGCTCCAAAACCTTCCCGATGCAGGACGTCAGGGAGATGGGCCGCAAGTTGTCGATACTCGGCGTCTTGCCCGGCTTTGGGATCAGTACTGTTCTGGCTTCTTTCCAGCTGGCGGGGAGCTTGCCCGCCCGCCAGCACTTGTTAAAGTAACCCGTCAGCGCCGTTATGGCCGCGTCGCTGAGGTTGCGCAGCGCTTTGTTCGACACCCCGTCCGGCCCCGGGGCCGACTTGCAGTTGATGGTTTGAATGACTGCCCGGACCTCCCACTCCTCGATGTCGGCGTCGAGCTTGGCGTTAGCCTCGCCCGCGTAACTCGGGAGGGGTGTCGGCGGGGTGGATGGAAGGTATTTGTTGTCGATGCGCCGGCGGACCTCAGCTTCGCCGAGCTCCTGCTTCGCCTTGTGTAGTGTCCGGACAAGGATGTGGTGTTGCGTCCCCTTCATCTTGCTCTCGTCCAGCAGATGACGGAGCAGGTGCCAGGTTCTGCTCTTGTGGATTTGGCCGTCCGCTTCCTGACAGACCGCCTGCCACTGCTGCCGGCAGAGCACCTCGCTGTGCTTTTCGATCTCGGTGTTTAGTAGGGCGATGCGTTTACGGAGCCTCCGGTTGTGGCGTTGTCGCTTCCACCGGGCCCTCAGTGAGTTCCTCGCCTCCAGCAGGTGTGCTAGGCGGCTGTCGACTTGCGGGGTCCCTTCGTCTGCCTCCACCTCCGTTGTAGCTGCCCGTGTCACCGCGTTGAGCTCACGCGACCACTTGTCAATGTCTTCTATCTGCTCGGTCAGAGCGTCCAACTCTTGTCTGTATTTGTTCCAATCCGTCATCGCTAGCCTGCGGGGGACCGGCGCTTTGCCGCGCAGCGGCACTGTTATCTCGAGGACGCAGTGATCGCTGCCCAGCGTTTCGCCCGTGTTCCGCCAGCGGACTCCGGTGGTAGTGTTGCAGAATGCAAGGTCTGGGTTCGTATCCCGTTGCGTGGAAGTGCCGTGTCTCGTGTGTACCGATGGGTCGTTCAGCAGGTGATATTCCGCCTCCATAGCTTCCTCGTAGAGGCTCTGGCCCTTGGTCGTAGGCTTCGGGTACCCCCACGCCGTGTGCGGCGCATTGAAGTCTCCGCACACGAGCGCGGTGTTGTCCCCTGCCAGTTGTTTTGTCTTGTGCATTAAGGTTCTGAATCTTTGTTGGAACTGTTTGGGATTGCTATAGACGTTTACTATGTAGGTGCTCTCCTTTCTCTTGCGGCCCGTGACGACCTCGATGGCTAGGTGCTCGATGGCGCTGTTTTGGAGCAGGCCGTGTTCGATATAAGTGAGTCCCTTCTTCACCAGGGTACACACCCCCTGACCCGCACCTTTCCCAGCCGTTCTTGCACTGGGCGGGCTGGCATAGGAGCGGTACCCCGGTAAGCCCGGGGGAGTCTCGGTGTGTGTTTCTTGTATGAGTATTACGTCTGGCCACCGGCCGACTTGCCTCATGTATTGTTGTAAGAGTGCCTTCTTTTTGCGCAGGCCATTCGCGTTCCATTGCCACACCACGAGCTCCCGCGTTAGCGCTGTTCTGGCCATGTTGGTCGGGTCGTGCTCGGTTGTAGCGGCTGCTGCTGTGGCTGCTGCTGTTGGTGGGTTATCTCGTTGAATCGTGTTAGGAGTTGTTGTAGCATGCGTTCCATGTTGGCCATGCGGACGCTCATGTCTGCTGTAGTTGCCTCTACCGTAGCCTGTCTTCGGTTGATTGCCTCTATGTCCCTCTCGAAGCGGTCCATGCGCTCCTCCAGATGCTGGTGGCTTTCCTCCAGCTGTTGGTGGCGTCTCTCGATCGCGTTCATTACTGTGGCTCTCCTCTTCGCCCTTAGGCTGAAGTCTTCTTCTTCTGTGGTTGAATCTCTGTTCTGTACCGTTTCTTCTCCTTCTTCGACTATTTCCGCAATTCGCGGTTCCACGGCGTGTATCCGCTCGGGCTCCTGCGTTTGCATCTGTTCTTGCTCTTGTTCTTGCTCCTGAAATCGCACTTGTCTCTGCGCCTGTCTGCGCGTTGCCTTCGATGGTAAAGCTGGGGCTTGATGTTGCTGTTGATTTGTAAGGAACATATCTAGCTTCTTGCTGAATTCTTGTAGTTGCCGCTCTTGTTGTGCAATCTTCTGGTCTTGTTGTGCGAGCTGCGCTCTGAGGCGCGCATTCTCACTGCGGAGTTCCATCGTTTCCGGAGTTGGTTGTACCTGCTGCGGTGCGCAGCTCCTGGGCTCCTGCGGGTTAGCTTCCCGCCTCAGACGCGGCTCCACCACCGCGGCTGCCCACGTTACGCCCTCTCGCGGGCTGGTCTTGACTTGATTTCCATTGCCGCCGCCGCTGCGGCGGCTCGCTTCGCCTCCGCCAGCTGCTGCTGCCGGGGCGCCGCCAGCATTCTTCTGTGGTATCCGTTTCGCGCCTTCCCCGGCCGCCCGCAGCTGCGGGAAGTCAGTTAGGCCTAATGTTGGCGCACGCCTTTGCTGCTCCTCCGTTCGCTTGCGCTCCCATCGGCGCTGCTTGACCACGTGTGGGGTCTTGTAGCGGTTCTTGCATCCCGCCACTCCGGTGGGGTGCGCCCCGCCGCACAGCTTGCAGCGGGGTTTGCATTCTCGCTCGTGTGTGGGGCCCGGATTGGACACTCCGCACGCAAAGCATACCTCGGTGTCCGGATAGGGACACACGTCTGCGCGGTGACCTAGCCTGCTGCAACAATGGCATACCTCGTAATGTTGTTTGTAAAGGCTACATCTAGTTATCATAGCTCCAAATTTTACTGTACTAGGCACTTTCGTACCCTCGAAAGCCACGATTACTGTGGTAGTGTTTCCAATTCGATGCGCTTCGAGCGCGAGCGCGTTCGCTTCGTTTACGATGTTCTCCTGCAAGTCCTGCTCCGTGTATGTAAGCGAGATGCCACGTATGACGCCCTTCACGGTGCCCTCGGGCGCCGGCACGTACGCACTAACTTCGTGTTCCCTACCCGCGATTCTGAGTAGTCGGATGCCCGAGTACATTCGAGCTCTCTGCTCATGCGGGGTACTTATTACTATGATATTTTGGGCATTGTTGGTACAAATCGTGTCTTCCCTAGATTCCTGCAGTGTAGTTCCTGCCATCTCGAAAATGGCTTCCATTAGCTTAGGTGCCTCGGTACGCGCCACGTTTAGCCCGCCACGTGGCCTAAGTATGACTTTAATATCCTCCTTCGGCAGCGCATGCGCCATGCGTGCTGCCTTGGTAAGCCTAGCGGCGACCTGCTTCGCGAAACGTGCCTGATTCTTGGGGGCTGCAGGGGGAGTAGTGGCAGAAACAACAGGGACCGACTTACCGCCAGCCGCCCCGGCCGCCTGCCGCCGCATCCGCCGCCTCGCCACCTGCCATCTGTCTTCGCCTCCTTCCTCCGCCGGTGTTGGGTCCGTGCCGGTAACCGCTACCGACACCCGTCCGTGGTCGTAATTCACTTGCATCGTCGATGCTCGAGGGCTTTCTTCAAGTGGAGAGGTGGTTCCGATGTCCATGGTAGTCGCCATCTCCTCCAGGGTAGTTGCCGTCTCCGCCATGGCGGCCGTCATCGGCGCGCCCGGCCCGAAGTCGCGCTAAGCCTAGGTTAGGCCTAGCTGGCCGACCACGTTGGCCGATCGGTCTTCGCCGATAAATGGGTGAAAATCGATGCAACTTGCCCGAAAATGGTGTCAGTCGATTCCGTGGGTCAAGCTGCGTCACCCTATAACAGAATCTCTTTGATATCTTCAATTACCCCGGCGCAATTAGTCGAAATCAGCGGAGCCGATGCGAGACACGTCCGCTCCCTGCAGCGACCGCAGCGCCTCACCGCGAATGCGCAATGAACTTACCTAGATGCATCCAACCCTTGTATCATTTTCTAATGGCACAAACCCTTACTCTACCCTTACTCTCTCCACACCCCTCTGGAACAAAATGAGCGCTTAGATGCTGTGCAACCACACAAGGTGCTGGCTTGACTTTGGCTAAGCTTGAAGGTCAGACTGACCTTACAAGGCCATTTGATGTGTTTGAAGGCCACTTGAAGGCCATTTGATGCGTTTGACGTAAAGTTAATCAGGCTTGCTTAAAAATCATTGCATATGTCTCGCCACACTCTGTGCCAAGCTTAACTCTTTCTTCCCCGCATGGCTGTAGACACTTATTGGATGCAAGTACCAGGACAATCATTTCAAGTGCTACTGAGAATCGCTGCATTTGCTGCAGTTCTATACCTTTCAGTACATCTTTGGGATTGGCAGCTTCTTCGTGTCGCCACCCTTTTTTTCCACGCAGGCACGCCACAGCTCCCACAACACTGCTTCTGCTTCCGACATGCAAGCGAACAGAGGCCCAAACTGTTTCCTTCTCTTTAATACTGGCATTTCTTCGTCCTCTGTATCTTCCTGGAGGAAATTTAGTGTCCTTTTCGTGTGTCCTTATGTATCCTTATCCTTACGTGCCCTTATGTACCTTTATGTACCCTTACCCTTACTACCTTAGGGTATGTACCCTTACCTTAGGGTATGTACCTTAGGTACCCTTACTCTGGCTGTCACTGACAAGCACAGAGGCAGTACACCAAAAACTTCTTAATTCAAGCACCGCCCCCCCACCCCGAGTGTATAAGAAGGCTCCACAGGTGAAACCGGCTGCTCTGCTTTTATTCACCGCACAGCAGTAGCTCCTCGTGTGCAAGCGTGTGCCTTGGCAACGTCTTTGAGTGTGCCACGTGACGCTCGCTTGCACGACACTCGGTATGTACAATCCACCTTGCTCCGGGAAGGCCAGCACAGATGCCCGTGAGGACAACTAGGCGGTGGCGGCGTTGCGAGCGGCGTTGCGGGCGGCGTTCTTCTGGCGGAAGAACTTCTTGCCAAACTCGTAGGTGCTGATCATGATGGCGCAGGCGGGGGCCACCTTGGAGATGCGCGGCACGATGCCCGCAAACAGGCTGCGCACGCCCTGGCTCTGGTACAGCTCCCGCATCACCGTCAGGGTGCTGCTGCGCTTCTTGTCTGCACACAGGAGGCAGGGAAGTCACGGTTAATCCCACTGCCAAAGGAACTGGTAGATACAAAAATTAAAGCCGTTCCACCCAGTATGAAAGCTGTCGGAAGTGCAGAGCAATGACTCGCCACAATGGGCTGCAGCGCTGTTATCCGCTCACTGCTACCACCACCCAACGCATTTCAAATTTCCCGCCTTTGCAGTGCTCGCGCATCCCCTGCATGAAAGACCACCAACGGGAGTTTTGTTCTTTTTGTGCTTGCTTTTCATGTTGCACAAGCGAGCGCTGCACTGCCACTTTTTTTTCGCTTACTGTCGTAAAAAACAACTCAACCACCGTTCCTAACTAAATGAATGCGGGCGCTGGCAGTTAATAGCATATCTTTTGCCTCAAATGTACCTGCAGTTTTCACTGCGCTAAACAACAGGTAGATGTATAACAAGCGCCAGCTGTTCACGAGTTTCAAATGCTTATGACCATATAATCCGCTTAGCTTTCGAAGCCTCTGGGTTACGCCGCAACGACAGCCAATATGACAGAACGCCATGTGGCTCTACTTGGGTCCAGCAAGCGAGCTATGATGACAAGGTGAGCCCCTAAAGTGCTCTGCACTTAAAATTAGAACACACTCTCCTCCCAATCCTGTTCTCAGAGTTCCACGGTGCATTCCAATGGATGTCATACCACAGTGTCTCATGTGGATCATGATGCCACTTTCATCACACATCGTTCTACACTACTGTCTGAACAGCCCTTACTGCAAGGTTTTTAAACCACGACTCAAAGGAACCCTAGACGCCACTAACAAGCTGCCAAGAAACCCCGCAACACTTGGCCTATCTTGCAGGACTGTGTGTGACTGTTCATCAGGCGATACACCAATTTGACTCCAACAGTTCCTTTCGCACCTAGTGTGCTTTCTTGGAATGTGTGTAAGTTGTAGGGGTAGGAGAACTTTTTTCTGCAGACAACATTGTTAGGTAAAAATCATTCTTGCTTAGAGCAAGCCCCTCACATGCTACTGGATCGGATCCACCTAAGTTTTGCATAAAGATTTTTTTTTTCCTATGCTTAAATGTCACGGTCAGAAAGATGCATTGATGCACATGGACTGCTGAGGTCAACAATGTGGTGTCCACTGCACTGCACACAGTTTGTGGAAGGAACTATACGAACCCACTTTGAAAGCCCCTCGCCGACTGCCCTCCATGAGTAGCGAGTATGAAGTGCCAGCGAAAAGTCATGGGTACAACAGATAATTCTCATCACCAGGTAGGGCACAAAAGGTCATTCTCAAAGCCATTTTTCACCCAGCGCTTAGCAAATCAGAAACATAAGTGCACAGCCAACGCACAGGAAAGCTACCAAGCCTTCCAGATAGGAGGAAGCCTCTGCATCATCTCCTTGACATTCCTGTTTTCTTAAAAATTATTCCCATGTGTCACATTTACTGAAACGGCACTGTAAATCTCTGTGATTACGAGGAACTTAGAGGGGCCGGTTCATCCGACTGTAATGGCGCGGTGCTAAAGTGAAGCTTTGCTTTCATCCAGAAGGCTTTTCTCGGTTGCTTCAAAGCTGGTTTGGCAGAGAGCTGAGCTCATTTGCCCGTAGGCTATGAGCAGCCAGCTTTACATAGCAAGCAACCTTTACCTGCGCTAAACCATTTTGCCCTTTGAAGTAGCATGGGCCCTTGAGGATGCCTAAATTAAATTCCAGTTGATTGATTGCAGGGTTTAACGCACCGACGCAACGCAGGCAATGAGGCGCGCCGTAGTGGAGGGCTCCGGATTACTTTTGACCACCCGGGGATCTATAACGTGCACCAAAATCTCGTACACACGGGCGTTTTCGCTTTTCACCTCCATCAGAAAAGCGGCCGCCGCGGCCGGGAATAGAACCCTCGACCTCGTGCTCAGCAGCGCAATGCCTTAGCCACTGAGCCACCACGGCGGGTGAAGTTAAATTCTAGTAAAAACAAAACATTTTTGTAAACCCATGATAATACTAGGAAACGTATGCTATCAGGAGATGTTGAGTGTGCATGCACCCACTGTAATAAAGCATCTAGCAGTTTCGGTTTACCATATTATTCGAATGTAAGCCAATAGTTTTTTTGAAATACTGACATATCAAACTCCAGGGTCGGCTTGGATTCGAGGATTTTGAAACATGCGCCAATTTCCAAATGAAATTCAGGGAAGTGGCGCGCAGCTAGCGCCACCCAAAGTATTGTAGCCATTACTAGACGAGCCAGTAGGCACTTACGGGCTGATGCCGCCATTTTGAACTGTGCAGATAGTGGCCTGCGTGCAGTGTGGTGTTTGGTGGTTTGGTTTTGACAGCGCAATGGCACCAAACAAGCGGTGCCATTATAGTGCCACTTTTAAAAGAAAAGTTGTTTTAGCTGCAGAGTTGTCGTCGAACGTTCAAGCCGGGTGGGACTTCAGCATGGATGAAAAAACTGTTCGTCGTTGGAGGACGCAACGGGAGAGGATATTTGCGTGCGTTGCAACGAGGATGGCATTCACCGGACCATGAGAAGGCCATCACCGCGAAATGGAGATGGCATTGGCTGACTTCGTTCGGACGCAGCAAGCAGCTGCCCTTCCAGTAACGACGGAAGTGCTCCAGGCAAAAGCAAGGGAGCTTTCAAGGGAACAAGGCTTATCGCGGGCACACTTCAAAGCCAGTTGAAGCTGGCTACAGAAATTCATGAAGCGCTTCGGCTTTAGCCTCCGTCGTCGAACCTCAATCGCCCAGAAGTTGCCCGGTGATTTTGAAGAGAAACTGATTGAGTTCCAGCACCGCATCTTCATGTTCAATAAACGTGTTTTCTTTTTGTGAACGCTTACCTCGCCTTTTTGTTCGGCCTACATTCGAGGTAAGCTTTTTTTTTTTTTTTTCGTGGCTTCAGATTTTCGAGGGTTGGCTTAGAATCGGGGCCGGCCTAGATTCGAATAAATACGGTATTATTCATTAGGAATAGTGGGTTATTCAAGAAACACAAGGAAGTTATAGAAAAAAAGTATCATTCAGCAAAATATTATGCACTATAGTTAGTTGCAAATGTAGTCAGGTGTAAACACGTGAAACAAATTAACTCTTTTGTTACGGCGGAAAAACGGCCGATTTTGAGTGCTTCCACAAAACTATTTTTTCCTCTTGAGCTAGTGGACACATTTAGCATTGCTATGCATGTAATTGTAGCTTACAGATTGCTCTTACAAACACATACCAGCAGTTTTGTGAAAGGTACAATTACTTACAGTTTATTAGTCAAATAATCAGAAAAAACTGCACAAAAAAGTATACACGCAACGTATATAGGCGATTGTAATGAGCCTAAAAATTATTTTAGGAATTCTAAGATATACAGATTGTTCCTACATTTCTTGGCTATGATTCAATATATATATCAACGCTGTACACCAAGTTTTGTATTTTTGTGGGCCCATCAACCTAGCGGAACTGACGGCTGTGCAACTCCTAGCCACTCGAGTGTAAGTCGGTCATGCATCCAAGCACACTTTCTTGTGTTCCGACACAAAATCCTTTTCACTTTAGTGGTAAAAAACTAGAAAAAAAATTCAGCGCTCTTGAAAAGTGTCGCGCATCACTCCGTAGCGGTAATCAGAGTGCCAGGCTATCATGAAGGTGATAACGCGATATGACGCGGCGCATTTGGCAAAATATCCCTACCGTACGTTATCCCGACCCTACACATCAATGTCTAAAGCCGCAGTCGTCAGAAAGGAAGCCCGTTTTGTTTATACATACAGCCCAAATACAGCGGACGCCGTTTTCACACAACTTGCCACTACCGCGGGTTCAAATTTCACTATTGGCGCGGTCTCTGCACGCGAAATATCAACAAAACAATAAAATCGAAAAATGAGTTGTCAATAAATACACCAGATGGCGTTAGTTGTCCACCAGGCGCCGTTTTTAGGTTTCGCGGGACGTTTGAAATCATCGGACACCGGCGTCCGATGGCCTATGGCGCCTTACTGAAAGAGTTAAAATCACATTAAGCAGCGCAACACTGTCAATGAGGTGCAAAAAGAATTTTGATAACGAACATATTATATACACTGCTGTAACTGGGTATCTAGAACTCGAAAAAAATGAAATGAATCGACATGAAATTAAATGGTGCACGACTGTTCAGTTCTAGTGCTACCATTTTCAGGGGTCGCTAAGCTGCAAAGAAATGCCCCCTCGTCATCTGGCTGTTTTCGCGTCGTTTTGCCCAGTGGCGCCAAAGTGTGGTAGCGCAACTGAACGCACCCGTGGGCCAAGACATCACTTCCTGCACCCTGCAAAAATTCAGAACGTAACGCCAGCCCCTCACCTTGCAGTATTTCCATTTCACCGAGCTCTATTTGCATGTGCGTCTTGACGACGTCAAAAGGCAGGGTGACCACAGCAGCAACCTGCACGCAAAAGTGCAAAGGAGTTCTCTCACGAAAGGCGGCACAGAAGCCACAGCAAAAACAACAGACAGTACAAGTAAACCGCAGGAATAAGTGGCTTCAAATAGAGAAAAATTTACAGGATCGAGTTTACCTTAAATTATAGTTCAGTGAGCAGCTCTGCTGAAACAGTTGCAGGAACACGCAGACGACACACGCCAGAATGGCCAGTCTGTGCTGCCTTTACATTACGTCAGCTTGCTTACGCCATGCAAGCAGAGCCACAGCTGGGTCACAACGCCTCCCATCGGTTTCCCTTTCACATCCAATTACACCCCGAGTTCTCGTTGTCAAGAGTTTGTCCCCATGCTAGCACATCGAGCACATCGAGAAGGTGTTGAAGGCCACCCAAGCGCCGCGACGCGCGAGAAGTCATCATCATCGCCCACAACACCATCAGGAGAAGTGCACTTGCAGGGGCACTTGTGGCACAGCGTTCGATATATTGAATGTAACGGTGGACAAGAGTTCGATACAAAAGTGCGTACAAAAGTGCTATACTTTTGCATAGGATTTCCAAGGGGATGTTTGGACTGTTCGATGTATGCAATAATTCGATACATCTGGGTTCCATATATCTGATCGACTGTAGTGCATGATGACAGCACTGAAACATTTGCACGAATTCTCCTAGCAGCTTTGAGCACACCCCTGGGGGCATTTACAAGGACTTCCTGCGGGTCTTAGCAGGATTTCCTGCATGTTCAAGCAGTCAAGACAAGCAATCCCCAACTCATCACATTTTTAAACAAGAGTGCCTCCGGAACAGAGTCCACTGACAAAAACGTGGAAACACACTCACTAAGTAGGCCCCGTTATAGCGATCCCCCCTTTCAGAGAGCCGCACTTTCCAAAAATGTACATCTGATACAGTGTGCACTACAGTCTTAAGGGGCACCAAGTCGAAAGTACCGTATTTTCCGGTGTATAAGTTGCGGTTTTTTTCTGAAATTTTCGTTGGTGCATCTTATCCACCGGTGGGAATTATGTATGGAATAAATTTGGTACGCGGCGGCTGTGCGTGGCCCGCGATTGAAAAGGTGTGCTGCGTGATGTCAGCGCACATTAAGAGACAGCTCTATGGTCTAAATGAATGAAACATTTGTTAGCGAGTAGGAGAAAGAAGGCTTTGATGGTTTTACCTAAGTGCCGTAAGTACATACCATCTGTGTGTATCAATAAACCATTTTTGAGAAATTAGTTCTGTCTAGACTTCGGACGGTAGACGCACGTGTCTAGCACTACTTATTAAGGGAAGCGTTCAGAGATGGCGGCCGCCGCAAGCGTGTACTTTCGCCGCACTTTTCAACGAACTTATCCTCTATGAGCGTACCTGATTAACAAGTGCGTTTTGTGCACCGGTGCTGCGACTTATGTACATTTTTTTGGGGGAAAAAACTGCCGTTTTGAGGGGGGTGCGACTTATTTATTTATTTATTTATTTATTTGAAATACTGCCAGTCTCTTCTTGAGACCAAGGCAGGCGGGCATACAAGGGTGTATTCATATACATACAAAAGTACTTAGTCGGTAGGCAGTACAACAGTAATAAGAACAAAATGTCAAAACAAGAACAAGGGTTAAGTAACTTTGGTGTAAGCGTCATATTTTAGATTTCCCATATTTATAAAGGATACAAAGGAAGTGAAACGTGTAGAAGGGTTGAGCAATGCATAATACAAGCATAATAATTTGAGGTTCCTCAGTTTATAAAGGATGCCAACAAGGAAAGTGCACTCAAATAAGCCAAAAAAAGCAACTCGTGTAAAGAAAAGAGATTGGTATACAGACTAACCATACGTTGCGCAAACCATAACGAACAATACCGCGCCGAGCGGAACCGTAAAAAAATCTCAAAACCATGAGTAATATACTAATCAAGTAAAAACACTGCGGGAAGTTTGCGCATGCGGGTATTTAGTATTTACTACAAAGCAAGAAAACAAAAGATAACGAACATTGTGAGGCAAGTCATACATATTGTATTCCAAGAAAATACATTACAGATAAGTTAGTACAGTCAAAATCCGCAGTGACTGAACATGATGCTGTACGTTATGTAGGCGCAAGTTTAGCGGTGCTCGCCGTAAGTGTACAGAATCCATAACATCCGAGTCCACACTTCATAAAAATTAGGGTTGCATGTTTTACTTTATTGTTAATTGGTAATGTTAGCAATTCTCGACAAAAAATCAGTAAGTGAATCCGTGTTAGTAACCGATGGGTCCAAGCGATTCCATTCTCGGATAGCAAGCGGGAAGAAAGAATATTTGAAGGCGTCATTATTGCAAGGATATTCAGTCAAAGTGTGCGCGTGTTTTTGCCTTGTTTGCCGGGATTCTGAAGGGTGGATGAACTTGTATGCGTCGATTTTATAATGATTGTGACTGGACCGGAAAATACGGTAGTAAAAAAAAGGTACTTCCAGGCCTGCAGCAACATTCCCGCAGCTTAGAAACGCTAGTTTAGGTTTCACACACCAAAGTCACAGCCAAGTTTTGAGACTAAGAATTAATATGGAAGCACATCAGCCTTTCCTCAAGTATGCACCGAGATATCATACATATGGTGTCTGCATTTTGCCTCCCCCAAAGGTCACCACTGCATCCAGGCATTCGAACCCCCGACCTCACACAGCCAATATCCCTGAGCAACCACAGCGGGTCTTTGAGATGTGCACGCAGTTGTTATGAGTCTGCATTTCACTAGCGAAAAAAGGACGAGGACAAGGAAGAAGCATCCAGGACTAGCGAGCGTCCTGTGTGCTTCTTTGTCCTCATCCTTTTTCTGCTAGGGAAACGCAGTCGTCAGTAAATAACAAACTAGCCCAACTTTCTGCTTTAGTTGTTACGAGGTTGGAACAGTTAATTTGGCAACACTTTCCCCGACCGTGCCAGCTGAACAACTCTGGGTCGCTGACACACCAAGAGATTGCGTCGGCCTTCTTGCTGCCCCTAATCAGCCGGATGCAAACACAACAAGGGAAGCAACAAACGCAGCAATGGGCTACGGCAAGTGCTGCTTATCTTGAAGACTCCTATGTAAGCACAGCACAGACACGCACACACACACACAAGCGGCTGTGTTGCTAGGTACGGAGGATGATTTGAATGCAATCACAGCCCCCACAGTACTACTCCACAGTAGAGCTCTGCTAAAGACAGAAAATTAGGGGTGTGCGAATATTCGAAACTTCGAATATTCGATTCGAATTCTTTGGTATTCGATTCGATTCGAACGACACTTTTATTGTTCGAAATATTCGAACCACCCAAAACTAAAAAAAAAAAAAAAAATCAGAGCGTGTCTGTATCGGTGTTTATTTACAGTGGACTCTCGATGATACGATTCTGGGGGTGCGAATTTCGGGATGATACGAATTTCCGAAAAGTCCTGTCGAAATTGCATCGTTTGCAATGGGAAAAATTTCGGCTGTTACGAACGAACCTGCGCGGCCCGGCGGAAGATACAAACGAGCCGGCGAGGCACCCGACTGCCGAACGAGCAAGTGACGGCTCTCGCTCCCCTGTTTGTCACTCTTTCTCCAGAAACGGCCGGGCTGTTGTTTTCTGCTCGCGAAAACGCTCTGCGCACGCCCAACGCGCTGACACCGCCGCGAAACCACCCCCACGCTGCGCGCGGCGCGGCCGGCGGAGTCAACATGGCGTCGGCTCCAGCCGCGAAGTGGCGCGGGTGCTCGAGCGACCGCTTCTAACCGCTCTTTAAAATGCGGCTCAAGGGAGACACGAAGTTGCTTGTGCGGTAAAGGAGCTGATAATGCATGCGAAAACGGTACTATAAAACATCATCCGTGCCGCTAGTGAAAGCGCCCATAAAATATTTGCCGGGCTGCTAAGCCTAACCATCACCGGCGGAGCCAAGCCGGCTGTTTCGATCTCATCGCAAGTAGTCAGGCTCCTCCATTCTGCCGTGCGCGTCGTGCGTCATTTTCTGACCGAGGTAGGCGCTACCGCGGGCGCGAAATCGTCGATGTGGGCGTGAAAATACAGTGCTCGCAGAGCCGAGGCGAGCGAATCGCGTGCAAAAACGCACCATGCGGTTCACGCTTGGCTGTTGCGGCGTGTAGCGAGCTTGGGCACATCGAGTGAGGAGACGAGCGCGAAGCTTTACGTGCTCCAGAAAGGACTGTTTTGCGACACGGGGGTTAAAAAAAAACAACAGAAAAAATCACGAATTTCTTCACGCGAAAGTAGGAAAAGAAATAAACGAAAACTTTTTTCAGCGCTAAATTTTTTAGTCTGTGTTGGTTCATACGAATTTCGGATGATACGAGTATTTTTCGCAGTCCCGCGAAATTAGTATCATCAAGATTTTGCTGTATCAGCTTGCGGCAATGTGCACGGGCTCGGGCACGCCAGCTACTAGTGTCTCAAGTGAGCGGCTGTTTTCGGTATCTGGTAAAGTGGTGACGAGAAGGAGGTTGTCACTGCTCCCCGAACATACCGAGCGGTTAACCTTTCTCCATGTTAACATTTAAGTGAGTGCAGACCTTAACCTGTTGAGTGCAATGGTATTGTGTAATTCCCAATTTTACTTTGTGTGATTTGTTGTGCAATAAAGTTGCAGTTTTTGTGTCTCTAGATGGTGAAAACATTAATTTTACAAAAAACAATAAGTATTCGTATTCGAAAAATATTCGAAAAATATTCGATTCGATTCGAACTTTGTTTTTATTATTCGAATTCGCTTCGAAATTTAAAAATTGATATTCGCACACCCCTACAGAAAATCCATACAATGTCGCTATTTCTATTCTTCCAAACGGCGAAAAACTACCTCGCATACGGAGTTCTACTGGTTAACTTGAATAAACTGGGATTCTTCAATGTGCGCAGAAATTTGATACGCCTAGGCCTTTTTTTTTTTTATTGCTCCCCGCACAAAACAAAAATTAACAGCCACTGTGGAAGAAAAGAAACTGAACGCTCGGCTGAACAGGCACTGCTTGTCATTTGTGGAACTAAGGATTTATCAATGGCAGCCATTTGAGGAAAGTTTGGCAACTTCACACCCTGCTTGCTGGTTTCTGCGCAGCTGCATGACCTTACCAACACCAGTGCCACTGAACACTGCAACCCCGAGACTACCGTATTTTCCGGTGTATAAGTTGCGGTTTTTTTCTCTGAAATTTTCATTGGTGCGTCTTATAGACCAGTGCGACTTATGTATGGAATAAATCCGGTTCGTGGCGTGGTCCACGCTCAAAAAGGTGCCTGTTTACTACGTGATGTCAGCGCACGTTAAGAGACACAGCTCTATGGTCTAAATGGATCTGAAGCCCACCGCTCCAGTGTTTCTCATAGCCCATATGTCGCTTCGGAACATTAAACCAAACAATTTGCAGCTTTTTCTTGTCAAAAACATAATGACAACGGCCTGTGACTCAGTTCAGAGTAAATTCAAAGTAACATCAAATTGGGTTGTAAAAACAAAATGCAGCTTATAAATTATTACAGACAGTTTACTCTGAAGGAAGTAAATGTGCTGCCAATTTTTAAAATGACAACTTGCTGATAACAAGTTTCAATTTTCGGGCCGCTTCCGTTTGCGTCACTTTCGTCCTCCATGACACCTTTATTGCGCTGATCGTTGCGGCGTGCTTCACATGTGTAGCATCCGTCGTGTCCTAGTTCTCACTAACCATGACACCGCCTGCGAGGCGAAAAAGTTACGATGCAGTTGCATTTGAACAAGAACTAGAAACCGGGCTGCGGGAAGGCAGTTCGAGGTTGGTGAGAAAATTATACGGGACTGGCGCAAAGCCACCAACATGCTACAGACTATGAAATCGACAAAGGAGGCCAACCACGGCAAGAAAGCACGAAGCACGCTGGCCGGAGCTCGAGGATCGTCTGCCCACGTAGGTGCTCGAGCAACAAGCCGAGCAACAAGCCACGAGCTGTCTACAGTGCAGCTCAGTCTCAATGCGAAGACACTTGTAACAGAGATGAAGACTTTTGGATTGGAGGAAGACAGTTGTAGATGGGTTCATAAAGGCCGCATTGATCCCGTTCGTGAGTGGTGACGATGTTGGCGAAGAAGAAATTAGTGAATCGGAGGATGACAGCGATGCACCGGCGGAACTCCCACTTGAAGTTGCTGAATTATTTGTTAGTGATTCGGTGGAAGAAGGCTTCCATGGTCTTGTCTAAACGCCATCGGTAAGTACGTGCCCTTTGTGTGTATCAATAAATCATGAGTTTACCTAAATAACAAGTGTGTCTTTACACCGGTGTGTCTTATACACCGGCGCGACTTATATACGTTTTTTTTTTTTTCGGAAAAACTGTCCTTTTGAGGGGGGTGCAACTTATACAAAGGTGCGACTTATAGACCGGAAAATACGGTACATGCCATGAAGCCACATCTACACTCTCGCTGCTTTTTAAAATCATCAGTGTCCACAGTGTTCCACCTTTCTTCCCACAATAATATAACGCGAAAAGGACATGACAAAAGCACTCACCGTCCCTGCAGTAGCACCAGCCACAAAGCTGAACAGGAAAGTGGGCTGCTTCTGGTTGTAGTGAAGCTTCAGGGCCTCATAGCTTGTCCAGTAGAAACCTGAAGTGGGACATAAGCAGTTTGGCTAATTATCTCAACGCAACTAAGACGCTTGGCGTGCTGTAGTGGAGGCCGGTGGCCTCACTAAATTCTGAGGCAGATTTATGACCCAAGGACAAGCATTAGGCGCAGTACGTACTGACAGTTCTGTTCTTTTGTTGCAGTTTGAGATATGACCACCATGACTTGAATTACATTAGCGAACATGTGTGCAGCGAGCAACATGCAACATAGCTGCATAACACAAGTTGGCTCGTAAAACGAAAAGACATTAGGTACATAAACAGATTCATAAATATGATATAGTTATATAGATAGCTTGACAGAATATATATGAACGTGTGCTGTCCTTGTCACGAGTTTCTAAGCAAGTTAATAGACCATGGAGACGTCTTTTGAATTTCTCATGGCCTTGCCTCTTACAAGTGTACACTCGATGCCGAATATATCGAACCCAGATATATCGAATTATTTCATATATCGGGCAGTCGGAACATCCCCTTGGAAATTCTAGGCAAAAGAAAATATTTTACATATCAAATTATTGATATACCTAACTATTTTGCGATCCTCGTTGTTCAATATATCCGGGATCAACTGTACCTCTCAAGTGAGGCGGAAATGTTCTATGACACAAAGCTGGCAAAACTGCCTTTTTACTGTCGTAAAATAATTTAACTGCACTTGAACTTCAGGCTTTTGCTCTGAATGCTTTATGAACCAGCAACCTTTGGTGCAAGAAAATGCTTTACAAATACTGTACCAAGGTAGGAAGATAGATATACGTAGAACTTCAACACTATGTAGCAAAGGGTACTTCCTTGCAGCCATGCCACTGTTATAGACATCCTGCCATCCTAAAGCGGAGTTTACGTCCCTGTATATTACGAATCAGTGCTGAATTCATTCGATCAAGTGTGCACCACAGATCTGCACTAGGCTTTTAAAAATGTATCCTGTAGCACAAGTCAGAATATTGTCTTAGCAACACAGGCTTCCATTGGGTACCGATCACTGAAGACAGATAGTGAGCCACATCAGGGGGTCAAAACACCATTCAGCCAGCCTGCAATTTTCGCTCACCGCTAACACAGCTTCACCAGAGCATGTGAGCTTAGCTTAGAACTTACATTCTAAGTTCTTAGTTTAGAACTGGGCAAAGATATGCTCACACCTCTTCTTTCATGCCAATGCAGCAATGTTTGTTACAAAAGATCTATTCTTTTTGCTGTGGTTAGTGACTCGATACTAATTCTACACGCTTGATGCAAGCAGCAATCTTTTTCTTTTTTTAGAGCCTTAGTAAAGATTTAAGTGACTTCCTATGCTTGCGAGTACACTAATTTATTCTAGCAGATAAAGTACCATCAAGAAGCTGGATATCAGGCCAGACAGCTAGTCTGTGTTAAGTTAGGGCCAGGTAGAGTGTGTACCGACTGTCATCTACTTGTCACCAATTATTTCTACCTGTCAACTCCAACTTACTCACTCCTCCTTTTTCGAAATAGGGCTGCACACATTTGCACATAACAAACAGACACTGACATAAATGGCACAAAAATTGTTTTCCTGCATCTTTCAAAGTACTAGCTCTAAGGACACAAATGCTTAAATGGCACAGACTACAAATTTACGACGCATTGAGTCTGCACAATGTCTTTCACGTTGAAACATGCATACCTGCCAACCTACAACCTAGGGGCCTCGAAAATCAAGAGAATGGACCGCAGGGGGGGGGGGGGGGGGGGCAGATGGCGGGGGGGGGGGGGGCAATTTTTTTTTCTTGCAGCATGTGGCCGTCTAGCCGACGACATCAGCATTGATTTCAACGCCACAATAATGCTGCAAATCAGGCAAATTCAAAATGACATTTATCTAAAACTGGGAGGAGCAGGGTACAGTGGGAACATCCCAGCTAGCTCACCTACTGATAATTTTGCAGCAACTTCACTGTGGCAGACTTTACTTTCTTTAGAAACTTGTCAGAGTATGACTGCTCATTGCACGTCCCAGACAAAAATCTGGTGAGGAGCCTCTCGGAATGCACAACACTGTCTTCATTGCTGTTGACAAAGAAATTGTCCACTTTCCCCTGCTTCTCAGCAGCGTGGTGCTTGGTCATTGCCAAATGCAGTTTTGTATCGCCTTCGTCCGCATGCATCCCGTTCATGTCACATGCACAAGTCGTGCAAAATCCCAAGTGCTTGCCTTTCCATAGATGGCAGAAAATAAAGAAATTCTGTAGTATAAAATTTTAACAAAAACTTCAAATACCTCTTCGGCAATGCCATGTTGCCAACAGAGCCTACATGTTCCCATAACCCAAGAAAAAGGCCTACACGTTCACTGAACTCAAATGGCTTGGATAAGACTTCCGGTATCTTTGGCTGGCTACCTAACTCATGTCGGCAATTACGTTGCGGCGGTGCTTCTTGCCACGCGTTTTTCTTTCGCATCGCAGTCGGGGTACTATTTCGGAAGATTTACAACCGTTCCCAAACAATTTGAAGAATAGGTAAAAAAAATCGGCAGTTTCCCAGACAAATTGGGATAGTTTGCAGGCATGAACATGCATGAAAACACCGGAACCCGAGATGTCGTGACACAATTCCACAGGACAAACAAAAAAAAGGTACATGCGGAAATGGGTTAAGTGACCGAATTGCATCACTGCTCTCATCCTCTGACATGCGTTTCCAGCGATGACACCGTACATCAGAAGCAAAAAATCTGTGCCACAACAAACTGCCTTAAAAAAAAAAAAAAAAAAGAACAATGATAAAGTTGCCACTTCCATGTGCTACCAACTTACAAGAAAAGGGGACGTCCCTCAAAAGCGTCGGCCCAAGGCCCCTGTACAGCGAGAGCACACCCTTGGTCCGCACAAGGCTCTTCACCGCTTGTCCAATCTCTGCAACGTCGTGACAGGGAGATGAGTTGAAAAGTGAAGCGAAGCAAACTGAATATTCAAAGGTAAGTACGCGTCACTGTTTTAATAATGAAAAAAGAATAATAATACAGCTAGACATGAATTTAGGTAAATAAGTCAGCCCATTTCAATATATCTCATGAACAGGAGGGAATGCACTCCTCTTCCTGATTCCTCCGGCATTGTGAAACATTGCAAAAGCATCTGCGCTGTAATCTTGAAAAATCCCCTACACTGAATTAGGTTCACACGCAATACATTCCTCTGAAATGGCCGTTAGAAGGGTAATCGTAAATCACAAAACTCCTTAGCTCATCATGCTGGGCTGATCACACAACTCTGTTTTACTAATTGTGCATATTCACAGTTATTTGAGAAAACCTCCCACAGGTATTATGCTTTCCTCCCATGCATTGACTACATTTTTTTTTTTTTTTTTTTTTTCAGAGAAGGCTTTAGTTTTGAGTGAGAGAAGAAGCCAGCACAACAAGAGGAGCCAACAAACCCAGGTAGCTGAGCTTCTGGGACTGCATCTTGGTCCGAACCATCTCCAATGGGCTGATCACACTTGCCGAGAACACTGCAAAGGAAAAGGGACCAACAGCAGGAGCTTTTGAGAACAAAACAAACAGCACACATCACAAGAGCATTATCACTAGGACCACAGTAGCCCCCTGGTACAGTCTAGCCTCGTTACAACGAAGTAGCATTGGGGCAGTAAATTAGTTCGTTATATTCGATATTCATTGTAAGCGTAGAGTTAAAAATTGGCTCTAACAAATCGGCAATCTGGCTCGCGCAAAAATCCTAGATAAAAAAACGCATTACTTTAAACTTCACACTTCAGTGAATGAGGTAATCCTTACCTGTCTCCTTGTGGCATTTCAAACTAAAGGGACCAGCACATGAGAACGAGAAATTACAACAGAACAAAGTTCGTTCGGCAAAGCAGGCCTGCGTTCTTATTTACTTGAAGAAGGATGTGGCCTTCGCCCGGTCGGTGGCTTTTCATAGTCCGCGCGGAATGAAGTTTTTCACAGTCTCCACGCAATGAAGGGCCTTTTCTATTTCTGCAGTTTTTCAAGATACTAAAAAATGGTTGTGTTGTGTCAATTTTTTTAAATTTTGCTTTCAATATGCTAGCTTTCGAGTTTTGAGCCTCGCGGGAACCAAATATTTCTTCGTTATAGCCGATATTGCGTGGCTCTCGAGGTTTCGGTTTTGTTATAAAAAGAATAAGTGGCACTTAAAGGAAGTGTGACCAAACAAACTTCGTATTTAGTTTGCTATATCCGATAATTTGCAATATCAGTGTTCGTTATAACGAGGTCCGACTGTAGAACAAAAAAGATAACACAAGACTGTGAACACCTTCAGATGTGCATAAGGGAAGATGCAAGCACTGCCTGTCATGGTTACACACTTTCATTTCTATCGCAACACTCTCATGCAGACAACAGGTGCGCAATATAACAACAGCGCGAACGTTCTTTGCCCGAGGGGGGGTGGGGGCAGTGTGGGGAATGCTGCTGGCTCTGCTAGAAATGCTGTGACAGAAACTCACCCCGAGCAAGGCCTCCCGAGAGGGTGCCAGCCCAGACTGTGTTGTGTCCAGGCATGTGCTTACACAAGAACTCACGGAACTGGTCGTAGGCGGTGAAGTAGATCACAGTGGCAGGCACTGCCATTACTCTGGGACAGGAAAGGGGACGGCCTTTTTAGCGACTGAACTTCACTTGGCGCATCCACAGAACAGAAAACACTGGCACCCATGAGGTTTAAAAAGCACAATGTCATATTACAAAAGTTTTAAAAGAATGATCTACTCAACAATTGCATCGCAACGCGTAGACGCCTGAAACCCACCTTAATGTTACCTTTAACTGGACAAATGGGAAAACGAAAACAAGCATTAAATGCAAACAGACAACTTGCCGCAACACCTCTGAGGTATTAAACAATGCGTAAAAACACTTTTACGATTTTTTTTTCTTTTCTTGTAGCTCTCTACAGCCTCTTTCACGGTGTACAGTCTCTGCATAAAACCTATCTAAGCATGCATATTTGTCACTTTCACTCCGAAAAAAGATTTAGAGGTAGTGAACAAGTACAGAATCAGAATGTAAATGCTTTTAAGCAAATGTTGAGGTCTGCAAAACTCGATTCAAAGTAGGTTGGTGAAGAACGTGTAGGGCATTGTTCTTTCAACTTAACATGCAAAACAATGTACAACATTTGCTCCATTTGCTACAGGCCGCGCGCTCATTTGCTAGGGCGTACTTTGCAATGTTGGTTAACTGAACCTCACTGGTCACATTAGCAAAAAAGGTAACACATTAGCTCAAGTACTGCAGTTGGCAAACAAAACTGACATTAAGTGCTTCGTTCTCCGAATAGTGCCTAATGATACTACGATAGCCTTGGCATGAAAATACAGACAGCCATTCTGTAAGCGTAAATTACGGCATATTAATTAACTCTTTCCTTACTGCACCTATTCCAACCAATCACTGGAGATGAATGATTTCAATCCTAAATTTTCTTGCACTGGATCCTTCCGTGAGACAAGTAGAGACATTCAGTGGTTGTCTAAGGAAATGCTCTTCAGTTTCATTTTTGTTTGCTAGGCGAAACTGATTTTTATTACACGAATTTCTAGATAATTAAACATTAAAGAGGTTAAATGGAAAATATCCATCACTGAACACCACCTCAAAAAAAAAAATTACACCACAGTTTTGTAGTCAAGGTATCAATAATAAATCACAAGACAACATTCAATCATCAAATTTTGGTTCTGAATATGATGATGGGCCAAATCGGCTGTAAACATTTGACAGATTTCCACCAGTAACGTTAATTTTGGCTTAAGGGCAGTTCTATGAATAGTGTGAACATTAATGAAGGTGCACTGATAGTTCCGAATACCAGTGCAGTTTAAACACGTTTTTTCAAACGAATTCTGATCCCTGAAATTCATCCCTAGAGTTTATTGTGTTTGTGAACTCGCGCTGAATAAAATGAAACTGACCACCTAACCAAATGTATAAGGTGAGAAAAACTGCAGAAAAAATGTGAAAATGAAAAAAATAGCTATAGTGGTTTGAATACCGGCGAGTGCTAAATAATCAATGACATCGGGGCAGAGCAGGCCATGATGGAGACTCAAAAAGAAATTGTGAACATCATTGCTAACGCAGTGCATGTGTCCAAAGACAATGGTATGGAAGCTGCCAATTTTGCAATGTAATATGCCGGATCCTAGCTATTGCAAGTTACAAAAAGAGGGCAACGGCTTTGGTTATGAATCGAACGAAAGTACAAATAACAGCTTTTGGCTGGAAAATAAATTTCTACATTTCACTAGATGCGCTCGCATGTCATATTGATTTAACAAATTTCCTGATTTACCATGGCGTCGTCGTCACCCACTATTGCTTATCACATAAAGCTTGCTCCTGCAACTTATCTGCACTTGATTTCTGAGGTGAGAGTTCTAGCTGCTGGTTGGTAGATAAGGCTGAATCAGTTCCGGCTACGGCTATGCACTAAGTTGGCCTCTTATACCAGCAGTTCTTTGTGGACAAGCCAATCGCAATGACAGCACCCTCATCAATGACACCAATCATGTTAAACATGCATGTGTTCATTACAGCAAACTCTATTGCCCCCAGTACCAAGACGCCATGTGTTTAAATGAACATGCTTGTACCACAGCTTATGCAGGGTCACTTTCATCTTTGTAAACATTTCCCGTTTCCGCAATCAGTTTCAGCATTCCCGGCGCATTTCTGAACCTACTATTCTTTTATAATGTCTGAGGACTCCCGCTACAACAAAATGACATGTCACATTTCGGATAAATTGACACTTAGCGAAAATAAACTCGGGTAAACAGAGAATGACTGACAAAAACCGATCACCAAAAAACATTCACTGAGTTCTACATAAACTAAGCGCCAGAAACACGGAACCCAAATCGTATCCAATCCAAATGGTAAACGTTGCAGTAAGCTTGAAACCCTTCGGTTATGTTTCATGGAAAACTTGTGGCACTGGAAAACATGTGAAGCAGTTTTGTGCTCACTAAACCATTTTTGCCATGCGGCAGCTCCCCACACTCTACACCTCCTGCCTTTAAATTGAGAGAACTGTGTTTTTAATAAGAAAGTTTTAAAATTTAGCACAGCAATTGGCTGCCAAGTTTTATCTTCAACCCTCAGTATTTTCTTTGTTTTGTTCTCGCTTGGCAGCTTTCTCAGAAAAGACCATAAAAAATGCAGACTGAAACCTAAGATATAAGAGAGGCACTATGAAGGCTCCCCCCCCCCCCCCCCCTTTTTTTTTGCATCTGAAAAACTATTCTACGCAGATTTGAAACATGCCTCAACAAAACAAACATTGCAGATTTCGTTATAGTCATTTTCAACAATTCTTCAGAAAAATTTCGATTCAAGGAAGCTTTTTCCTAAAAATTTTAACAGAGATATAGTTGAAATAAGTGTTCAATCATTTACATTTTGCATGCCACAATAGAGATAAAACTAGCTTGCAGCAACCAAAAGAACGAGCTTTTTTAGTCAATTTCCCGCGGTAAGAAAAGAGTTAAATGCTTCAACCTGTTTACTCCTTTAAAATAAGCATGCTGAACACATGAGTGCTTGAAAACAGTTGTTTGTGTATCATTCGCGTTAACACAGTTCTCCAAGCACGCATATAATACTCATATGCAACTACTTTTATTCCACTCATATTATGCTCTAATAAAGAACCCGCGACAACTAATAACTCACAAGGTTGGTGGCAAGCCACTCCATAGAGAGGTGATGCCCTCGTTTCTTGCTATCTTTATGAATGCATCCTGCAAGTTAGGGACACATTGGCAACAGCTCCCTGCACCTTGCGTACACTGTTTACCCTTGAGAACCAAACATAGCTACGCCGCCTTGGATCTGCAAGAGAACTGTCAGCACAGAACACAGTAGACTCCTGTTAATCCCACGTTAAGTTCAATGCAGAGCACCTGTGACGGCGCGCTCATTTTATCCCAGACCCAACCTAACAAAAGCATGTAAGGTACACCAATTACTCGGCCACAACTGCCTTCTGTAGGCATGTAAGCGATAAAAATAATAATAACAATAAAGAAATTTCGACTTGCTTCAGAGAGTTATTAATCTATCACCTGTAATGCCGCCAAGTTTAAATATCCTTGTACGGTTGTTATGCTGTACTCGTGGCACCAACACGAAAACTTGTTTACCGAAATGTGCAACCAGTGTGCATTAATTTGGTTTTTGTACCGTTCCTCGTTCCCATGAAAATCTGACCAATCGCTTCCCACTTATTTTGCTTGTAGAGATGTCATGCTTGGCCAGTTTTGCTTAACAAGAGTCTACTGCATTTCAAGGAGCGCCAAAATAAACAAACAAACAAAATTAAAATCAAACGCCTTGAGGAGACACCAACATTTCTTTGGAAAGAACTGGGTACCTTACTAAGTTTCTATTGTGTAAGTGACTGCAAACTAGATCACAGCAGCACAAAGTTCAGCTTTAACAGTGAATAAATTCCGCAAAATGCAAATTGGGTTACCTGCGACATGAACAATCTCAGATTAAAAAAAAGAGGGTGAAGAAACGTTAAAACTAGCATCTGCTTTTCAGGTACATATAGAAAGAGAATGCGAGTTAAATTTATGAAGCTTCAATGGATATGGTGTCATTAACTTCCACCCAAGACCTCCCGGAATACTGAACTTTGAGGAAATGTGCGTTACCGTTAAAGAGAACAGTAGCACATGAAAAACCCACACGAAGGCAAGCTCTTCTGAAAATAAGCCACATCTAACCACACTGCTTCCCTACACATACACGCAACACTGCACTTGGAACAAGACTCAAGAGGGAGGGAGAGAGGGAGGGAGGGAGGGACAGAGACGGACACAGCAAAAGTTGTTCGCCAGCGCTGCGTCCGTGTTTCTCTAGCAGTCTGTTTCCTGTTTCAAGTGCACTCTACCGCACAAATGTCAAAATAACGACTAGCACACCAGTCTACGCTCAGGCAGTGGTCAAAATTTCTCTACAAACATCATTACACTGCACCAACACAATAATTCACACAGGTGCTTCTATGGGTGCACTTCCGAAAATGTCACAACCAAAACTTCTCAGCGATACGTAATCCCAAAATAGTCTCAGCAAAAGCTGAGTAAACACAAACAGTGGCACTATATGACATCTTCCTTCCATACCTCTAGGCTATTTGCTTCATCTGTCTTAAGGTTAACAATTCAAAACGGCTGGCTGTTCTCACTGTGGTCACAATACCGAGCATTTCTTTATGTCTACAAGTGCGGGATCACCCCCTACTCATTTCACTCGTGCATAGAAGAGCACGAGGAGTCTTACAAATTCCACTCCTTATTTTACTCCTCCTTCGTTTACACTCCTCTTGTGGCCCATACTAATGAGGGAGACCAACAGGAGATTTAGACGAAATGCTAAACGGCCCTGAACACAGAAGTTGATCAAACTGACCAACTCACCTCTGTTACGGAACGCACTAAGTGTTATAAACCGTCAGCCAGTTAGTGCATAAAAGGCAACTAACAAAGCAGATAAAAAGCAACACTAATCTCCAAAAAGGCTGTCGCATCTTTGTAGTGTAGCTTAGCTAGGTGAGGAAGATACGAGAGCGAACAAGCGGAACTCACAAATGTCCCATTGAAATGCCCCGGCCTCTTGTACCACTGGCTGGGTGACATCACTGAGCCGTTGGGCCCGCTGGGGCCATTTCCGTTGCCATTGAGGCAGAAACACATGTGCTCCATGAGGCCATTGCAGTACAGGAAGCACTTGTTCTTGACCAGCCGTTTCTGCTGGGCTTGCAGCCGGATCTTGACAACGTCCAAGGGTGTCACTGTTTTGCACCAAGGAAAGTGCAAAACAAGAGGAAAAGAAGACGATCAGTTTTCAGAGGCGCAACAGTGACAGGAGTGCTGTTAAAATGAT
Source organism: Haemaphysalis longicornis (assembly GCF_048455015.1). Classification (NCBI taxonomy): domain Eukaryota; kingdom Metazoa; phylum Arthropoda; class Arachnida; order Ixodida; family Ixodidae; genus Haemaphysalis; species Haemaphysalis longicornis. The sequence continues at coordinate 118,328,787 of NW_027526361.1, read as the reverse complement.
TGATGCGCCTCCCACACTCAGAACAAACTGAACGGGCCCACACGCTGCAAACGGTGACGTCAAGAGGACAACGCAAGAAGTTTCCCAGCAGGAGATGGATTGCAGTGCGATTCCTGCACCCAAACTCTGCGCTTACTGGTTACCAAACGATTGCTTGGAGCACACTGGCAGTATTCTCAGTGAAGAGTCCATCAAAATTACTCAGGCATGCATTTTTGACTACAGTACTATGTTGGGCTAGTTGGTGGGAAGTGAACGTGCTGGTAAACAGCTTGACGACAGGACAGCGAGAAAGACAAACACGAGCGCTGCCCCCTTCTCACTTTTGCCCACTTCGTATGTCCAGTAAGAAGGCAGGTGCAAAAAATAGTTGAGATATGGGGGTACTGAGCCAAAGAAAAGCAAGGACACCTAAATGCGAGCAAAGGGTTCTAAGAGCCCATCCCAGCCCATCTGAATAAGAGCTAGAAGGCACCTGAAGTTCTAGATTTTAACACAAGGCCGTATTTTTATAAGGCGTACTCTCCAATTATACAACCGGCGCTTGCCATGCAAACCAAAAGTATGTCAGCCAGTATGACATGGTCCACTCTTCCAGGAATCCACAGCTGAAATGTGCCAGAACATTGGCAGTGAGTGCCAGGTATGCATCGTGGCAGGCGTTGTCTGCTGCCTATCAATGCACCACTGCTGTGTCCGCAAAGATGCTCATGTAGGTATCTTGTACTTATCGAAAATAAGCTGGGGAGTTTTTATGCCCCAGTGAATTGTTATTACCCAAATACGGGTTGAGGTCTTGATATCGTCTTGCTACGCAATCCCTTCTCTTTGCCAGTCTTGGCGATGCATTAAATGGTTTCGGTTACCTCGATAATTTGATGCAAGATAAATTCCGCATTCATACCTGAAAAGTCTATATGAAAGTTTATAAGTTCATACCTATATGGTGTTCATAAATGGCAACACAAACTTATACGCTCATCCGCACAGGAATGTTTTGTGACAGCGGGTCCTTTGATTTTAGCCGAGAACTAAGTTGACACTATCAGCAAGACAACATTAGCGATGTGATATTTCTCAAGTGAAACTGATGTAATATCCTGTTCGTAGATCTTGCGCACACAACAAATACACATTGTCTTTTTTAGGAGTTCCCCCATACAAGAGACAAGGGCCAAATTTTCCCTTTAAATGCACGTTCTGATTTGGTTATGGGGTTCAACGTACTACAGCTACACATGGACTATGAGGTACACCATAGTAGGAGGACTCTGGATTAATTTTGACCACCTGGGTACCTTTAACATGCGCTGAAATATCAACACATGGCGTTATTGCTTTTCGCCTCCACCAGAAAAGTGGCCGGAAATCAAACCCGCGCCCTTGGGCTCAGCAGTACAACGCCTTAGCCATCGCGGAGGGTATAATGGACATTGTGGCACCTACATTATACTGAACCCACAAATATCACAGCAGAACATCAGTTTGTCCAAGATTACAAAAATTGTTTCAGTGTTCGTATTCACGGATAGCTTTATGATGTATTTATACACGTATATTTCATCATCCCAATCCCAACTATCAACATTTTGTTTTGAGTATCCCTGCTAAGCGGTGTGGCTGCACTTGCCATAAAATTTTTATTGCGCGAGGCTTTTGTGCGATACGCCATTAGCACATGATTACAAGCACTGGTATTGTACCCTCCCTTTACTCTTACCACTTGCACAATGTCATTATTTGATCATGCAAACATCCCCAATATGCAATGTCAATTTCGCCTTTACGGCTTTTCTGGCCTACATGAAATGGCTGATGGAGTAGAACATGCACCAGATTACTATAAACAGAGCTTTGAAAAACCGGCAACACAGAGCAAAGATAGCGCCTGCAGCAAGCGTCATGAGCATGTGACCAGAAAATACAACACAAGAGCTCCAGTGTTTGCTTCGAACAAGTGCCCACTTGCATTCCCAGATGGTCCGAAATCCAGCGCAAAATGGTGAGGCAGACGCAGGCGGTGTGCATTATGTGCTATATGCGGAAATCACTGATTACGCAAGAAGCTTCAGTTCTGCTTTAGCACTGAGGATGGGTGCAAATACACATGCTCCCGTTTACAATTGACCAGCCACCCTGTGCAACGTAAACACTGCACCAAATCGCGCCATTAGGGCATAAAAGGCCGGTTTCCCCCCAAACAAAACATTCCTGGACAACTTTCCATACTTTTTTTTTCACAGAGCCGAATGAACGATTGGACTTGTGTGGAGGGCGTTAGAGATAGTGATGTGTAGCGACTTTCAGGCGGTTGCTCTAGGAGTTGCACTAAGACAGCCTTTTGGGCAACAAAAGACGAAAACTTGTTTTTCCGCTGGAGAGCAGCGCGCCACGGTAAGAGCCTTTGTTGGTGCAGTCCTGCGTCCTTGAGTTTATATCGTGGCGCAGTGCCAGACAGAGATGCCCGCGATGCCAGATGGCACCGCAAGCATTCGCAGCTCGTTCGCCTCTTTTCCGTACACCGAAACATGTCCAAAGAGCAGCGCAAACAACGCACCGCCAACCACAGGGAAGCGTCTTATCTCGTCGACTCCTCGCAGCCATATCGCAAGCACGCGCGCTTCAGTTCACAGAGCAGCAACCGCAAGGACAGACAGTGTCCGCAGCTCGTGTCGTGGGTGGGTAAACGACCGGGAAAACACGGTAGCTTCCATTAGAAGTGCACCCGAACTCAACGCAGGGTCAGCGAACCAAACGCAACCTAGTACGTCCACCAAGACGACACGGACGATCAAAACCACCAAACGACGCGGGAAGCCGTGTGAAAAAATCACCGCCACAAGCTAACTGGTTAAACACTGACAAGTTCGTAACTGGCTAAACACAGACAAGTTCGTTCCCTATAAAAACTAACCTCAGCTTACGCGCTCAGCAAAGGTATGGCGGAACACTTGACGCGTGTAAATATTGCCACGAGTCCTGCTGCAAGCAAATGAATGGCCGATCGCTCTCAACGGATCTTCAGTGCGACATTGCCGTTGCGTTCGCCTCACCAGGGCGATCTGCCTGCACGCGTCACGCTGCCTAATTTGTATCACTGCTAAGCCAGATTTCCATATTCATTCACTTACAAGACAAACAAGCCGTGGCATTGAGATACGCACCAAAAAACGATGTTGTGAGGGCCCCGGTGCAAGAGCAGATCATGCGCTGCGAAGCGGTGATGTTGTCGGCGCTGCTCATCGCTGCTTTCTTGGGTGTGAGGGTCAAGCAAATGGGTGTGACACGTCCCGATGCACAACGACCGAGCAGCTCATAACGAAAAAGTACTTGGTGTAGAATAAAAGCGACACACCGCCTTCCCGGAGCAACACGAGCAGCACATGTTTTTCGCTAAATGGCATCTGAACAGAAGGTGGCGCCTGCGTCGACACGCCGGTGCCCAGGGTTGCTTGCCGTAATCTCCGGTGTTCGCTAACTTGCGGGTAATTTTTTTCTCCCGCGCGTGGCTGCGAGGAGTTTCGTTTTTCTCTTCCTCTTGAAGCCGGGTTAAGTTCCCTGAACAAGTGGGCTACTAACAGTTTTGATTGATTGATTGATTGATTGATTGATTGATTGATTGATTGATTGATTGATTGATTGATTGATTGATTGATTGATTGATTGATTGATTGATTACTGTATCCCCTTTGCAACGGGGTAATGACGCCTCATCTTTCCAAAGAAACTAATATATCTATGAGGACAGCCTCAAAATACCTTTTTCTTTTGCAGGTGAGCTGTCCTAGGCAATATTCCCCGCTCTACCTTTCGTCCACCAGCATTCTAATCTTATTTTAGTCACCTCTGCAGCCTTGAAGTTAACTCCATCAACCCTAGGGCTTCTGGAAGCCGAATATTTCCCTCATGTAGATTTCGACAGATACACTCACGTTCCAATGCCATGTGCCTCATAGTTTCTGTTTCTTTTCGGCAGACCACGCATACCTTGTCATTTTGTGTATACTCCCCCCCCCCCCCCCCCAAAGCTCTTATTTCTCGAGCACCTGCTCTAGGCTCAAAAAGCAGAGCACTGCCCTTGGAATTATCGCAGAAATTTCTCTGCCCTGTATACATCTCTGACGACGTTTTAGCTTCCATTTCTTTTGAGGGTAATCGGCGCTTGTTATGAACACTGAGACGGACACGGGAAAAAACGTAGACTTTCACGAAAAGACGGCGCCGTCTTTTCGTGAAAGTCTACGTTTTTTCCCGTGTCCGTCTCAGTGTTCATAACAAGCGCAACTTACCCTCAAAAGAATGCTATACCAACTAGCCCGACATTGCAAGCTTTACTGAATTCCATTTCTTCTCTCCATTTATTTGTTTCTATCTGCCTTGATTCTTTTTTGGTTACCTTGGCTATCTTTGATTCTGTACTGGTCTGTCCGTATTTCATCGCTATCCTAGTCTTGCTTAGCCGCAACGTGTCCGCGCTTCTCATGTATAGCTACCTAAAAACTTTAGCTGTCCACCTACGTTGATCTATCGCTCTCAACCTCTCCTCAAAAGATAGTTTACTATGAGCTTCTCGAACTTCAAACCACGCCCAGCCCATATCTCCCGGTGAGAGATGTTTGAGTGGCGCCCCCTGGCTTCTGACGTCATCTCTGGGACTCGCGCCGCTGTCGTCTGCTACGCTCCGCTTTAGAGGGGCAGCAGTGCGTGTGCTAGAAATCGCCAATTTCGATGCTTTGGTGCATTAAAAAGCGTATTTCCAGTAATTCAGTTATTTTTTTAGCTTCTGACACCTCTGAATAATTTCAATCTGTATCCCGCACAGGTTTGCAAAACATCAGGCGAGGGAGAGAGGACAACTTTTCTTAAGAGCATCGGTCAGAAGATCGTGTGAAACTCGTCTTTACTAGTTTATTTGCGAGGCTCAGTGCTCAGAGCTTTTCAATAAATGTTCAAAATGCGTAGGCTTCCCTAAAGTATTCTTGAGATGCTCTTATAATATATTTAGAATCAACAGTCTGTAATACTACGCACCAAGTAACGGGCCCCTACGCGCACATCGCATAGCAGGAAAAGACAACGACTGTCTTCTATTTCTTTCGTGTTTGTTGGCTTGTATCAGATTAATGTTTTAGGTGCGAATCCGCCGTTGAATGGGCGCCGTTGTGCGGCGTCCACACCCACACTGCGCATGCCTGGCCAGGCACCGCTGATGCTGATTGTGGCAGGATGCCCCTAGAGATTGGCCAACCAAAGAATCACGAGATAGCTTCGCGTTCTACCACCGTCGTCATCTTCCCGTAGGGAAACCCTGAGTAGTATGCGAGGCATTCCTCCTCTCCTCTCCGGGATTGCGCAACGAATGGCAACACCTGTGGCTCCGCGCGCGATAATGCGAAGCAGCTTAGGGTTAGAGACGCGACAGTAGCCGCTGCATACTCCGGTGGGGGCGCCACTGTAGCTCCGCGGTATAAATGACGCGCGCGCGCGCACTCCGCTCCCCTCATTTTCCTCCCGCAACGCCGCGATCGAACTGAAAACTAATGGGAACTTGAGACGACCCCATGGCTGCTGCGCATAGTACTCAGGGTTCCCGCTGATGATGATTGCGGCAGGATGCCCCTAGGAATTGGCCAACCAAAGAATCCATCACGAGATAGCTTTGCGTTCAACCACCGTCATTTTCCCGTAGGGGAACCCTGAGTAGTGTGCGAGGCATTCCTCCTCTCATCTCCGGCATTCCTCCTCTCCTCTCCGAAGCTCCTCTCCGGGATTGCGCAATGAATGGCAACACCTGCGGCTCCGTGCGCGATAACTCGAAGCAGCTTAGGGTTAGAGACGCGACGGTAGCCGCTGCATACTCCGCTGGGGGCGCCACTGTAGCTCCGCGGTATAAATGACGCGCGCGCGCGCTCCGCCCCCCCTCATTCTCCTCCCGCAACGTCGCGATCGAACTGAAAACTAATGGGAACTTGAGTCTACCCCATGGCTGCTTCGCATACTACTCAGGGTTCCCCTACGGGGAGATGGTGAAATCTTTTTTCTGTGCCCAACGCTGTAATTTTTCTGCACCGTCACGAATGTCTTATTAGCAGGTTTGGGGATGTTTGTGAGGTTCACAAAGTTCGTGTGGATATTTTGTTCAGGCTGCATGGCATACATTCCCTTTTTCACAGATTGGCTTTCGTTACGGCCGCGTGCAAGAAGGTGCATGTCCGCAGCGTGCGTTATTTATTCACATGTAAATACAATGAGAAGGTTTCTAATACGCCACCGCGAAGCGGCGCAGCCAACGTCGTCCAAAGTACTAGAAGGTGGCTTTTGTCCCCCGAATTTTTATCGTAACCATCGTTATCATAACGAACTGACTCTCAACCCGAACAATTAGGAAATAATTACGGTGTTGAAGGCTTTATATACTCGCTAATGAACGCAATAAATAGTATACGTGCCAGTTCCCAGTATAACAAGATTCGATACCGATGAATATGTCCAAGCAGTTTATTATTGTTTTCCAACCCCTTCAGGCGTAAAGAACAAATCCTGGCCTACTGGGGATGACGTTTCATGCATTGAAGAAAATTACTCTGACTCTCTGGAGTGCAGTGTTATTATAACGTGTATCTGGATATGGGGAAGATATGGCTGTGGGAAATGTACGGTAAATATTCCTCTAGGTCTGAACAAACGCGTGCGTGTGTGCGTGCATGCGTGCGTGAGTATGCGTGCCTGTGTGCGCGCACGTGCGTGTGTGTGTGCGTGTGGTTATGGTGGAAACGTGATATGGCAATAGTGGAAGTATATTCTAGGCCCTATATTACGGCAGCGCACCTGCAGAAATGATGGAAGCCGACTAGCACAAACACCTCTCCCTACTGACTTTTTACACTCCGTACTGTCTTTTCATAATGACAGAAAAGCAGGGATGAAAAATGGATGTACGTGTCATTCCTAAGTCTCAATGATTTGGTTCACACATAAATATCCGACGAGGTTGAAACTACGATTGCTTTGTGGATGAAGCGGTTATGGCGCCGTGCCCTGCATTATGAGCACAGCCTCCGAATTTGTACCAGCCACGTTGGTATCGGGCTCAATTGCTAACGTTTTGCTAAAAACGTTTTGCTAAAAACGTTTTGCAGACGCCGAGTTCGCGAAGCCCAATTGCTGCCGGTTCTAATGCGTATAACCACGGTGCGCTTTGGGAGAGATGTGAAAGACTGCTGACAAAACGACCCGGGCCTTCCAGTCGCGGAGAACTTCCAGCGGCAAGTTCGGAAATCAATGTGCGGTGCAGCTAACGTGTCTCTGACGAAGGGAGAGATTGGGGCAACAGAAGAAGAGCGTCACTCCCGAAGAACAGGACCTCGGAGCGAAGGCCGCCGCGCCGCTACTAGATAACGGATGCGCCGACTTCGGTACAATTCCGGATATCGCGCCGGTGAAGCGGCGGCGAAACGCGAGGCGAGTTTCAGAGGATCCGGAATATTACCAGCTCGCGTACCTTGTACATACTTTAATTACCGGGTGTTCATTGCTCTTTTGGGGGCTAACGACGACACTACGCAGACAACTTGAGCGGGTTTCAAAGCATAACCACGCATAAACTTAGCCGAATCAAGAAAAAGCTAGGTGTAGCCGCCTCCTCCACTGCTTCTCCAGCCTTGCACCACTATTGTGCAAGCTGCGCCAACTTTTGTAGCGTGAGCATCACTGGCCGAGGTTGAGCAGTTCCGTGTGGCTCCTGGAGAGCCGTGCTGCGCATGCGCGAGGAGCAGTGACGTCACACGGCGCACAGAACGTTGCTCGCTGCCCGACGTCTCTCACACACCCCACGCGCCCAGCGTCTTCGCCGACCTCCGTTCCGCACGTGGCGGCCCGGTCCACTTGATGACCATGCGAGGGGTGGCCGGGTGTGCAAACGATGGCTCGTGCGTCGCAGCAACGCCGGCGTGCGCCCGTGTAACCAGCTTAGCTCTAGGGCGATTGGTGACGCTGCGCCGGAGCCGCTTGTCACATAATACGTGTCACATAATACGTATGCCGTGTGTGTGTCATTGAAGCAGCAGTAAGCATGATAATCAAGCTAATCCTAGACAACCAGCAAAGTTAAGAATAACCAGCTGACCCTTAGCTCACGGTACGTATATCCTGGCATATAGCCGAGCTAAGTGACTGCTAATACATTTTTTTAGTTGGTCTGTTGTTTTGCTGTTTGCATCATATGTCGTCTTGATGTTTGCATGCATAATGTCCATGTTAATTGGTTCTCAGTTGTGGTATGTCATCCATGTAAGTCGGTAGACGTTCTCTTTGATCCGTATGAGAAAATTAATTTTAAAATAATGTCTATGTTAGTTTAGAACCAATTAACATATACATTATTTATTTATTTAAATAATATCAATGTTATATGGTTCTCAGATAATTGTCGTCCATGTAAGGATTAACGTTTTCACTCTGAACGTTGCACTGTAGTCGGTAAACGTTCTCTTTGATCCGTATGATGAAACTATTTCTATAGCATAATGCAATTTTTCGTGTTCAACACACGTTAAGTTTTTGTTTGTTCATGCACCAGTACAGAAGCCTCTGCACCGGAGTCACGTTTATCAATAATGTTTTAGTAGTAGATTTAGTATTATTATAGTTGTTTGTTTTATCCATTGCGATCGGCAAGAATGGGATCGCAGGCAGCCCCATGCTGCCGAAGACTGCCTCTTCGCATACCGTGCGAGCAGGACGTCCTGACGGCCGGTTTACGTGTGGAATACAGTCAAAACTCGTTCTAACGAAACCAGGTCTTACGAATTTCCCGATCTAACGAAAAAAATAGCAGTGGCTTAGCTCGGTTATGCCAGGATATACGTAGCGTGAGCTAAGGTTTGCAATCCAATCCAGTCAAGTCCAATCCAGTCCAATCCAGTCCAGTCACTGCTCCTCGCGCATGCGCAGCACGGCTCTCCAGGAGGCACGCAAATGGCTATCGAGCGGCTCCGGCGCAGCGTCAGACTTGCTACAGCGCAACGGAGGCGCACAGCTGGGCACGCGCCGGCGCCAGTGCGCCTGCCGCGGCTATGACGTCACTCCTCTGGAATACGTAGAGCGGCGAATGTGCAGAACTAAAGTGAACCCTCTTCTAGTTCACTTTAGCAGAACCAATTCTCTACACACCCGTACTCCAATGCAATGAAATCCAATTTAATGCAATCCAATCCAATCCAAATCCAACCCAATCCAATCCAATGCTCCTCGCGCCGCTGCGCAGCACGGCTATAGTGAACTAGAATACTTGGGTATTCTAGTTCACTATAGCACGGCCCTTCGGCCTTTCTCTATGCTTCGGCGTCCACGCGAAACTGCTCAACCTCGGCCAGTGTAGCTTACGCTACAAAATTCGGATTCCCCGCAGGTGCCTGTACGGCTCAATGCTTTCATGAACTAGAACTAACGAAATAGACAGCGACATCCCTATTTAACGAACTATTTCAAGAAACGGACACAGTTAAAAAAGGAACAATTTCGAATATGTTTCCTCAGAACGTCATGAAGGTTATTGCGCTACGTCAGGAGAAAAAAAAGAAAAGAAAGGAAAACGAGGCAGCTCTGTTTTTACGGAGCTCTATACGAGGAAAACTGAGCAGTCCCGTGGTCGCAGATCAGGGCATTCCGGCCAGCATGCTTCCATAATCTGGAATTACGTCAAAGAAAGAGAACCTCAACACCACGTGCACCATATACTCGAGAAGTTGGAGGAAGCCCTGATTACGTGGTTCAAATATATGAGAGCCAAGAACGTTCTGCTAAGCGGAGAAATGGTACAACAAAAATCACCGTGTTTCGCTCGTCTGCTGGGGTGCGGCGACTTCAGGGCAAGCCCCGGCTGACTTATTATTTTCACAGTGGAATTTTAACGCATTGCTAAATTATCGGCAGGCCAGCGCAGCTGCCGCCGCAGTTGTACGATGTCGTGGTAGCCGCATGGGATGCGCCTCCCTTTAGACATCAAATTTATGGAATTAACTGTTAACGATATGGCAGTCGCAGTTTTAGAAGCTCTCGATTTAACGAAATAATTCGCGGTTCCCCGGCTTCATTAGATCGAGGTTTAACTATTAGTTTTGCGTTCAGAAAACGCTTTGTGCTGTTGATGCTTCTCTATTTCCCGCGCACGAGCCCGCCATGCTGATCGGGAAAAGGAAAGCTTAATGTAGGCCAGGGACAACTTGGGGAAGGTCAACAAGGTACAGGGTACACTTTCGCACTAATTCTGTTCCTAAAACTCCTTAACGCACTGAGTAGGCAGGTAGCACCTGAGATAAACATAAACATAAAAATAAGCTAAGTGTGAATTATGGGCCCCTTCGATTATATCAGTCTTATGGACTGTTCGCAGAATGCCCTGGCTTTTTTCATGTATCCTACGGAGCCTCCGGGCCAATGGCAGTAGTATTCGGACCACCCGCGGTGTGTGCAGAACCGATAATTCGAGGATTTTTTTTAAAGGGGCCATGAAAGACAAAATACAAGTTTGGTTAACTAAAAAAATCTTGGGCCATATCTCCAATAACGTGAATGAAACCTGGGAAGGGGCGAAGCATGCAGTGTATAAACGCAGTCTTGGTGACTGGGCGTTTTTCCCAACGGAAATGAAACCCTTGGGGGGGGGGGCAGAGGTATACAGCTTTGCTGTAAAAGTCTCGTGTCTTTGAAGCACGAAGCTCCCTAGCGCGAGGCGTAAACGAGTGTCCCGGTGTCTTAGTACCGTGACTACTACAGACGACGATTACGACGACGATTATGACGACAGGAGACGCCAACAGCCCCAGCCCCTAAGGGGCTTCGACCCTAAAAGACTGCTTTTTCCTGACAACAGTGATGCTGATTTTATCGCCAACTTCATGCAACAGATTGGCCGCGTGTCTGCTCCTTTCGTTGCAAATGTCGACGCAAGACGATATTCGACTGGCGCCCCTGGCAAATAAATGCCTCCCTTCTCTTTCCTGCTCACCTTTCATGCTGCTCCTCTCCCGTCTCGTTCCTCCCAAGATAACACGCTAGAGGTTTGCTGAAGTCAATTTAAATTTACCGCGTTCCACTGCTCCAAGTCGGGTGACTCGATGCTAGTGCTGCCGTACGGCGGAGACGCGCGTGAATCGAGGCACCCGACTACAACGTTTATAGAAACGCGTTGCCTTACTCCACGAGCGTTCCAAGCGAACCTATCGACAATTTAAGAACGGCACCGGAAGTTGCCGCTGTGCCTTGTCACCGTAGCCGGATGTTTCTCCGCGCGGCGCAAGTAGGGCGTTACTGGGAATATTTTGAGCATGGCGTGAGCCGTTCCTGTGATTTTAAATGCGAATGCATTTCTTAGTCGGGGGTTGTCGTGCGTTGGCCGGCGTGCGCCTAGCAACAGCTGTGGCACGCCTAGCAACCGGAGCACATGGTAGCTCGGGCGGGAGTAGCGGAGGGCAAGGGGAGAGGAGGAGCGCGCTCGGCGTGTGAGGGCGCTCGCATCGCGGAGCTCGGGCGGAGTAGCGGAGAGTGAGTGGAGAGGAGGAGCGCGCTCGGGCGTGGGAGGGCGCTCGCATCGCGGAGCTCGGCGGAGAGAGTCTAGGTGGTGTTGGCGTGTTGCGCGGGTCTCTCTCTCCTCTCCGCGTACCCTTTCTCCGCTCGCTGCGCTCGGAAAAATATATATAAATGCAGTGGAGCGCGCGCCTCTCTCCGTGACTGCTTGCCGCAGCGCACTCATCGGTGCACCCAATGCATTCGCATTTCCGCACGATCTCCTTCGGGGAGGTGGGGGAGTTTTTTTTTTTTGGACTTAATATGCTTATAAACGACTCCAGTGACGACAAACAAACTGCGTGAGACAAGGCAGGCGATATCACGCATTCATAGCAAACCCCTTTCAAAACGCGCGCGCACTGACGTCACGGGTCCGGCGCTTTAGCGGAGTGATACACTACATGAGGTGGTGTCGTTCTTGAGTTGTAACCGAGTATAGTGGAACCTTTCGTTGCTGTGGGCGTTTGATTTTTTTTTAATTCCGCGAGGTAGCGCGGGCAACAGCAGGCGACGGTTTTCTTTAGTTGGTGTAGTATTTTATTTTCTATTGCAAAAAGCAGGCATCCATAATTTTTTTAATGAAGGAACAATGCAAATATCAGTCATGTATTGATTTTCTTCCTTATATATGCCTAGTGTTTTGTTCTTGTTCAACAATGTTGACGTTTAGATTTGGCTGGGAGTATATAAAACTATTGCGCAGCTTTTGTTCAACTTTGGCCGGCTGGCTGAATCGAGTGACATACAGATAGACCAAATTTTTTCCGTTCAAGTAACCCAAGAAAAACTATCGTCTTTAATAATCGGGATATTAAAGAAAGCGTATGAAGCAAGTGTCGCCTTCCCAGCCACCTTCCGACGATTTCTCTGTGACGTCATAGAAACTTGTTTGTGTGATTAGCTGTCGTCGACCCAAGCCACCACCAAGAAATATGTTCGGGCAATTGTGGGGTCTCTAGTTCCGTATCACCAGGATGCTAACAGCCGCTTTACACACTGATTACTATAGGTGTTTTCGATTTGGCTGCACTCGCTGCACTCATTCAGGTAGTGCAACACTCGCCTCTTCGATTTTCGAGTGCAGCGCGTGGCGCCTGCACTTTTCTCTTCGATTTACCGACGGTGAAGAGAGTGCAGTATGAGTTCTCACGGCTTCCCCTGCACTTCCCAGGGAGGAGGTGCAGAAGCAGACGACAAAAGTGCAGGACCGGTTCTGCAGTGGCGGCGCCTGCGCTGTAACTGGCTGAACGCATCCTGAGCTCACGCAGAAAGCGCAGGCCAAATCGAAGAGACCTTATGTTTTTAGTGCTGGCCCATATTACGCACTGAAGCGCGAAATTTGAATTTATGAATTCCTTGCGTTTTTTTTTTGTTGAAAGATGTTCAATATAGTCATCCCTTTCAGGGATTCTCGATTCAATTTATGTAGAACTACAATAGAACAATGACCTTGGGCAAAGTTTGATTACTGCCCACATTTCTTTTTGCCTCTAAAATGGCGGTAGGCTTATTTGTGATAGAGAAGAAATATAATGCATAGTATGCGGAAGCTACAAAAAGCCAAGTAGCATAAAATACTACTTAGAATGTGTTGCAAACGAAAACAATTTTGGGCTAAACCCAACAGCGTGTTATGTCTTGAGAATAGTGCTGACGACGTAGGAAATTGAAAAGCGTCGCTGGGCACTTATCAATATCAGGCGAAAACACGAATCAAAAAAGCTTTTATTTTTCTTACATCAATAAATCAAAGAAACGTTAACTTTATAGAATCACACACACACACACTTTCACAATCCAGTCAGCGTCAATTTTGGCACTGGAGCACTGTGAGTGAAGAAGGTATAGTATATCAATGTTATATACGAATTGCCACGGGGCGCCTGAAAAGGACACATATGTAGCAAATGAAGCACTTGACATCCAAGTGCAGATGGGCCTCGTGGAATTCGCATTTCCACAGCCAGTGCTGGTGAACTCCACTTTACCATCCGCCCATTCCTGCTGGCTTCACTGCACTCCGCCTTTTCATCGTCAATCCGACTTGTACTCCTTATCCTGAGACAAATGCGGTGCAGGAGTAGCCGCGTTGTCACTACCGGAAGTAGCTGCGGCACCGGGGATAGCGTCAGGGGAAAATGGAATCGTGGTCTTCTCTGTCATGACCATAGCGCTCGTGGCGGTAGGGAGGCTTGAGCTTACACTCGAGGAGGCGGTGTCGCGTACAGTAACCGATCTGGCCAAGGTCTTGCGCTGAGAAGCACGTAGGGTGACTCGTGAACCTTGCTTGCGCGTGAGCTGCTTGTAGTCCTCACTCTTCTTGGAGAGGTAGTAATACTCCACGCAGTCCGCCACGCTCTTCCGGCCCAGGCAGGACGCGATGACGTCAAATCGCTTCGGGTGCTGGATGAACATTTCGCGGAAGATCTCCTTGTCCCGGTCGTCCCACTCGTTGGTCGAGTGGCGCTCCTCCAGCTCCGCCAACGGGTCCTGTACCAAGTTTCGGAAGTCCACGTGGCGCGGGGGCCGCTGCTCACCCGACAGCAAGGGCGGAATAATCGCGCAGTTCAGCTTCCTGCGCTTCTCCTTCGCTGGCTCTTGGAGACCGAGAATCACCTGCATATCGGCGCCCATGCGCTTCCGCTTGCCTGGCTTCGCGTGACTTTTGGAGAGACGCAGCTGCTCCCTCAGGGTCTTCTTCAGCTCAGGGAACTGCTCCTCGAAAAACTGCCGCTGCTTCTGCTCGTTGGCCTTCCATTCCACACTGCTGCCCTTCTGTCCCATTTCATTCGGCGTAGCTGACATGGACCGATTCCGGGAAGCCGAAAAAGAATCTGCCCTGGCCTGTCTTTCTTGCGCTTTTCTTTTAAGATGTGACATCAAAGTGTTCTTAAACTCTTGATACTTTTTCTTGTTTTCGTGAAAAATGGCCGTGTCGGAAGGTTGATGGTACAACGGCTGAGTCAGCTCTGGGCCCAACTTATCGAGAACGGCGTGGGCGAGGCGTGCTTTTTTCTTATTTTCGGCGTAGATAACCTCTGCAATGCTCCTAGGCATCTCGGCGAGTGGGCCCTGGACATCCTCATCGTTGTCAGCAGAGTCGTCGTAGGCATCAAGCTCCTGCTGCCCGTTTCGGAAACTGGTCGTGAACAGCTCGACCTGATCGGTCCCCACGTCCAGGCTGTTAATGGCATCAAGCAGGTCGTCGTCGGAGGAGCTCTGGAACCGGCGCGCGTCCTCCCCGGGCTGCGCGGAGGACATGGCATCCTTCTTGGAGGGTGGCTTGTCGACCTCCGTCCTCTCTATCGGCAGCAGGGGGGCATCGGGGAGTGAAGGCTGCCGGGAAATAGTGTCACACTTCTGCAGAAAGAGCAGTCGGGGGCGTTCGTTCATGGACACCAGATCCTCAGGCGGCCCTTCATTCGCCATGATTCTTCTTCTTCTTCACGTAGTGCTTACGTGTACACGTGGGCCATGCGCTTCGTCTTCGTCTATCCACTGCTTCATCGTCGCGAACTGAACACGTGATGCTAATCATGTTACCTTACTAAAAAAAAAAAAAGAACGCTACAACCAACGCTCCTTCACAATCCAACCAGCTCCAGTTTGGACGAGGTCTTTTACGACCAACAATTGTAACTCTGGGTTTCTCAACTTCGCTTCTTCGCGCAAGAGTTTAATCTCGTGCTCTAGTGCCTCACTCTCCCGTTGGAGTCTCTCTCGCTCGAGCCTCCTCCTTTCTCGTCGGATTTGCTTGAGCTCGAGGTCGTACCATCGCATCTTTTCCTCGTGCTGTCGTTCTCTTTCCACGCATTCCTGTTGTCGTTTCTGCCTCTCGAACTCCTCACGCTGGCGCTCAGCCTCAGCCTCTGCCTCGGCGGCCTGACGTTTCGCGGTCTCCCTGCCATTGATCAGCTCAATGCATTCCGACAGCTCCTCATCGTCAGACCCGACAGCGAGTATAGCCTGTATCAGCTCTGGCTTTCTCAGCGCGTCCGTAACATCCAAGCGCAACTCTTTTGCAAGCTCCAACAACTGCGGTTTTTTCAACGCCTTCAAATTCATGGCCGGTCTAGAGTACTGCTTTCCCACTGCTCCAAAAATGTTTTGCGCGAATAACCCACGCGACAAAAACACACGCCCTACCAGCTATCCTCAGAAGCCTGGTAAAACTCAGTGAAGAAAAGTCCCGTACTCACCATTGACCGCCGTGAATTTTACGAAGTCCGAAGCCGGCTTAACGTCTACGGTGTTGGATCTCGCACCGCTGGCTCCAGGTGTTACGAAGTTGCCATCCCACCGCTGCCACCAGTTGTTGCGACCGGGTGGGCCGAGCCGCAGCCGGGAAGAGGTCCAGAGCTGATAGGCCAACGTAATTGTTTACTTCATAGCGAGAGGTGAGCCGAAGCCAAAGAACAATGCCCCGACGGGCGAGGTTAGAATACAGGACTCGAGCAGAGTGACAGCATGGATTCGCTGCTCTAACAGGAATGGTTTACAACGCTTGCGGGGTCTATTTATACCCAAAAGCGGTAACGGTCAAACGCCAACAAGCTGGAACACGCCACGAACGTCACCGACACACACAACGCTCTTTCCAGAGTTCGTAAGCAGTTCATAGCCTCGGCGCACGTTGAGTCCGGGAGAGGGGAGAGAGGAGGACTTCGGTGCGATCGCGGGGCATGTGTGTCCTTGAAGAGCGTTGAGACGAGCCTCGCCGGCAGCCGCCGAAGTTTCGAAATGCGCCGAAAGCGAAGCCGCTGAGCCGGGCTTGTCGAAACTTGTCACCGACATGGTGGCGCCTGTTTTCAAAGGCACACGCAGTGGCTTCGCCGCACAGCCGAGGAGTGATGCGGGAAAGTACAGCGGCGCTGGCCGATTCGTAACAAGGGCGATTAGCTTTGGTAAGCTAATAAATGTTTGTTGTTTACATATATCCCAGATTACCATCTTAATGCTAATTAATTTAAACTTTAGTTGACCAACTCCCGCACCATTTCATGCTGATGGATGATTTTAATGCTCACCATCAACTATGTAGCTCCGCACGTGCCAATATACGAGGAAGACTGTCGGAAAAATTCTTGCTCTTTTCTAGCAACTGTCTATTTAACAACAAACACCCAACTTATTAAAACACAACGCACAACACTAACTCCGCGACCAATCTAGCAATAGGCTCCCATACTCTCTTTCCAGTAGTAGATTGGAGCTTAACTATGAATCCTTACTGTAGTGACCATCTTCCGGCTGCAGTACCGCAATAAAAAGCCGCCCCACAATTCTGACACACACACGATTTCGTGAAGAGGAAGCCAACTATAAAAAGTTCAGGGAAATGTCCCAACTGTCGTATACCTCAATAAAAAAAGTTAGATGTTGATCAAGTGATAGATATAATCACTGCACACATAATAGAGGCAGCACATTCCTCGATTACCCAAACGTCTGGCCAAAGCAACAACAAACCGAGGCCTTGGTGGAACGAGACGTGGAAGATAGCTCGCAAACAACAAAAAAAGTCCTGGGAAGCCCTCAGAAGCGACCCAACAACTGAAAATCTTGTTACTTTCAAGCGCGCAAAGGCGAAGGTCCGCCGAATTAAATGAGAGGTGAAAACTGACAGCTGGCAAACATTTCTTTCTTCCATCAACTCATAAACTCATACCCACAAAGCTTGGAAAAGAATTAGTGAAGTCATGTCGGGTGTACCGCCTGCTTACTGAGCAGGACCTAGACGCACTGGCAGTGCAGAAGACAAAAGGCGAGGGGGAGGACGAGACCGGGAGCATGGTGCAGAGGTTCACGGCTAGGTACTATGCGTGTATTAGTCGTGCTGTTGGATACTCCGGTGGCGGTGGGCTTTTTGTGAAAAAAAAAAGCGCTTAGGTCTGCGCGTAGAAAGCGTCAAATCGTGTTTGTCTGGTCGCTTGGTTGCGTGCGATTTCACATTTAATAACGTCGAATGCCGCGTCATCTGTGTTTATGACAGGCGGATGTTTTTTCAAAATATCTGTCACTACCTCACTAGTAAAAGGCAACTTATCTTGACGGGGGACTTTAACTGTGTGTTATCCCCGCAAGATAAAACGAGCAGTAGGCCTTATAAGGACGCAAGCACCGAATTACTGGCAGAAATTGTCAATGAATTTGGTTTATTAGACGTGGCGGAGGGTCTCGAGAGTGGTCGAGACGTGAGTTTCACCCACTATCTGGGTATCAGTCACGTGAGGCTGGACAGAATATACGTGTCACTTGATTTAATTCCCAAATGACAAGGTTAGCGAGTACACCCTGTGTCGTTTTCTGACCCTTGCATGGTTACGTGTAGCGTTGGGCCAAAAGAGCCAGGGACTGCTTTCTCGCGGCGCCTTTCAAAATTAAAGGCTAAGCTCCTAAACGACAAAATGTTCACAGATACAGCTAAGAGAAAAATTGAAGAGATAGAAAATGAAGACGGCAAAATGGGGGAACTGTGGGAATTATTTAAAGAAGATACAAAAATTACAGCCATAGAAATATCCAGCTGCATAAGTCACGAAGAAAAAATTATGCCCACCTCCCCTCGCGGGAACCCTGGTGTGATGCGACGCTGAGGGGGGTTCAAGCGCAAGCGGAGAGCAACCGTCGACCGAAAGGCCGCCGGAGAGCGGCACACCGGTTATATGCGCAGCGCGCCCGAAGGAGAGGAGACCGCGGAGAGAGAGAGAATACTGCACATGCGCAGCACCGCGCGCAGCGCCGCCCACCGGCGGAGTGAGAGCGCGCTGGGCCGCACACCCGCAGATGTTGAGAGAGAGTGTTCGCTCTCACCTGGGCACGCGCCGGCGCCAGTGCGTCACCGCGGCTATGACGCAACACAATCCAACACAATCCACTTTAATCCAATCCAATCCAATCCAAATCAAATCCAATCCAATCCGATCCAAGCCAAGCCAATCGAATCGAATCCAATCCAATGCCCCTCGCGAGAGAGTGTTCGCTATCGGAGAGGAGAGGGGGTGAGTGGAGGAGAGGAGAGGGGGTGATCGGAGGAGAGTGCGGACGCCAACGACGGACGCACACTAAGGACAGGGCCGCCGACAAGAGATGCTCTCAGCGTCGCATCTAAAAAATAAAGGAAAGGACGTTACGACACAATTATTTGGAAGAAGGAAAAGCGCCTGGTTGTTTACAGAGGACATACGCAACGTCAAACAGTAACTAGAGATAATAGACGAAGAACGCTATCGCGGTGCACTCGTTCTAGCGAGAGCCGAGCGATTAGCAGTGGGGGAGACGCCAACCAAACTGGCGCTTAGAATCGAAAAGGCACGTGCTCGACGAAATACGATCGACGAAATCGAATGGAATACTCAGACTCCATCCACCGGTTTTTCTTTGAATATTATCAGTCTCTGTTTGCGTACCGACCGCGTAATGTGGAAGGCTTTCGAAAAGAGTACCTCAGCTGTATGCCAAGCCTTGGGGATGAAATAAGTGATAGCTTAGAACAGCCCATATCTGTCACAAAAGTCAAATAAGCAATTGATAATTTAACCCAGGGAAGTCGCCCGGCACGGACGGGTTAAGCGCGGTCTTTTATAAGTAGTACTTCAAAGAGGAGGTATCACCGCTTTTAACGGCGATGTTCCTGGATGCATTTCGTCTGAAATCCCTTTCACCGTCGTTTTCGTCTTCCCACACGGTGCTGATACTGAAAACGGAAGAAACAGAAAAGCTAAAGTCTGGAACGGCGTACCAGCCAATCGCTTTGTCGAACGTTGATTCAAAATTTTGATGAAGGTGCCGGCTCAGAGGTTTTAGACTGTAATCACACTTCTTGTAGGGTCACACCAGACGTGCGGCATCAAAGGTCGCACAATCACAACGAATATACATACGGCGCGATGTGTGCTTCAGTGTTGTGACGCCGCTGGAGGCGCCGTCGCACTTCTCCAGCTTGACCTTGAAAAGGCATTTGCGTGTCCCGCGATATTGGCGGTGAGATCTTTGAGTGGCGCCCCCTGGCTCTGACGTCGGCTTAGGGATTCGCGCCGCTGTCGTCTGCTGCACTCCGCTTGTGAGGGGCAACAGTGCCTGGGCTAGAAATCGCCCGCTTCGTTGCTGTAGTGCGTTAAAAAGCGTATTTCTAGTGATTCAGTTATTTCGCCAGCTTCTGACGCATCTGAATAATTTGAAGCTGTATCCCCCACAAGTTTGCAACACACGAAGAGATAGAGAACAACTTTCTTCAGAGTATCGGTCACAGGATCGTGTGTAACTCGTCCTTTCTTGCTTATTCGCGAGGATCAGCGATCAGAGCTTCTCGATAAGTATTCAAAATGCGTAGGCTTCCCTGCAGTATTTTTTAGATGCTCCTATGAAGACTCAACAGTCTAATACTACGTACCAAGCAGCGGCCTCTACACGCTCATCGCACAGCAGGAAATAAAGCGGCTTTCTTCTGTTTCTTTCCTTGTTGTCTTGTATCGAATTAATGTTTCTTGCTTTTTTTTTTCTGCCCAACGCATTATTTTTCTGCGCCGTCACCAACTTCTTATTAGGAGGTTTCGGGATGTTTGGGAGCCTCACAAAGGTCGTGTGGATATTTCCTTCATTTTGTATGGCATACATTCCCTTCTTCACAAATTGGCTTTCATTACGGCTGCGTGCAAGAAGGTGCATATCCGCAGCGTGCTTTGTTTATTCATATGCAAATACAATGAGAAGGTGTGCTACGCCACCGCGATCGCGCCCTAAACAACGTGGTCCACAGTACTCGAAGGCGGCTTCTGTGCTCCGAATTTCTATCGTAATTATATCGCTATCATAACGAAATGACTCTCAACTCGAACAATGATGACATGATTACAGTGTTGAAGGCATGATATACTCGCTAACTAACGTAATAAATAGTATACCTGCATATATTACAAGACTCGAAACCGAAGAAGAATTCCAAGTAGCTCTTTATTGCTTTTCAACCCTTCCAGGCGCGAAGAACAAATCCTATTCTACTCGGGATGGCGTTGTATGATTTGAAGAAAATTACTTTTACTCTCTTGTCCTGGACGGAGGACCCGGCCCACTAACCAGATCGATTTAATTGTTAAACAAAGTTTTCCCCTCTTCCCCTTACTCCTCCTCCTCCTCTTGAGTGCAGTTTTCCTATAACGCGGGAAGATATGGCTGTGCAAAATGTTCCGAAATATCCCTCCACGTCTTAACAAACGTATATGTGTTACTATAAATTTAACGAAGACGTGACTCGTTTTGCTCAAGAAACCTCCATACTGGTTAGATGCCTAGTATAGAATCAGCACGCGCGTGTATACACACTGGGTTATTTGGAACTCAACCTACAGTTTTTGCAGTCTATAGTGCATGTCGGCAAACTTTCATGCCTTGACAACGTAAAGTGATGTGACAAAACGCTTTCGAGCGTTCGGCAAGGTTGCAAAAACTGTTTTACCTTACATATGATTACCGGGAAGCGTGATGCCTTAATTCTGCCAAAGCCGACAGCCCTGAAGGCCTAGAATTTGTTTTGGTCTTGCATTTTCGCTGGTGTCGGTTATTAGCAGCTGACTGTTCCTTTTGTTCGAATGCTTACACGAGAAGCTGACGCCTAGCTCCGACTCTTCGCGCTCCGCACAGGACCGGCTTCGCAAAGAATGGGGTGGCGCCGGCAATGTTTCTCCCGTAACGGTATCCAAAACTATACTTTAATTGACACCATGAGCTAGTATGCGATGTTAAGCCTATTATTATGATAAAAAGTTACCCACACGCCAATTCTGGTGCGGACAAGCATCAGACGTTGACCGAGCGCAAAGAAACAGCAGGGAGAGCGATCCTGAGTGAAGCAGACGACAAATGCGAGAATCCCTAAGCTGACGTCACGGAGGCGCGCTTCGCAGCGCCGCCTGTGCTCGCGCTCACCGCCAATTGGCAGTGAGATGTTTGAGTGGCGCCCCCTGGATCTGACGTCAGCTTAGGGACCCGCTCCGCTGTCGTCTGCTACATTCGCCCCGCTGCTACACCCGCGCCGCGGTCGTCCGGTTCTGACTGGCAGCAGTGCCTTTGCTAGAAATCGCCCGCTTTGATGCTTTGGTGCTTTAAAAAGCGTGTTTTCAATCAGATTCTGGCGGCTCTGAATAATTTCAAGCTTTGTCCCGCACAATTTTACAACACACGAGGAGAGAGAGAATGACTTTCAGAGAGCATCGCTCAGACAATCGTGTGTAACTCGCCCTCGTCCTATCTAGCGTATTTGCGAGTTTCAGCGCTCAGAGCTCCTCGATAAGTATTCAAAATGCGTAGGCTTCCCTTAACTATTTCTGAGATGCTCTTATGAAGACTCAACAGTCTAATGCTACGCATCAAGCAGCGGGTCGCACAGCAGGAAATAAAACGGGTGTTTTCTTTTTCAATTCGTTTTTGTTAGATGAACGTTTTTTTTTTCTGTGCCCAACGCATTCATTTTTCTGCACCGTCCTAAACGTCCTAGAAGGTTTGGGGATGTTTGCGAGGCTCACAAAATTAGTGCGAATATTCAATGCAATAAGATCTGTGCTACGGCGCAGATAACGTTGTCCACAGTACTCGAAGGCGGCTTTTGCGCACCTAATTTCTATCGAACCATCGATATCGTAACGAACTCAATCTCAACCCGAAAAGTTATGACATGATTACGGTGTTGAAAACTTGATATACTTGCTAACTAAGCAATAAATAGTACACATGCCAATTTTCAGTATAACACAATTCGAAACCAGTGAATATGTCCAGACAGCTCTTTATTGTTTTCAGACCCCTTCAGTCGCAAAGAACAAATCCTGGCCTACTCGGGATGACGTTCGGTGAATTGAAGAATGAATCTTACTCTCTCGTCTTGGACTGAGGAGCCTGCCCACTAACCAGCTCGATTTTACTGTTAAAGTTTTCTCCTCCTCCTGGTCCTCCCCCTCTTGAGTGCAGTTTTACTATAACGCCTATCTGAATATTGGGATGATATGGCTGTGGCAAATGTATCGAAGTATCCCTCCAAATCTAAGCAAACATAGTCTTACTGTATGTTTGCCTTACAGGTTACTCGTTTTGCTCAATAAGCCTGTATACTGGTTAGAAGCCTGGTATAAAACCAGCACGCGCCTATACACACAGCAGGTTATTTGGAAATCAACCTACATTATTTGTGCCCCATAGTGCATGTCGGCACACTTTCATGCCGTAACAACGTAAAGTGACTTGATACAATAGTTTCGAGTGTTAGGCAAGGTTTCCAAATCTGTTTTACCTTACATACGATTAGCTGGAATCGTAATGCCTTCTGCTAAAGCCGACAGCCCCGAAGGCCTGGAATTTGTTGTGGTCTTCCATTTTCGCTGTTGTCGGTTGTCAGCCTGCGGCTGTTACCTTTGTTCCAAAGACTGCTGAACACAGAAACTGACGCCTAACTCCGACTCTTCGCGCTCCACACAGGACCAGCTTCGCAGCAATGCATGGGCGACGTCGGCAATGTTTTTTCCGGAGCGGTATCAAAAACTATACTTAAAATCACGCCTTGAGCTAGTTTACGCTATTTTAAGTCTTTTGTTACGAAAAAAAAGTTGCGCATTCGCGAGATCTGCTGCGGACAAGCACAAAATCTCAACCGCGCGCAAAGAAACAGCATAGAGAGCGAGCCCGAGTGAAGCAGACGACAAATGCGAGAATCCCTAAGCCGACGTCACGGAGGCGCGCTCCGCAGCGCCGCCCGTGGTCGCGCTCACCGCCAATTCTGTTTTCTGTCCCTGACCATGTAAATGTGGAATCAGTCATTAGTGAGGGTGTGAGCCTGGCGTAACAAAGGTGCGCCACGCGGTTGATTGTAAATAATTCACTGGAAGCACCCATTAGCGTGCAGCGTTCGGTGCGCCAGGGTTGCCCCCTCAGCCCTTTGCTTTTTTGTATTTACATAGAAACGTTATTTGCGGCCATCATACAAAACAACCAGATTCGAGGATTTCGTGTACACGCTTCTGAAGTCAAGCTTCTCGCTTATGGGGATGTCGTTGGAAGTTTCGGTACCTACAAGAAAAGTGTCATTCTAGTTGTTGAAATCGTGAAACGGTTCGGTGTTGCAACAGGTATAGCTTTGTAAACTGGGGAAGTGTGTGGGATTGTGGCATGGCGATTGGCTGACAACCCCAGACATTTTCGCCAATGTCACTTGGGCCACCCATCCAGTGAATTACGTGGGTACTCATGATTGAAAATAAACGCGGAAAGAACGCAGCACAAAAAAGGAACGAGAAGTAGACGGGACAGCGCTGCACTCACAACTGGTTTAATTTGAAGAAAACACTGGTAATATGCATACATCAGTCTCCCACGTGAGGGTAAATTATTACAACGAATGAACAGAAACAAAAACCGCAATCACTCATCGGTCTGCACAAGTGTAATCTGTTGCTTTACGTGGTCATGCAAGGGTGTCACTCAGATAAGCGTATTCCCGGTCATGCAGCACTACTGAGGTCATATTTATACATCGGTCGGCAGATCGACTGATCGGCAGATCGGCAGGTAGTGCTGCATGACCGGGAATACGCTTATCTGAGTGATACCCTTGCATGACCACGTAAAGCAATAGATTACACTTGTGCAAACCGATGAGTGATTGCGTTTTTTGTTTCTGTTCATTCGTTGTAATAATTTACCCTCACGTGGCAGACTGATGTATGCGTATTACCAGTGTTTTCTTCAAAATAAACCTGTTGTGAGTGCAACGCTGTGCTGTCTACTTCTCGTTCCTTTTTTGTGCTTTGTTTTTCCTGCGCTGATTTTCAATCATGAGAGAGAGAGAGAGAGAGAACAAACTTTATTTTACGGAGGACCTAAGTCCAGGTCTTAATTTGAAAGTTCAATTCACCGGATCCACGTAGTCAGGGCCGTACCCAGAAATTTTTTTCGGGGGGGGTTATGAATTTTGGGAAGTCGGTAGTCTTGCTGAAAGCAACAGTAAGTATTGTTTACGTGCTGCCTGGAAAAGACTTCGGGAGGGGTTCGAACCCCCAAACCCCCCCTCTGGGTACGGCCCTGCACGTAGTACTCCAGAATGTCCATGCGAATCCGGTGCACGTGTTTGTAGAGAGCTTCCTGGGCAGCCTGGATGTTTACTGTCGGCGGGGGAGTCAACCAGAGCTCCCAGGAGGTGATAGAGGCGAGGGATGGGTCCAATGAAGGCGGGGTGCAGTCCCAATAAGAATGAGGGATGGATGGGTAGGAAGAACAGGTGGGACAGGAAGGATGGCCAGGGCGCCGATAGATGCGGTGAAGAATGTGATAGGAAGGAAGTGAAGAGGTTTGAGCCTGCCGAATGAGGCACGCAGCCTCACGAGTTAGACGGGAACTGGGGGGTGGGTACAGGGTACGTGATAGGCGTTGGGCGTGTCGTTCACCAACTCGCCCATATCACAGTCCTCTTGAAGTACTTGGGTACTAGATTGGAGTTTTACAGAGACAGTGAGCCCTATTGGCGTGCATGAGCTAAGGAGCTCCGTGAAAAAGCGAATAAATGGGGAGGCAATGGTTTGCCTATGTTTGCTGGGCAAATGTGCACAACATTTTTCTGGCTTGCAAATTGTGGTTTGTTATGCAAGAGCTGCATTTTTCCCGGGTGAATATACAACGACTTCCCCGCGTGTTCGCTGTGTTTGTATGGGCCTCCACTTGGGAGAGGACGAGTAGGATTAATTTGTTTCGATGAACCCGCGATGGCGGTTTAGGGCTGACGCATCTGTTTATAAGACAACTCGTGAATCGATCTTTATTTTTGCGGTACGTTCAAGACCCTTTTCAGCGAACAGTAGTTCAAATGCGGCTAATGCGGGCTTTGCCCGAATGCGTAGTTTCTACGAGTAGTGTGACAGGGGGCATTTATGTATACTTTAAAGACATTATTGTGTCCTCCCGTTTTTTGTTTGCTCGATTTTCGATGCACTATTTGGCCAATGTTGCGCGGAAAAAAATATATAAGGATGTATGCAATATATAGTCTTAACTGTACAATGTACGGAGTTTTATGCTGTGCAGGCCCAGGACAAGATGTTCTAAAAAGGGTGAAGCGAATGGAGGTATCACGAGTAGTGAAGTCTTTCTTCTTTAAACTACATACGGGCACGCTTTCAATTGCAACATGGATGAAGGATATGGAGCTTTCTATGCCATGGGGAACTGACTTCTCTACTTGCAAACAACCGGAAACTGTGGAGAATGTATTTCTCCATCGGTGGGCAGCAGTGTTTCTATGGGATGTTCTCCAAAGGACACTTCGAAAGGACTTTCCACTGAACCCCCATGGCATACGGTTTTTGTGTATAGAGGAGAGGATGGGGTGCCGTATGATCCCATCATGTTTTTGGGCCTGCACAATATTTGGCGGTCGCGCATAGCATAGATCAATTGGGATGTAGACGCGCTGCCGACGCGATAATATTTCCGCGAAAATGTTTCCCAGTTTATTGAAGTACACAGAACACAATACACCTCGGGATTATTCCGAAGTCAGCGGGTCGCCTTCGTCGCCGTTGCACAGTGGTGAACTGGGATACTTACCGATCCACCCTCAACGCTTCCTTCTGAGCGTCCGTTCCGGACCCCATCGATCTCATTCGGCGTGTCCTCACGGAGGCCTCCCAGCATACGTGGGTGGAGGTGTCTCGCTCTATAGACCTCATCTTCGGCTCCTGCAGCTCTGGGCCAAGCGTAAGAAAGCCGAAGTAACTGCCACCAGGGACCCTTCGTCGATACCTGCCAGGCTCCAGTATCAGCGCCTTACCGTTGCTGCCAGACGGCACGAGAAAAGATTGTCCAGGAAGCGCTGGCCTGACTGGTCGCCTCCCTCGGTCCGTCATCTTCAACGGCGTCTGTATGGTGAACTTTTCGCGCCATTGAATCTGGCAGTCGCCCACCGGAAGCAGTAGCCAGCGCTTGCATTGCATCCAATAAGGATCTGGCACAATTCACCCCCGACGTTGCCCGGCCCTTGCTTCCGGTCTTTGATGCTATGCCAGTGGCAAACCGGTTTCGTTCCCCCTGCCGAACATTGCGGGCTTACAGACAACTCGCGACGCCATTTCGGTAATCCAGCCACCGTTTACAATGACTGAATTCTTGGCCGCGATCGTTCAAGCGAAAATACGGACAGCTCCGCGCCTACTACATTACTTATGAGGTGTACGAGTGTTATATAGACAATCGCAGGCGGGATCCCTGCTCACACCGGTGCTTGCCTCAGTGTGTACGACAGTGATGTGTGTAGACTGTGCACAAAGGCACGAGCCTCGGCAGCTCACATACTTTGGGACTGTAGCGTAAATCCGCGAGTGGCCACCGAGAAGACGACGATCCCACCGCAGCTGAAGGTTGCGACGAGGAGCTATGACTACGAGGCACAACTCAAGGCCGTCCAGCAGGTCTCAACAGCCCTTGAGAAGCAGCGACCGGGCGAAGCTGCGGGGGAAGGGGGCGCTAGCCTTCCTGGACCTGTGGACGGAGCTCGTGTGCAGACCTCAAGGGATGCCCGGGACGACGCCCAGGTGACGTCACGGTGACAGCACCCCCTCCCCCATGTGGAGGGAGCCTAACCGAACTGCAGGCGATTCAACAAAGTTGTTCTCTCGCTCTCTCCCCCATCTCTTCCGATGTTGCTGGACTCGTGAAATCAGGTGTGGCTCCCCGGTAAACTCCCTGAATCAAAGCCCGAGAAACCACCACATGAACTTCGCAACTTGCGCCCAATCTCTTTGAAATCTACGCAGTGCACGCTGTTAGAGCGGATGCTTGCCACACGCGGCTGCCTGGCAGGCAGCCGCGGAAGCATATGGGTTCCGTGAAGAGGGAACCACCCCATCCGGCACGTAGTCGCCGCAATTTTGTGCGGCTAAATAAAGTTGCTCTCTCTCTCTCTCTCTCTCTCTTGCCACACGCCTTCAGTGGTGGCTTCGTACTTTTGAATGGTACCACCCGGCGCAAATCGGATTCAGGCCTCATCTTGGTGCTGAGGATGGCTTGGAATACCTGTCATCTATGGTTTTGGTGGGAGGCCGTTCTCGCCGTGTGAGGACTGTACTAGCTATGGACATATGCAAGGCGTACGACAATGTTAGTCATGCTGCAGTCTTAGAGGTACTAAGTCATCTCCGCCTCCCAGACAAAGTCTGTGCCTTTTTCCGGCACTTCCTACAACACCGCTATTTTTCCGCACGCATCAACAGTTGAAGTTTCGGCTCCTTTACACCTGTGCGCGGTGTACCACACAGTTCTGTTCTGTCTCCGATACTTTTTAACGTCGTCTTGTTGCCGCTAACCTGGCACCTGGCCACTATTCAAGACCTGTATTTCCTCATGAACACGGATGACATTACTGTATAGACAGTCCATCTAGGCCTGCCAAGACAAACCGAGTGCCTCCAGCAAGCGTTAACAGGCTGACAGAAATGGTGTGAGAATGTGGGCCTCACCCTGTCTCTAGAGAAGACCGCTGCACTTCCAGGCGCCAACGCTTGGGGCCGTCGCTCTCTTGCTGCATCTCCGATCGTCCTGCAGTAGAATGGTACCGCCATTGCCATCGTCGGACACCTTTAGGTTCTGGGCTTAGAGATATAGGCCTCACGGTCGGCTGCTCAGTGTATACGATCTGCTCGACATAAAGCAGGGAAACTGGTCCACCTTGTTCGCCGCATCTTTTAGAAGCCTGGCATGGCCTGCTGGACGATTGACCGTCTCCTAGTGCGTTCTGTACTATACAACCAAGGCTCGTGTGACAGGCACAGTTCCATCACATGACGCAAGTGGACTGGGATCAGCTTGAGACTATTAATAGGGCCGCCATGCGCACCATCACAAACCTCCCCCGCTTAACGCCAATTCCACAGCTTCAAGCAGAAACCCAATTAAACACGCTCGATGAAATCATTCATCAGCGTCGTTCCGCCCGCCTGCTGAAGCGTGAACTAGTTCCAGAGGCGGTAGCTCTCGCCGCGTACATGGGCCAGCCTCCCACACTGCCAGCCTTTTCTGCCGCTATGCCGCCCTGATTTTACCATCAGGTGACGGACAAAAAACCTCCGACAAGGCTGCATGTCCGTACCTCTGGCCTTCATCAGCCGCCGGACACCGTCCTTCGTGTCCCTGACAGGGCGCCTGCGACGCAACCGGTTTTCCAGGCTTTCGTGGACGCCGGGGCATACGACTGCACCGGCACCACGGCCTTGATGTGTCCCTCTTACCCTGCCCTAAACCAAAGCTGCGCGTACGAGACACTCCGTGCACTTTCAAGCCTGCTAGCAGAAGTTACTGCCATTCGGGATGGTTTGCGGGCGCTTGCATCGACAGTGACTAGTGGGGTGAAGCTGAAAATTTTCACAAACTCAACGGCAACGATTCGGGATTTACGTCGCGTTGCGCGTTGCGCGGTGCACAAGCCTGGCTATATGCATTCACGCGATTATGGACACCTACCCATGCCCTGTCCGTGTGTTGTGGATTCACCGGGACATGCTTCCTGCCCGCACTGCGGCAGATCGCGCCTGCCACTGAAGAGACCTACCACGGCCACTGCCATTTCTTCCACTATCTACTGTAGAAGAACTGTTGGTGGAAAGAGAACCTCCGCGCACTACGCGTGCTTTACTTCCACCGTGTGGAACTGACCTCCCCAATAGGGTCGCTCGCTGGGAAGAGGTCTTGCTGCGGAGGCTTCGAGTTGTGGCGGCGTTATCCCCAGTAGTTAGTTACTCACGCTTGGCCTGCCCGATATCACGCGCCGTTCGCGGACACCTGTCCCTTCTGTATGACTCCTGCGTCAAAAGCTGACGTTGAACACGTGTTCTGGACTTGCTCAGGTCTTAGAAACGCCCGAATTCAACACCTCCGAGGCACAGGGCTCCATCCTGGGAGACCCCCACATCATAAGCGTTGGAAATAGGGACCCCGGCACCGGCCTCGTCTTGGATTTTTTCGTGAAACTGGTGCAATGTTGTACCTTTAAAAATTCCTGTCATGCAGTAGGGCAATATCTCGCAATTAAAAAATAGAAAATTAAGCCAGGTATACAAATGCTGTCAAAAACAGAGCAAGTGCGGACAGCGGTCTTTGAGCCGTTTTGTGGCGCCCCCTATGAAGGTGGACAGTAAACAAGACATTGCGCCGTTCGCAGCAGCCTTAGTCAACATAGTAACCTCCGTTTCAGGTACCCTCCTTGAACACGTCTTAGATGACGTCACGAGACACACGATTCAACGCGAGAACTAAAACCTTGGTCTAAAATGCTAAATTTCCAAGTGACTACAAAAGCATCGCTTGCTTCCAGTCAAGCGCTGGGGGCACTATGAAACGCCGAATCTCTCGAATAAAACGAACTTGTATTTCGTCTTCATGGCCCCTTGAATGACGCACTTGCACAGCAGCAAAAAAGTAATGGCCATGCAGGTAAAATGTTAAAGGCATTTATTTCATACCTAAAAAAAAGGTGCAAGATCTTACAATGTCTATTTAATGCTTCCTGTACAAACAAAAACAGTGCCACACATTTGTCAAGCTTGCCGGCAGACGCTTTACGCAACGTAGCCGAGTTTGGTCAAACAACAATATCGTAAACGGGCCACACATTCCCCGTTACGAGGATCACACGATGTTATGGCTTCCACAAAAGCGCCGCGAAATTGGAACAACAGCCAGTCTTTGCCGCAACAAGGTTACGATCATATGCAAACAAAGTTATTGGCAAACAACGAAGGAGTTGCAGACGTCATGACACACAAGTAATCTCCGATATTTTCTGACACGCAGAAAGGTTGACTTGACGTTATCGACATATTTACAATGACATGAGGACTTGGACAAAGCTTAGGTTGGCAATAACACGAGTTATTTTAATGTCTCTAGTGTTTCATTATGTACACGCTGTAATATCAATCAAGCATAACCGGCTAATGGGAAAGAAACAGTTACTGGTACACGCCTTGTAAGTGGCTCCGTCTCAGCACATATGAACCCTGGCGCATTGCCATTGTGTATACCGCAAGTTAACAAAAAGAAGTTCTTATATTTACAATATATAATTTGGCCACGGAGTTGTGGAGACAAGTTTTAATTCTAAATATGCGCCCTGGAGACGTCATCGTGTAGAGGCGGGGCGCATGGTTCTTTCCACGGGAACGGCTGCCGGACCAGGACTACGAATTCCTCCCGGCAGCCTGATGACCTTTGTGACTCCGCCCTCTATCGTTGCGTAGGGACTCTGGCCACTGCACTACGCACAGCGAAATTTTGTGCGAGAAAGGGGGCGGGCAGCCTGGCGTCTCGGGCGGCGACCTGCGCGTCGTGTCTTTCTGCCCACGGGGCCGTAGCTACGAGGGTGGTACTGCCATGCTTGAGGGCGGCCTGTGACCTAAGCACCTGGCCTGCAGGCGCACAGCGTTAAGATGCCGAGAGCGGGACCTCGCAGCTTTGTCGGTCGGCCTGCGACGCGGGCGGCTAATTTCAGCCTTGGTTGCGTGAAACTCCGCCATGGCCATGAGGTGTCTGCGGCACCAGAACTGTCCGGGCGCTGTGTCGCGTCTCTTATGGTGACAGCCTCGAACAGTTTATTGGGGCAGTTTTTCTAACCTTGTGGTCGTAGAACGAGGCCGTTTTGTCGCTGGCATCACGGCGCATGTGCCACAGATAGATGATCCCCTTTGCCAGGAGACAGGCTACGGATAAGGTCGCAACAGCAAGACTCGGTCTATGAGTTTCGGGCGGCGGGGCCAGTTGAGCGTGATTTAGGCCGGCTTCTTCCGCCCCTTGTGCCCACGATGAGATGACTGAAACCGCGTTCACTGTAGCGTCGTCTCTAGTGGAGGGTGCCACATGGCACCGCCTAAATCCCGTCAATCCCGATGCGACCGGAAATCAGCGCAAGCGCCACCTGACGGGCAAAAGCAACCTGATCTATAGGTTGTTAGTGGCGGGTGACCAGCTGTGTCGGCGGTTCAGTTACGGCGACAGGATGCCGTAAATATTTATTGCCTTGATTGTGCGTGCCTGTTGAAGCGTCCTCTTGGCCGACGGGTTCACAAACCATACCAACGCCTCCACACTGGAGTCACCACGGCGTTCAAATCTCAGCAAAATGAAGTCAGTACTGGATTACATTCATCTCAAAAATAACTATATCATATTTCATTTAGACTGAACACATATCTATAATAATATTCAGAATACTTACTCGGTATATATTCAGACAGTTTCACTGTTCGCATTAATTATTACCTTATCATGCGCTTAACTTGCATAACCTAAGGTTTCTTACAATTGACCCGCTGCTGATGGTTACCACTATATACTGAGCACACATTTCTGCCAAATATGCAGGGTGGCAAGCACAGGCAACATGTAATAGGAGTGAATGGCTGAACATAGCACGCAAGCCAATGGACAAGCTTTGGAACAACGCACTATAAACGGATAACCATGGGGGGTCCGTCTAAGGCAAGGAGGCGCAAAAAAGAAATATTTCCTCCCACATTGGCACAGGCGCCAGCACACTTGTCTGTAACAGCGAGTTCACTTCAGCTGGTACTGTATTCAAAGTACTCACGCGAGGTCTTCGAACTGTTATTGGGGGGCTGAAACTTTCAGCTTAGACTTAAGCGCAATAAATTGGTTGTCTCTGATGTACATTAAGAGAGGGCAGCAGAAAGTCTAAGTACGAAAAAAAGAACGTTTCGCATGCTTTTCGCGCCGAATCTACTACACATGGTCTATAAGGAGCGCCGAGGGGGATTGCTACGCACTAATTTAGACCACGTGGGGCTCTTTTAACCAGTCCCATAATCCCTACCCACGGGCGTTTTGGTTTCTCGCCTTTGCCAGAAAAATGGCTGTCGCATCAGGGATCGAACCGGCGTCCTCGTGCTCAACAGCATAACATTGACAAGTGTGCTCACAACTGTACCAAGGTAAGTCGCAGCTTAATATGTATTCCGCCTCCGTGCCAGTACGACAGGCAGACAGTGCTCGCAGCAAGCAAACTTGTACAGTCGGGGACTTAATTTTGCAGACCACGCGAGCGCGTGGCAAAAGCCACCGATGCGCGCTCTGGAGGCCCAGCGCCTGTTGTCGAGACCGGCGCGGCGCGCATGCGCGTGCTGTTTTACTCGCAGGCACGCCGATTTTCTCGCTTCCTGCAGCGGTGCTGCAATGGTCACTCAAGCACCGCATAGCGACGCCTTTGTAGCATTCATTTCTTCGCGATGGCACATTTGGGGCCTAACGTGACGATTGCGACGCTTTCGCGCAAGGGCTCTTCGCGTCCTGATAAACACTTCCGCGGAATGTTTTCTTTGTTTGATTTGCGCTATATCGTGTATAGACGATGAGACTAGCGGCTTGCGAACGGCGTCCCCGAATGAAGCGCGTACGAAGCACATTCTCACGGTACCGCTCTACCGACGACTAAGTGCCAGCTGTATGAATAGCGAACCCTTATTCCCGTTGTTTATTTTGTAATTTGTCCACTGAACATATATTTCTGCTCGCTCTCCGCTGCCCATAAAGTACCGATTTGTAAGTTTAATAAAAGAAATTATTTCGGTGTTTTTGCTGCCTATTTCATTACTTAAAAATGATAGAAATGCGCACCAATATAAATTGTCTGTTCGCTCTACCCGTCGCACTCGTAAAAATGGCACCTCGGGTTCCCATTGAATGGCGTGAAATTATTCGCTACTTTTGAGAATCCGTTTTTCAAAGGGACATTTGCCGGCTTACTAATAGGCCAACACGTGCTGTTAGGGGAGGAATTCATGCCTACGGGAATGAATTGCTCCAAGGCCGGAGCGATTCTTCAAGGTTGGCATGCATTGATTGATTATGAGGTTAAATTTGCTGATCTGGGGACGTATAACATGCACCGAAACCCCGAATACGCTTGAACCTTTTCGCTTTTTGCCGCCATCAGAAAAGGGCCACCTTGCAGATGCACAGCGGAGCGGAAGGACAAGGTCAACAACGAAAAAGGAGCTGATAGTTTTTCAGTGGTTGAACACCCGTTCATTAGTGACAAAAGCATTCGAAAGGCCCTAAGTGGTGATTAATATCACGGCGAAAAGTAGTGAATAATGTTATGGCGTTTCTCGATGGGAACCCGAGGTGTCGTTTTGAATAATGCCGACGCGCAGAGCGAACAGACAATTTATATGGGTACGCATTTCTATCATCTTTAAGTAATGAAGTAGGCAGCAAAAACACTGAAATAATTTGTTTTATCAAACTTGAATCACCTACTTCATGGGCAGCAGAGAGCGAGCTGAAATGTAGGTTCAGTGGACAAATTACAAAATAAACAAGGTGAATAAAGGTTGGCTATTCATATAGCTGGCATTTAGCGCGGTACCGTGAAACTGTGCTTCGTACGCGCTTCATTCGGGGACACCGTTCGCAAGCCGCTAGTCTCATCGTCTATACACGATATAGCGCAAATCAAACAAAGAAAACATTCCGCGGAAGTGTTTATCAGGACGCGAAGAGCCCTTGCGCGAAAGCGTCGCAATCGTCACGTTAGGCCCCAAATGTGCCATCGCGAAGAAATGAATGCTACAAAGGCGTCGCTATGCGGTGCTTGAGTGACCATTGCTGCACCGCTGCAGGAAGCGAGAAAATCGCCGTGCCTGCGAGTAAAACAGGACGCGCATGCGCGCCGCGCCGGTCTCGACAACAGGCGCTGGGCCTCCAGAGCGCGCATCGGTGGCTTTTGCCACGCGCTCGCGTGGTCTGCAAAATTAAGTCCCCAACTGTACATACAGCGTTGAATGTCCGAAGCGTCCGTTTTACAGCGTCACATTTAAATGACATTTGGCGTCCTGTACACACGCGTATACACACGCATAAGCTAGCAAGGTCTCTCTCCCAAGTGGAGAGTTCTGTGCTCTCTTGCAAAAACTGGCACACATGAACGAGGCTTGGGCGTCTCGTATTCCTTTTGTTTCACTCCACGAGCACTTTGCAGTGGTCTTTACAGTGGCAGCACATCACCGATGGTCGACGTCGCTCTCGTAGGGTCCGAAGTACGCCGTCGACCTGGACATGGTGTTGTACATGGAAGGCGGGCCCATCATCTTGGAGCCTGGATGGTACGCCAAGGGCATCGCGTACGGCGGGTAGCAAGTGCACGTGCTGGGCGGGGGCTTGAGGCACGTACACTTGACGTGTCCGTTAACGACGGCAATCGGGCCTGTCGTTTGCGCGTAGCGGGGCGGACGCGAGCGCCGCAGTCGCACGATGCAAATGACCATTATCAGGATGCACACGAACGCGACCACGCCCGCCACGATTCCGATTATCATGGTGTCGACCTTGGTGAGGACGCTTTGACTGTTAGACTGCCGGGGCTTCGTGGTCGTGGTGGACTCGAAGATGATTTCCGGTTCTTTGCGGTGCGGTTCCGTTGTCTTGCGGACGATGTTGTTGTTGATGGTTGTGGTCGGGCTACGAGCCGTCGGCACGCCTCCGGCGGCGGTGACCTTGTGGAGTCGGCTCGACGTCGCCGACGCCTCCTCGTTCTCCTCGTCGTTGACTTCGTCGTCGCAGAAGAGATCGTCCATCTGCAGGTTGACCACGAGAATCTTGTTGAGGTGGTGAGGCTCGACACACGCCACGTCCACCAAAGGTTCGTTCTTGTCGTCGTCGTCGTCTCGCGTCGCCTTGTGATCCTGAATCCAGTGCCACAGCGGGAGCAGGTTGCAGTCGCAGGTTATCGGGTTCTGCTGGATTCCTTCTATTCTGAGCACAGCCTGCTTGCTTGAAAGGGCGGCCAGCAACTGAGGGCTGATCCTCTTGATTTGGTTGTAATCTGCGTTGATTATGCGTTTCGTGGACAATGGCAGGGGTAAGAAGATTGTGGTCGGCAGGTCTGCGATGCTCGTGCCGGAGATGGTGACCCTGATTTCGCGACCCCGAATTCCCGCGAATGAGCTTGAAGACAATCCCGTGATGGACTTGCCCGTCACGTATAGGTTCCGTAGCCGAGGACTGTACACCCTTTGTAACTGGTCTTTGAACAGCTTGTCTTTGATTTCTATTCCGAGACTCTCAAGACCCTCGAATGGCTCGAGGCACTTTCTGGTTAGAAGCGTCTGTAAGTGTGGGTAACCGTACAGGTCAATTCTAGTAAGCTTCGACAAAGGATGCAGGGCTTCGCATTCTAGATGGTTCAACCGTGGAAGACTCGAAAAGCTGAACTCGTCCAGACTTTTCAAATCTTCGAGGTCTCCGTTAACTAGGTACGATATAGGGTTATCGGAAATGTCGAGTTTCCGCAGTCTTTTGAGGTTAGCCCACGCTCCAGCCGTGGCGATACTGAGGTTTGGTATTTCGTTTCCTGACAGGTCTAGGGATTCGAGAAGGGTTGTCTTTTCGAAGTTGTTCGGCGACAGCGTCGATATCCTGTTTCCTGACAGATTTAGGAGACGCAAGAACGGGCTTTCAATAAGCGGCAAGCTTCGTATGCCCGTGTTTGCCAAATGTAGAAAACGCACGCTTTTAGGTTCTGCAAGCAAAACGTGGTGAGCGTTAGTGGTGAGGGGATTGTTCGAGACGTCCAACTCTTTGATGTTGACGAGAACATCCGCATTCGAAGGGAAATCTTCAATGTGATTGTTAGAGAAGTTTGCTTTTTCCAGAAACGAATACTGCTTCCTCAAAGCCACTGTCGGGAATGTGCTGAACTCGTTATGGGCGAGATTAATGCTTTCTAGCTTGAAATCACGCAGTCGACTGAATATGTCGGGAGGGAGTGAGCTCATGTGATTGTAGCTCAAATCCAGATTAAGCTGACTTATACCTTGGAATAGCTTTTCGCCAAGCTGCGAAATTTGATTGTGTTGAAGCTCAAGATGACGTAGCTGCGTCGAGTTTTGGAATGCTCTATCACCGACGCTGCTGATTTGATTGTGCTGAAGATCCAGATGTTTCAGCCTCGGCAGGTCGGCGAAATCGGAGTCTTCTAGTGTGTGAAGCTTGTTGTGTGCGAGCCTCAAGTCTTCCAGGGACCAGATAGAGCGAATTATTTCGCTCGGGAAGAAGGATAGTTTGTTGTGGCTAATATCTAAATTTCGAAGCCGTTGATGCATTGTGAACGAGTCCGGATAGAGGTAAGCGATCTGGTTATGGCTTAAATTTAAGTCTTCAATAAACGTCTCTTTGGCGAATAGCTCAGCTTTAAATGAGTTCAGGAGATTATTGTTAAGCTTAAGTTTCTTTAGCGCGGGGAGCTGGTCAAACGTGCCCACTCGTATACCGCTAAGCTTATTGAAGCTCAGGTCCAGGGTTTTCAGGCGCGTTAGGTTGAGGAATGCCATTGTGTTCATGTCCTTGATAAGGTTGCTCCTGAGCGTTAGCTCTTGAAGATCACCAAGGTTAGTCAGGGCGCCCACTTTTACATCGGTTAGACTATTGTAGCCAAGATCTAAGAACTGTAGCTCGCGCAGCGTTGCCAACGAGCCGGCGGACAGAAAGCGAATCTGGTTGGAGCCCAGGTCGAGCCTCTTCAGCCTCTTGAGGGCGGCGAACGCACTTGGAGGCAGCGTGGTCAGCTTGTTCTTGCCGAGGCTCAGTAGTTGGAGGTTGGGAAACTGGAGCTGCAGCGATTCGGACACAATGCCGTTGTCACCGAGGTCCAGCGCCATGAGGGAGTTCTGCAGCCCGTCTAGACCCCCGGAGGAGAGCGTGGTGAGCTTGTTGCCGCGAAGGTTGAGCGTCTCGAGTAAATGGAGCTCGCGGAAGGTCCCGTTCGGGATCTCCGTGATCAGGTTGTAAGCGAGCGACAACTCGCGGATGCCGGCGCCCGCACTCAGCACTCCCGGTGATAAAACCGCGATTCTGTTGTAGTCCAGGTGGAGCTTCTGCAATCGCGGCAGGGAGTTGAGGAGTGCCGAAGGGAAGACCAGCAGCTGATTGTCTTCCAGGTAGACGGCCTCGAGGTTAGTGAGGCCCCTGAAGGTGGATGCATCCACCTTGCGGATCTGGTTGACGCCCAGTCTCAGCGCTCTCAGGCTCTTCATTCCGTCGAAGCTGCCCGGTTCGATTTGCGATATCTCGTTGCGGCTCAGGTCGAGGTACTCGAGACCCTTGAGGTCGGATGGCGCGGCGCCACTGAAAGAACGAATCTTGTTGGAGCTCATCGTAAGCATCTTCAAAGCGGGCAGGCGGCGTAAGGTCGTGGTGGG
Source organism: Haemaphysalis longicornis (assembly GCF_048455015.1). Lineage (NCBI taxonomy): Eukaryota > Metazoa > Arthropoda > Arachnida > Ixodida > Ixodidae > Haemaphysalis > Haemaphysalis longicornis. The sequence continues at coordinate 118,290,982 of NW_027526361.1, read as the reverse complement.
TATGTGCGCCATGAAGTTGTTGGACAGATCCAGCGTGGTCAACCGCTGCAGGCCGTGGAAGGCTTCGGCGGGAAGGTTCTTGATGCGGTTCGAGCCCAGGTAGAGGACTTGGACGCCAGGAACGTTCGCGAAGGCGCCTTCTTCGACGGTGGAGATCTTGTTGTGGGTAAGATTGAGGGTCTGCAGTGCTTCCAGCGGAGGGAACGAGTCCTGGGTCAACTGGGAGATCCGGTTGCCGTCCAGGCTCAGCCATGTCAGCGCGGGCAGGTCCAGCAGGCTGGAGGCCGGCACTTGCTCGAAGTCGTTGTCGTTGATGTTCAGCACCTGCGCAGTAGTGAAACGGGAACGTCAGGCCAAGAAGGTGTCTTTTTAAACATGAGTGAACATCGAAATCTTCGGATTAATTATCACATTAAATTCGAGCAAAATCTCGCTCGGGGTAACGGTCCGATTAACAATATCTGCCTATCCCTGAAGATGTCAAAAAGCGAAACCAAAATGGTGCACACCGGTCTATGGTAAAGGGATGGCCCAGCTTAACTTCCATTATTGAATGAGCCAATCATGAAAGCATGTTAGTGTTTTATGCTTTTATAGCAATAGTATGCTTCCAACATCACGTAAGTTTCTGTGCGATGTCGTTTTCTCATTCTGGGTTGTCAGTCTGCTCCTCCATGGTTATACACACTATGGCTGCAGGAAATCGGTTTACAGTGTCCTACAATTTACAGGTTTACAAACAGAGAGAGAGAGAGAGAGAGAGAGAGAGAGAGAGAGAGAGAGAGAGAGAGAGAGAGAGAGAGAGAGAGAGAGAGAGAGAGAGAGAGAGAGAGATGGGGGAGGGAAGGAGATAACGAAGAAGCTTGAGGATAGTGAGAAAACAGGAAACAAAACATTTGGCAAGGGGCAGCCTCAGTTTGGTGCCAACGTTTTAACAAGAAGACTTGACTTCGTCAGGGCTCGTAAGCAAGTCTTCTGGTCGAAACGTTGACACTGGACTGAGGCCTCTACCTTGCTCAATGTTTCGTTTCATTACAGTAAAATCTCGTTAATTCGAACCGCAAGGAAAGCCATCTCAGTTTGAACTAGTGCAAGTTTAAACCATAAGGTGAAGAATAAGAACAGTGCCCTGCCATTGGGAAGCAGTAGGGCGTGTCAACAATTTCATGTTTAAATAAGATCGTGATTGCAGTCTGCCTTTTGTCCTGAAAAAGGCGATAGGCCAGCACTTTTTGTTCGAAGGAGCGAATATATACCGGAAGGGCCTCTCTTTCGTCTTCTTCGAAACAACGAGACACGGGCGGAATTAAATTCGTTCATAACGAGTTGGTGGCCGCACCGGTGCTTCGTCCTGCTTCCCCTCGTCGTCACTGGAAGTGACAGGTTTTGCGCCTCCGACCCGAGATATGATGTTCTCATCTGTCAGCGCTGTCAACATCAGCTGTCAACATCAACGTAGTCAGCAAAGAATACGTCTTCAAAAACTACCGATATGGGAGTTTTATACTGGTTTTCCCGATTTTATTTTTTATCCCCGTTCTTCTCTCCGTTCCGCAGGCGACGCAGCCTTATGTTAAACCTTCTAGACCACTGCCCTCATGTGTAAGCAGCGGGTGCGTTGCTCTAGCCGTGCAGCAGGCGCGAAACCGCGGGCGCGGTGGTTTAGCGCAAAGTTGGAATCATCTGTGTCGGAAGCTACTCGCGTTCGAATTAATGGGATTTTTTATACTTAGACTATCATGGAGCTCGGCCGAACCCAATAGCACAGTTCGAAATATTCGTACATATTGGAGTCCGAATTAACGAGCTTTCACTGTACGTCGATAAGGTCAGAGCTGTAGCTTGTTGTGGTGGACCATTTAATGTAATCGAGAGTGCCAACAAGCCATAACTCCTCCCGCACCTCACAAGTCGCACAGCTCGTAAGTGAACCATTCGTACCGAATATTCACGGCGCCTATTCGTCAGTCCGTATACAGTAAGGCAGAAACAGCGAAACGGGGATACTCACATCAAATCATCATCATCAACACAGAGGAAGTTCGAGTGTTATGCGGCCGCTCGAATTATAGCGTAAAGCAATCGAGATGAAGATACTCCACAAAACGGTTGAGCGATCGAACTCAGAAGGAGGTTAATTAACGAAAGCACGCTGGCTTTCGTTTTCCCAGCGCGTTCGCATATCCCAGCGTGTTCGTAGCAAAAAGCCCGATAAAACGTCCCGCTGCTCCATCAAACGCGCACCCCCTCTGGCGCTCGCCGCGCCCGCAGTTTCCCGCCAAGAAGCCTTTCAAATACAAAAAAAGCCCAGCGGGTGGTTCTCCACACGCGGAAGGGGCCTGTCATAACCGTTCACGTGGCACAGTCCCTGCGGAAACGCATGAAACTTAGGAAACACAAAAACGTAACAGGATCGATTCATTTCCACATGGAAAATGGAGGCTGGTGACCATGCAGAAAGAATGCCGGTGCGCGAGAAGAAATAAGCTGTTGCTTTACGCCACCCTTGGCTATTTACTAATCCTTTGACGCAAGTTAAAGGCTTTGTGTGTTCTAGGCAAGAAGTATGAACGCTTAGGAGACTGCCCTGCCAATATTACCTTAAGTCAAAATTCTTATGTGCCTCATCAAACGCGAAAGCCGAACGCGAAAAGTGACCGTCTTAGTCGTCGGCGTGAACACGAATGGTACGAAAAGTCACGTGACCACAGCGCTGGGCACTGCGCAGTGGAGATGCGCGGTGGTCCTCTGGCGCCGATGCTAAGCTGTCGCATTCACACGCGTAAGCGGTCTTGAGTGTCTCTGCCTTAATTGGTCCGTACACTTTTGTTGCGGGTGTACCGCATTACCATCGCGTTCCAACTGGCCCGGCTGTACTTCCTCTTACCATTAAAATACCAGAATCACCGTGTGATATCCGTCGCGGATTCATGCAATGGGTAGCCATAAAGCAAAGCCCCGAAAAAAAAAAAAAAAAAAACTGGATATTCGTGCATCGGAATCATCATGCTCGGCCTTAGCCCGCCCACCGCCAATTTTTTTTTTGTTTTCTTATTGTGCTTTCTGTGCAGCTTTACTGCGCTCAAAAACCGGAATGATGTTGTAAAGCTCTATCTCATACGCATATTATTACCGCACAATAATCAATTAAAATCCCTCCCGAACGGGCGCCGCAAAACGTTACAAGCTTTTACGATCATGTTTTGCATACATGCTGCTGAAGCAGAACGAAAATACCGGCCGCGCGAAAGAGTGGAACGCACCGCCTCGCTGCGTCCAGCAGGTCTTACAAACTACCACTGTGAGAATGCAGTGGCGGTCTCTTTAGAGTGCAAAGGCTTCCGTAACGCTTATGCTCAATACAAAGTCACGGTCTGACTGGGAAACCTGTCTTTCCTGCCCGAAAAAACAAAAAACAAAAGCGTGTTTTCTTTCAAAGGCCCCGGAAGGTTACACCGCCAGACGCAAAAGCAAGCCTTGAAAGGCCGCTTGGCGCTCGCTCGCAAAGCCGAGATTATGCTGATCCCTGCCGATAAAACCTTGCCGAACGGCATAAAACCCCTTCGCGAAAAACATCGCAGCAGGATCGCGAGCATCGGACCGTCGAGGAACGCGCGTATCGCGAAAGATGTCGTTGCTTTACGCCTCGCAGAAAGTAGAGCTGCATATGGCAAAATTAAAAAAAAAGAAACGATAAAAAAATAAACAAACGCATTTTAAAAACGTATCATCACACTGGTAAGGATTTAATACAAAGCAACAAAATGAAGCACGGTGTTTGCAATTGAGATCACTGGAGGACGGCATTCGCTTGGGTATACAGCTCGTATTACTTATTTTCCCGATGCGAGGAATATACATCGAGATGTCGCGCCGGACGTGCGCGCGATTGTTTTAGTTTTGCGGGCAGTGGAAGGACGCCCGGCCTGAAAAGTGGCGAAACGGAATCTGAGATAACGCTTAATTTATGTGGAAGGAGGCTGTTCTGTAGCAGAGGGACACGGAAGTAGATCCCCGAAGTTTAACGCCGCCCGGGATTTTCAAGCAGTTGGTAAGACATTAGAAGCGCCGTTAGAGCAGTGCACATCTGGTCGTGGTACGCAAACCCGTTGTAGCACATCGAAAGTATCGCAAGTACCTGTTCCGACTGACACCCTGTCCCTCTCGTGGAAGAATGCTTTACACCTGACCCTATGCTTCACAGCGATGCTCTGGACAACGATTCCATTCATTCAGGGGCCCTGCCGCTGATACGCGACCATGTTTGCGGCACTGTCCTAGCGAAGCTGACTTCAGCTGCCGTCATGAGTTAGTTTACCGATTTGCGCTTGCATTATGTGCAGTAGCGGGGACGACGTAAACGACGACGTGAAAACAAAAAGTAAAAGAAATTGTACAAACTCCCGAGTTCTAATTGTCAAACAGTGCGTACTTATTCCTTCCAGGGGCTCCCATGAGCCCATACGTCTGTCTCTGTGTATTTGCCTTGGACTCAGACTAGACGGTATAAGGCGTAGGACCATTTGTTGAAAACCTTTTGACAAATAAAGGGCCTTTCACTGTTAAAAGAAACTAGGTTATCTTCATTTACGGTATTATAAGGATTAAATGTTCTAACTTCCCCAATTAGGTATTTTGACCGAATACTGGGCGTTATACTGTAGGGACTGTGGGATGCTCGGTAAAGAAGGCTTACACTTTAAAACTTGATCACGCCTCTCTGACTTCGCAACGAAATGGGTAGCGTCTAAAGGCCCGACATTTTTTCGGGCAGCCACTTAGGTAGCAGATGGCATTCTACCAGAATTTCCCACTTCTTTTTATTTTCTCGTTTCGGCAAAGTGAAGCCAGTTTGTTCGTGATATCTGCAGCTTACATTCAGTTACCCTCGCGGCAAATATTTCTTTTCGTGACCTTTCCAGCTGAATCAAAATAGAAGCATCACAGTTCAACCTTCTTTAAACTCCAAACGCGAACAAAGCCTGGGCGTGAACACAAAGCCAAGACCTTGCAGTGCTATACAAAAGGCTTGATGCAATACTGATTTATCGGACCTGTGCACAAAGAAAGTCACTGAACTTTATTGACCTTAGGCCAACAGGCGTACCGGCATAGAGGCGAGTCAGGGGTCCAAGCGATTCTAGGTTATGAGAGCCAGATGGTGGGAGAAAGAAACTAGAGCACCGCGGCGGCAGGCAACATCGATGCGTCGGTGAACGCGCGAACCATTCGCGACAACGGGTCACAGGCACGCTGGCAGCGAGGGCGCTTATTCTTACCAGGCGTTTAATTGCCCATGGGAGTCGCTGTGATCGCCTCGTAAACTTTCGTTCGAACAATGGAGGCGTCGAAATACGTTTACCAAAAGCTAATAGCGCACGCCATTGCCCGGAGTTGACAGATACTTGTTTGAAGAGCATTGATGCAGAGCATCGTGTCGGACGGTTCGGTCTTTCATCTTCTCGCGGTACCCGTTATTCATTTTTATTTGTACCTTCAACAAGCTTTCATAAGCATTCTCGAGAAAAAAAAAAACAAATTTCTCGGGAACATTCGACATCGTGATGAATAATTACCACCTCGAAACGTAACAGAAACAGAAATGTAGAGTTAAATGCAAGTATTTTGTTCACACACACACACACACACACACACACACACACACACACACACACACACACACACACACACACACACACACACACACACACACACACACACACACACACACACACACACACACACACACACACACACACACACACACACACACGCACACACGCACACACACACGCACACACGCGCACACACACACATACACACACACACACACAAAATGGTCGCGTATCTGCTCATTTCGTTGCAAATTTCGCCGAAAGACGATAGTCGACTGGCGCTCCTGCCATGTAAAGGCCTCCGTTCTCTTTCCCGCTCACCTCACATGTTGTTCCTCTTCCATCTCGTTCCTCCCAAGATAACACGCTAGAGGTTTGCTCAAGTCAATTTAAATTTACCGCGTTCACCGCTCCAGGCCGGGTGTCTCGACGCCAGCGCTGCCGTACGGTGGAGACGCGCGTGAATTGAGGCGCCCTACTACAACATCTATAGAACCACGATGCCCTACTGCACGAGCGCTCCAAGCGGAACGTGGATCCCGTCTAGTGGAGAGAGAGAGAGAGAGAGAGAGAGAGAGAGAGAGAGAGAGAGAGAGAGAGAGAGAGAGAGAGAGAGAGAGAGAGAGAGAGAGAGTAAACGTGTTTTTTGCGAAAAGCAATGGGGAGAAATCCTCAGTCCAAGACCCCTTGTGCTTTCCCAGCCTCAACAGCCCTCAACACCAGCAGTCGCTGGTCATTGAGGTCGGAGCTGGTCATAGCTCTCTCCCAAAGTGGAACCTTTCGTTGCTATTGCCGTTTGATTTCTAAATGCCGCCAGGAGGTTGCGCTGGCAACAGCAGGCGACGGTTTTCTGCCGTTAATCTAGTATTTAATTTGCTATCGCAAAAAGCAAGCATCCATGAATTTTTTAATAAATGAACACTGCAAATATCACTTACGTATTGATTTTCTACCTTATATTTGCGTAATCTCTTGTTCTTGTTCAACAATGTTGATAAGTATGAACACTGACACCGGGCTTAAGACGTTTAGATTTGGCTGTGAGTATATAATACTATTGCGCAGCTTCTGTTTCACTTTGACCGGGTGGCTGAATCAAGCCACAGACAGTTATCTGCAGGGTTCACTTTACCATGTGTGTATCTGTAACTATCTAAGGCTGTAGCACTGCTACTCACATTCGTGGTCTTTGGACTCTGAAACTACTGTTCGCGTTTGTCGACAACTTAACTTTCCACTCTGTCTATGTTGTACCCTGCGTGGTACAAAATGTTGCAACTTGTATGTAGGCCAGCGGCAGCCATTCCTGGATTGTTGTTTTTGTGTGTGTTTCCCTTTTGTAATGTGTATTTGTTACCTGAGGCATAGTTCCATGGAGACATGTTCTGTATCTGCTTCGATGGACAAATAAACCTCTTTACAGACAGACAGACAGACAGACAGACAGACAGACAGACAGACAGACAGACAGACAGACAGACAGACAGACAGACAGACAGACAGACAGACAGACAGACAGACAGACAGACGAACATTTCTGCGTTGAAGTAGCCCAAGAAATACTATCGTCTTTAAAAAAGGAAATTGATGTCGCCCCCCATGGTGAAGTCGAAATTACTTTACCAATCATCGTGCTGTGCGCCCCAGCAACCGCGGAGCTCACAACAACGCGTAACACGCAGCCGCCACCTCATACGGTAATATTTGCATACAGAGTGCCTCGCCTCCCGCTTCAGTATAACAGTGGATAGCGTGGTCGCTTGAAGGTCAACAGGTCCATAAGTCGAAGCAGGCCAAAATGAGCAAAAATTGCGCGTTTCACTTTCAGCAAAGACCTTCTTTTCCGCCGTAGGGGCGTCACATTGCGCCGCCGACACGAATGTGAAGAAACATGCAGTCTAGGTCAAAATTTTCTAGGCCACGAGAAACGTTTCGAGACTAGAAGGAATTCAAATCATAAGGTTCAAGGGTGACCGAATTGTTTTATGGTAGTAAGACGAAGACGGGCTTTTGCAAGCTTGCTCGGAGAGAACCTTTCATGCTCACTTTACAGGTAAGCGCGTACATTTAATTCGTTGTGGCCTGCTACATTTTGGCGTGGCCAGGAAATTTTGACAAAGGCTGTACGTTACTATCTCTGAAAATTAGAAACCAACTGAAAGAGAATTCGTTTCTTCGGTTATACCTATTTCTGCGCAAAGACAAGACCGTGTGTCTCCAAACTCAGAAAAAAAGGTCCGCGAAAGTACAAGCGTAAACTTTTTGTTAAAACGGAAAGTTCTACCTAGCCTTTAGCATTTCCCATAGCGAGTCGGGAACGGGGACACCGCGAACAGCGGACCCGCTGCGGAGATTTCCGAGCGCGATTCTACAGCGAAAGAAATTTATTTTTACGATTTGGCGACAGTCGCAGATGAGGAACGTACGTCCTCAGTGAGAGAGGCGGACGAGAGCTGGGTTGCAAGGAAGTAACCGCAGAGTTACGCGGAGAAACCAGGGCGGCGAGCGCGAAAGAAAAAGGGAGCATAATCTTCCTGGCCCGTGGCTCTGCACCGACACACTTAACGAGGCAGTTCTTCGCGAGCATTGGAAGTAATCACGCCAAGGAAACGAAAACGAAAGAAACGGATCACGGCTGCTGAGACCAACGTTGCGCGGGTCGAGACAAATAGGATGAGAACGGCCGGACTCAACGGACGTGATTGCCTCGCAAACAGCGGGGGGACCCCGTTCCGCGCGTGCTCCGCAAGGCTATAGGGTGGCTAGTGCTCATTTTTTCACGGCTTAGCGTCCTATACGGGAGCCAGTGATCGACTTACGGCCTTGCGTGTGTACAAATGAGCGGCGAATCGGTACGCGACTCGACGTTTTGTGGCGTACGAATGCTCTTGCTGCTTCCTCGCAACGCGACAGGTGTAGCGCAACCTTATGGTTGCGAGCTGCTCGGCGCGTGCCGAGACTGGTTTGTGGGCGCTTCGAGTTTTACCGAAATCCCCGCAGCGAATACGTTCAAACAAAAAGAATATGAAGAAAGTCCGGTTTTTAAAGCGAAGCTTCATTGCTCTCACTGATGCCGTTGCACGCCAATACGCCCTGCGGGAAAGCCTACTTTCTGTAACGATGATGATGAATGATCGTGGTCAAGAGAAAGAAAAAATCAACTACCCCTCCGTTTAACGACAACGATGGGAAAACGCGAAGCTTTAGTCGTTGAGTTGGTCGTTTGGTCATTGAGTTTAACCCCGACGATGGTTGAACGCGAAGCTTTCTCGTGATAGATTCTTTGGTTGGTCAATCCAAATTATTTGGTGCGTACCTTCACAGTAGAACATAATCGCAATGTGCGATTGGCTACCGTTATGCGTAGACCGCGTGTGGAGACGTCAACGTGGACGTGATCAAGCAATCGGATAAATGGATCGGGAGCTTCATGCTCGACCAACACCCTTTGGGTCTAAAGACCCCACTTCGACCCCCCACCCAAAACCATTCCTGTATAGATCTCACTTTTGCAAACACACTGTGTCGAGCCACGATGGCAGGACCTCGTAGTGTCTACCACAGCGATCACAAGGCAATACTGTGTAATGTAAAGTCGTTCGTTTCAAAGTGATCCCAATAAAGTCATGACTGCCAGACTAAAGGGACGTGTCTTCATTCTCTGCATTTACTTCAAACAAATCAACCACCCTTCGGTCTTACGACAACGATGGGAAAGCGCGAAGCTGAAGTGTGTCTACCCGCGTCCAACCCGCCGAAACAGCGCTAAATACGAGCCAAGCAAATGGTCAAACTCAACGACTAAAGCTTCGCATTTTCCCATCGTTGTCTTTTGACAGAGGGGGTAGTGATTTTTCCTTTCTGTGAAGATAGGTGTCGGTAACCTGTGGACCGGTTAAGCAAAGCTGGATACATAGAGAGAGAGAGAGAGAGAGAGAGAGAGAGAGAGAGAGAGAGAGAGAGAGAGAGAAGTGGAGAGGAAAAGTAAACATCTGGAATAAACAGGCTTAGCCGCAAGCTACTTGTGCGCAGAAAGCGACATTGCGATGCATGTTTTTGCAAGAGCACCACGTACCTTATTTTAACGATAACATTTCGAAGCGAAATTCGTAGATTTTGCGGTTCCACTGCTTCCCACACTACGAGGTAATGCTGCAGAGCCCGTCAACAAAAGTGTGGTGAATGATTATGCATGGACACGCCGAACGTGAGTGCGCGAAGGTTTCGCAGGCTCCTGAACGACATCGACCAGCGTTCATCGACCAGTTTAGGAGAAGTCCCAAAGGTGGAGGAAGTATCTGCGAGGGAAAAATGGACATCCATCTGAAAATTGATTGGTTGATTGATTGCATGTTTAGCTCGCCGACGCAGCGCAGGCGATGAGGCGCGCCTTAGTGAAGGGCTCCGGATTAATTTTGACCACCTGGAGATCTTTAACGTGCGCCGAAATCGTACACATGGGCGTTTTTTATTTTCGCCTCCATCAGAAAAGCGGCTGCCGCGGCCAGGAATCAAACCCGCGTCCTCGTGCACAGCAGCACAACGCCTTAAGCGTTTGAGCCACCGCGGCGGGTTCGGAGAAAAATTCGTTCTCGTGTGAGATTCGTCCTGGTCCAGGAAAGGTCGATGCTGGACCAGTACGCACCTGGACCGGCATTGATTTTTTTAGGGCCAGCATCAAATTTTCCTGAACCAGGACGAATCTTACACCAGGACGAATTTTTCTTCAACTGCAAAGTGTCTCAGAAAGCTGCAGAGCTTTCCATTTACGAGTGCGGCGAACTGGGAAAGATGGCGAATGTTCATGGTGAAAACAGCGCATAATAGACGAAGACAGAGGAGGGAAAACACAAACACGGCGCTGACTCGCAACTGAAGATTTTAATGAAGAAAAACAGCCATACTTATGGTGTACACCACCAAAAACACAAAGAAACGTCTTTTATGAGCTGTTCTCACCATGAGCTTTCCATTGCAGACGTACGGCTACATTTCCAGGTGGATGTCAAATTTTCCATCGCAGCGGCGAAGGCGAAACTCGGCGCTCCTTGATAGGGAGTATGTCATCCTTCGGCGGCGTTAGTATACCCACGCGCTACCTTTCCCCACCCAACTAGAGCCCACATTCTGGCCCTCACCCTGTACTCCTCGCAATGCCGCTTCTGTGAGGCTCCGGGCACGCTTTACCACATTTTGTGGTGCTGTGATAAAAACCCTAACCTACCCCCCCTGCCCTTCCCCTCCCCTAAGCATTGGGAGAGAGCACTGTCCAGCTCGGACCCTGATGACCAGCTTTGGCTGGTGAAGAGAGCCCAAGAAGCTGGACGGTCTCAAGGGGTCCTGGAATAAGGACTCTTCCCCTAGGCGAACTTCTTCATAGGGACGTTTATTCCTCCTCCTCCTCCTACCCAGAAGATTGGAAAGCATAAACAACACGTACGGCTGCTACTGAGCTTCCATAGAAAGTTTCATTATCAGAAGGCATGGCAATCTGCGAGGTTCGAGAAACATAAACAACGCCCTCCTCAATCCTACTTTGCAAGTACACGATTCACGCGAATGAAACGCATAGTCTAGCGTGCCCTGCTCCTTCTTTATGATTATTATTCCCAAGGTCTCCTTCATCGAGCGCCGAACGTGGATTGCCTTGCAAGTCCGCGTTGGTGTCGTATGCTCCGGATCGAATTATCTGCCACTAGATCGGGCGAAAATTACACCGACGCAGACTTCGCCCATGAGCGCTGAAGAATCGGCGGAGTTCGGTACCAGGTACAGCCGTGCTCGAATGGGCACGCATTTGTGAGCCGCCGGCGTATCGTGTGGAAGAAATTTTAGCACGTCTCATTGTTTTATAGGTGTCTGTTCAGCGACATAACGATAGTGGCCTCCATTCAAATAAGCGAAAAAGCGCATAAACAGCGATTAGGAATTCGATTTAATATAACAAAAATCTACAACCTTCTAATTTTGATATCAAACTGAGTTTTCATTCCAGAATGATTTACTACTCCGACGAAGCGTTACAGACCACCGACCGAAACTTTGGCGAGACCCAACAGTGGCATCGAGGGAAGACGCTTTTCTACTCGGAGGCGTCAGCAAGGGGACTTCGATCTCCAACCGGACATTGTATCATTATTTATTAGTGTATCGTCTGATGCAAATAGTATACATTCATTTTTTTGGTAGAATTTATTATTTTTCTGCCGCTAATGTTGTTACTAAAATAAAAAAAAATTAAACCGGGCATTTAACTCTGCTTACGTTGTTTCCAGGTTGAGATTACTAGAACGTTTAACTGCTACATCGCGTTCGTTTCTTTCGCCGCTCTCGCTTCTTCGTCTTGCGGCGTGAAGTACTACGACAAGCAACTGGCACGCGGCAGCTTCCGCGCAGTCAGAGCAGTCCTCCGCGTGCACCTGTTCAACTTAAGCACTGCCACGTTCACCTGTGACACTGCACTCATCAGGGTAATTCTTGTTCCATTGGAACAGGGTTCCAGGTAAGCGCAGCGGTTAGCGCGCTTCGCTCCGGCTTAGGCAGCGCGGTTTCAAGTCCCACACGAAACCAAATGTGCTTTATGTATTAAATCGAAAGCTTTTATAGTGGGACCTATGGCGTCCTGTCAAAAAATTAGCAGTGGTTTAGCTCGGCTATGCCAGGGTATACGTAGCGTGAGCTAAGGTTCAGCTGGTTATTCTTAGGTTTCCTGGTTGCCTAGGATTACCTGATTATCATGCTTACTGTTTCTAAAACGATTTCCGAACCAATACAAAACAATCCAATTTATTCCAATTCAGTCCAGTCCAGTCCAGTCACTGCTGGTCGCGCATGCGCAGCACGGCTCTCCAGGACACGCGAAACGGCTATCAAGCGGCTCCTGCGCAGCGACACACTTAGCTACTGCGCAACGGAGGCGCACAGCTAGGCACGCGCCGGCGCCAGTGCGTCTGCCGCGGCTATGACGTCACTCCTCTGGAATGCGCAGACCGGCGAATGTGCAGACCCGATTCTCTACACACCCGCACTCCAATGGGATTGGATTTCAATCCAACACAATCCAATTTAATCCAATCAAATCCAAGCCAATCCAATCCAAGCCAATCCAATCTGGTCCGATCCAAACCAATCCAATGCTCCTCGCGCTTGCGCAGCATGGCCTTTCAGGGTCCACATGAAACTGCTCAACCTCGGCCAGTGTAGCTCACGCTACAAAAACAGTAAATTTCACCGCAGACCAGTTGATTGACCCTTAGGCTCTGATGAGATCTCTGGACACATGGCGCGTGCGTGAAACCGGGCTTGCATTGTGTCAAACGTATCGTCAACCACGTGTCAACCACGTCAAAATTGTGTCAACCACGTATCGGTATGCCTATAGGCCGTTCGTTGGTGCATTTACTTAGTGCGCGAAAAATGGCCGCATGGAGTCGTTCTTCGTTGGAGATTTTTGACTATAGATTGGACGCACCTTTATAGAATGTTTTCACGCACTTTTGACGCACTTTTGATGTGACCAGGCGTTCGCGCTTCTCGTAACTTTCGTTAGGAATGAATGGCATTTTTTGTTTACTCGTTAAAGCGACGGCCATTCTTGAACCATTCGTGATGACAACAGCGTTCACTTTTCGCGTTTGATTAGACGTCTAAGGCGCTCGCCTTTAAACGATTTTCAATATCTCGAAGCTCACGTGTTTTCGAGGCCGCGGGCAACCAGAAAAGAGCAACTCAAGCTCGTGTGTCAGCGGCGAGGCCCCGAGAACCGGCGAGGAGAGAGCGTGTGGTTTGATAACTCTTTCGAACTTCCGCGAACAGAGCGGGAAGGCAGCAGGCGATGAAAAGGCAAGCTTGGCGCTTAGTCTAAATCGGTACGCTCTCACATATGCATTAATTGCGCTAGCTTACCAGGGCAACAACGTTTGCAAATAACTACTGTCATTTGCCTCAACATTGCAAAAGGTGGGATACGTTTTGCCAAGGTTATCGGCATGTGGAACACGTTTTCAAAAATTTAGTGCTCTTGTGAGAGGCGCAGTAACGGCAAGAAACACCCGGATTACGACTATGTAGAACCGCCTCGGTGGCTCAGCGGCTAAGGCGCTGTGCTGCTGGGCTGAAGAACGCGATTCGATACCAGCCGCGGTGGCCGCTTTCCTGGTGGAGGCGAATAACGAAGACGGCCGTGTGTCGAGATTTCGGCGCACGTTAAAGAGCCACAGGTGCTCGAAATTATTTCGAAGTCCTCCACTACGGCGCGCCAGAAGTAGCTTCGGCGCGTAAAAACCAAAAAAATATGAGTTTAAATTTCATTATCACCACTTAAAGCAAAACAAAACAAGCGTGCACGCGCGGACGCAACAGCAGCACGCACGCACGCACGCACGCCCACGCACGCCCACGCACGCCCACGCACGCCCACGCACACGCACGCACGCCCACGCACACACACGCACACACACACGCACGCACGCACGCACGCACGCACACACACACACACACACACACGCACGCGCACACACGCACACACGCACACACGCGCGCACACACACACACACACACACACACACACACACACACACGCACACACACACACACCTCTGCTGTCGTAGAACGAGCAAAAACAAATGCCGCGCTAATTTTCCAGCTTTCATTTCATTCCATTCACCTGCCAAAGTTCTTTTTGTTTCCCGGGAAAGAAAACATGATTGTGCGATTGACAGCCACGTTTCCGGAAAAATTTCCATTTGCGAGAAACCTATAGAGAAGCAAATTAGCGTATTGCATGCCTCGCCGTACACATACGAGGGCGAGAGTAACTGCAAAGCTGTTCCCGCGAACGACCGTAAAGATTGAAGACTACCTCATCGCTTGTAAGGGGGGCCGGCGTGATACGAGGCGCAACTGATTGTTCCGGAGCGAAATCACAAGCTGTACGGAGGTTCGCGTTCTAAAAGGCCCGGGCCGGCTCAGACCATAGAAAGGGAAAGCACTCCAGTGCACGCTTCTCCACAAGTCGTGACGGCGGTAATTCCGTCTCACGCTACGGATTCCACTGAAACAATAGGCCTTGAAGACAGCTTGGGGATAGGTGAAAGAAACACCGAGCACGCTCGCGGAGAAATTGCGGGCTGTTTGGGCGTTTCGTGACGAGTGCGATATCGCGGCGAATGATTGGTGCGATCGTAATGAGTGTTCCGCTGACTGCTCGCCTTACTGACTCCCTTCGCGAAACCCGAGTTATAGTTGACGCGGCGTAACGGAGTCCCATGGTAATAAGTATACGGTGTAATGTGTAATAGCGGGCCGGACGTTGTGATTTCGCGTGTCAAGGCTAATGACGCAATGCGAATCGATCGTGCTAGATGATATCGCGGGGACGCGGAGGAGGCGATTGGGGAGGTTGGACTTGAGTGGCAAGCAAACGCGATTTGAGTTCGTTGAAATGTGTGGATAGTCGGTCACTCACGGTCGGGAAACGAAATCACGGGAGCTCAGGATCACAGCTAAAACTTTGGTCTATACCTTTCGCTTGCGTCGTAGGTATACAAGCTGTGGCATTTCGAATGCAATCAAGAGTTAGACGAAGTCCGTCTGGTCGGGAGAACACATGATAGTAATAAAAAAAGGCATTTACCATCTCTTTTCTAAAGAAAGTTGAGAGAAACGCGAAAGCTTTATCACATCACAAGTGTGTCAAAACTGCGTCAAAACCTTCACTAAAAGTGCGCCCAACATTCGCGGAAAGTTCGCCCAATCGATTATCTACCCTTCAAAGACCCAAATCGCAAACGAAGAAGGAACCCATGCGACCACTTTTCGCGCCCTAAGTAAACGCATCAACGAACGATCTAAATGTGCACCGACACGTGTTTTGTGAGGTAAAGGTATATCACTGTACTCCTTCTTCGTGATCGATGTGCATATTGTCTTATCTAGAGCGGTTCCTTCTTCGCGACTTTCAAGTATCCTTTTTGACACAATGAAAGCCCCGTTTCCCGCACACGCCGTGTGTCCAAGAATGTCATCAGAGCTTTCCGGTCGACCAACCGGTCTATGGAGAAACGCATTAGTTCTCTGACAGGGTGCCATCGGTGCCACTAAGAAAGCCTTCGCTTCAAAACAAAAACGTTTCGGCTCCCGTACTCACGGAGCCTTACTCACGGGAGATGTGAACAAGGCTCCCGTACGAGAGGCGAAACGGCTTTGTTCTTACAAACTTTCGTTGTCGGAGTCAGTTTTTTTATTGTTTTCATTTCGAATGCAATAGAAATGTGGAAACAGACGCATTTATGTGGATTCTGGTAGTCCTCCTGCGGTTAATTTTGATCTCCTGACTGCTGGTGATTCGCAATAGCATGCCACTGAGAAACTCATGAATCCCCGTTTGAAATACGATTTATCTAAACGGACTCTTCAACACTTCCGATACCTCCAGTCTTTCCTTTGCGTCTGGAAGCATTGTGAAACCTATGGTTATCAACAGCGCGGAGCGCCACTGCGTGATTTCTTCGTAGGGTTGTACCTTTTTGGGTTAAAACCCGATTTTACCCGATTTTCACACCCCGAACATATTTCAGGAGAATCGGGTTAAACCCGATTTCTCCCCGAATGAAGCTTTTCAAAGTAGTGATCTGTACAATCGTGCGCTGGCGGTCCGCCGCTCGCAATCAGTACACGCTCGAAGCAAGTCCCACAAACCCAGCTTTCGAACTCATTGAGTGTTGTCATGACTCTGCCGCTCCCCTACCCCAGGCTGACAAATGCGGCACTGACATTGTTGTGCCTGGATAATGGAAGCTGTGATGTCGAGAGAACGTCCTCCCGGCTGAGAGACGTTCAGCGATCGAACAGGTGTCGAATAGAGACTGGCATGTTGCGCATGCAGATGATGATGTATGTAAATAAGGATGAATAAAAAAAATCAATAACCAGCTCCTTGTGCATAAAATGTTTCATTTTTTTGGAGGTTATTAGTGCGCTTTGCTATCATCATTACTGATTCATTTCCAAACAAACTCCAAATTTCGAAAAAGTATTTGCTTGAAGACCCTGATGTCCACCCGATTACATTAAACACAGGTTTTAATGCGTTAGAGTTAAGAAGCTCGTTTTCCCTTTTGATAACACAAACTGAGTTTATTACCTAGTGCATGTGGAGATTTAACGCGAAAAAAACCCGTATTTCGGAATGGTTTTTCGAAAAACCCGATTTCTCCCCGATTATTCGTTTGAAAAATCACCCGATTTTTAAACCGACATCTAAAAAAGAAATTTAAAACCCTAAAAAGAACCACCCCATTGGTTTGTCGCGGCAGACATGCCTTCCAGTTACAGCTTTGTTTTTTGTCGCCGTTTCATTTACAGTGACTATATAATTCGTTCATGGCTGCAACTGAAAGGGAGCCAGCCAATGGACACTACACTGCTGCGATGACGTCATTCGAGCGCTCAAACAACGCCAGGACCGTGAAAGAGGGAAAAATCGTTTGGGCAAGCTTTTAGGCCATATGACTTAAACGGACCCTGGAACACATCTGACGATTTTTTTTCAAAATCCTATATAAATGCTTCCAGAACGTCGTAAAACAACACATTCAGTTGTTAGATTAGGAGGTCGCGAAGTACCTCGGCCAAAAATGGATGCTGTTTGCCCATCAGATAACGTCGATACTTGCTCAAAACGTTTTTCTCTTCTGCCCAGCCGTTTTTCGACCGCTGGAATGACGTCACTACAGCGGCGTAGCGGCTATTGGCCGGCTTTCCTTCAGTTGCGGCAATGAACGCATTCGATAGTCACTTTAAAGAAAATGCAACAGAAGTAACGCAGAAACGGAAGGCGTATCTGCTGCGACAAGCAAGTAACGCAGTGCCGCTCCGTGGTGGCGATAACTATAGCTTTCGCAGTGCTTCCCATTGTGAAGGAGAGAGTAAAAACGTTTATCGGAAGTGTTGCAGGGTCCCTTTAAAGAACTCGATGGGCTCACAGCAATAATTTGTGGCTGAAGTACCTTGCGATCCACTTTTCTAAGTACCGGATGCGCTTGTTTACTCTGATAATGATTTATATTCAGGAAAAAGTTGAAGGAAGGGTTACAAGGTTCGTTAATGTTTGGAATGACCAACACTTATGTAAACATTCATACATCCAAACCCCCCCCCCGCCCCCCCCCCCCGTTCTTAGGCCATTGCTCAAATGAGTAATTTGCTGGATTAAGCACGACTCTCTTGCGCGTGAAACAAAGATGCCGCTGCTCGTAATAGCACTAGGAATTCTCGGCTGCTACCAATGCATGGGCTTCTACGGGAGCTGTGTATACGCTTACTGCAAACGGATCCACAATCCAATAATATGACGTTAGACTGCTCCCAAAACTATACATAACCGCGGGACGTTTTATCAGCGTGTGCGCGGATAACTATTACTTGAAGTTTCAGTACTAATACCGTGAAGCCGACACTCATAAGCCTTCAAACAGCATCGAAAAGCCGCAGTGAAGCGGAGAGCTTCGCGTGTGTCAGCTGGGATGAAACTGCAGTCCTTCCTAGTTTAATTAAGCCAATTAACGTCGAAGTTTGCTAAATCTCAATTTACAAACAATCGGGGTTTGTTGTTCGCTTTCGTTTGCATCGCGCCCCGGTCAATCGTGTTTTGCGCCGTGCATTCGTTTGACTTCACCGTCGAGCAACGTTTACAGCGCGTATTGGGGGCTATTTTAAAACGCGTTGCATTTCTGTGTGGACGCAACGAAAGAAGCCGTCCGTCCGTCCGTCCGTCCGTCCGTCCGTCCGTCCGTCTGTGACGCTCTATAACGTTTGCTAACATTATATCATTGAACTGTTACAGACAGCGCAGGTGTTACGGGGTATGCGCCACAATTTCTCCGCATAAGGAAGTACTATTAAAGCCTTCATGTTTTTCTATAAGTCCGCTTATATTTCCCCTTTAAATGCCTTCCCGCAATACACTTGTGCACAGTAGTGAGGTGGACAATGTGGACAATAGGGGGCATAATGCATAGCCTTTTAGAGGGATACATGGGTCTCATGATGGTATTCAATAAAAGTCCCCGAAGCCTTCCTACATTGCTGCCAGGCTGCTTAATGTGCCCCTGAAAAAATGTCTTCCATCTATTCAATCCTGTACACTATAGTAGAGCCCGCTTTAGGCGCCCGGGGCATAACAGAGCGGTGTACGCATTTACCCGACAATTCCACTTGAGAGTTTCTGCATTTTTCTCCGCACATCTAAATTCTCGCAGCACTTCGGAGGCTAGCATTAAAATAAAAATTAACAAAAGAACGCCCGAAAATATCGAAGTACACTGTCGGTGGTCTTCTGGTGTCTCATTTTTACTACCCCAACTGTAAAGCTCCGTAACGAAGTTTATTACTTGTTTTCGTCGTAGCTTTTCTTGTTCTCAGCAGAAAAGAAAAACAAAAAAAGGGCGTTGAACCGTAAAACTCATTTTGAAGAGGTTAAGCGGTCAAGCCCACATTACTGAGCAGGGCCAATCCGGACGGCCTTAACGTCCACCAAGGCGCCGCCACGAAGTCAGAATTTCGCCCCTTCGAAGAGCGTCATAAACGCTAACGACCGCATAACCCACGGTCGTAATGTGACCATTCTAGACGTAAGAGACCCTCGTCGCCCATCGCGGGGTAAGGCAGCAGCCGTCCTTCCCCCTATAGTTGGCGGCACGGCTGCCAATGCAGCTGGCGCGAACGCAATTCCACAACACACGTCACGGCAGAGAAAAGAGCGCCACTCTCGCGGGAGGAGGGCTCAACCTTGAGACACCGGTGCGGCAACGAAGAAAAGGGGCCAAGCGACAAGGCTGCGGCTTTCAGCGGGGGGGAGGAGCGGCTCGCTTTCGTCGCCCGTGCGGCGACGACTAACCCGATCTTGTCTCGCGCAACACCGACGCGAGCTCCGGTAACAGGGCCGGTCCCTTTTTTTTCTCTCGGTTCGGACGTCGCCACGCTGACCATGGAAAGAAAGCGAAACGGCGTTCCAGGCGTTCGCTTGTTCGACGGGCCGAGACTGGACAGGAGGCCGCGCTTCTCTTCAAAGGAGGCGCGCTGTCGCGTGTAAGGGCCTCGCGACGCGTGATGCAGAATGTTGTAAGGGCCTTGTTTTGATACCCCCTCCCTGAACCATCTCTCGAATGTTCTGTCCAATACGCCATGACTGCTCGGCCTGCAATTTTTATCCGCCAACCTGGGACTAGCGCCTACACCTTTCGTCTAGGAGTTGGTGGTGCGCTCACCGAACTTCAGATTGCATGTTTTGACTACGCACGCGGACACCAAGAACGACAGAACATTTCCACTAGCAACTTCCTATGTAGAGAAATTGACTTTTGTATGTTAGAATAACTGTCAATTAAATCTGCAGCCTTAAACTCACAACGTTAACTTTCCAAGATGGGGTAAAATAAGCGATTGCCGAAGCAATTGGAGAGCCGCTCGCACCTCCAGCCTGTCGAGTCCCTTGAAGACGGCCGTGTCGACGCCCTGTATGCGGTTGTCCGAGAGGTCCAGGAGGCGCAGCTCGCGCAGCGCCCTGAACTCGTTGGTGGCGAAGACGGGGCTGAGCTGGTCTCCGAGCAGGTTGGAGCCCAGGTGCAGCTCCTGCAGGCTGCCCTGGATGCCCTCGAGCAGGCGCTCGCTCAGCCGCCGCACGCGGTTGTGCGACAGGTCGAGCACGCGCAGGGGAACGCCGCTGGCCGTGAACAGCTGCGCCTCGAGGTCCTGGACGCCCGAGTGCCGCTGCGAGAAGCGGTGGATCCGCTGCCGGTACGGGAGCATCGGGAAGTTGCCCTGCGAGACACGTCTGCTGTTACCGCCGAGGCTCGGGGTCGGAGTCGCCCTAAAAAGGCATGCATGAAGGACAAAACACGCGCTTGGTTCTCTAAAAACGCTGCTATGTCCGGGTGACAATGGTATCAATTTTATCAAATACAAACAAGTAGACCAGGTATTAAAGAAAACAGATGAAGAAGTGGCGACTCCTCAGCCAATTTCCGGTGAAGTCTCAATGACGTCACAGATCCTTGTTTGTGCGTTTGGCTATGACGTCACAGAATCTTGTTTGTGCGTTTGGCGTCCACCGACTGAAGCCACCGCCAAGATGCATGAGTGGGCGATTCTTGTGTGATCTCTATGTTTGATCGTATTACTCGGATAGCATGCTAAAGTGTAGTTTTATTGCTTGCCCATGTTACTTCACTGCAGCGCGAAATTTGAAAGTTTATTAGTATTTCTTGAGGTTTTTTATTGTTACAAAACGTCTTTCGCGACTGGAATGGAGCTGATTGAGTTACCAAAGTCTAGTTCTTTCAAACTAAACAAAGTTGTATTTCGTCTTCATGACCCCTTTACGACGACGTACTGTCCAAGTGGTCCAGGGGCAATCACTGAGTTAGACTATGGACAAGGCGCCAACGACTGCTCTCCACCTGCTCATCCTTTTTCACTGCAGTCAGAACATCGGTTCACCGCATGGCGAGGCCCCTGAATCGGTCATCTATTTTAAACTTACACATATTCCGCTATTAAGTTCTAACATTTTTGTAGCTGCTCTAGAGCCCATCAAGTGCCGACAATCGGAAGACTTCGTCTGGATATTCGTGCCCGCCGAAAGGGCCAGGAGAGCGTGAAATCAATCCGTTGGCACTTAACAGGTCCTTTATCCCATCTACAAAGCAAAGAGATCGAAAACGCCGTGCTGATTACGGCCCATTGAGCGCAAAAGTCGCCATCGACTTTGTTCGGCGTTTTGGGGCGGCCCATGTGCTCTGTTACGATTCAGGGCGCCGCTACCCTGTTCGCATGTGCTGCAAGTTTTGTGTAGTGCTCCTGTGCTTTGCAGCAGAGCCTGCCCTTCTCGAACATGCTTTCTCGAACCGCAGCGATGGCTAAGAGGTACAGCACTCGCCTCGTATGCGGGAAGTACTGCGTTCGAGTCCTGGTACCGCCGGTCACCCACCGGTTTCTCTAATGGGTACAGGCATACCTGGTCGCCCGTAAGGGTATTGTTTCTGTATCGTCGCAGTTCACCTCTCGCCATGCAGTAAAACCACTTAAGTTTGCCTTCGGCTTTTTGCCGTCAACACCAAGGCAGCGACTTTTGCTGGCCGCTCGACCACCACGCTACCACACATGAGGGAGGCGACGGAGCTCAGGGACGCCTTCCTAATTGTAACACCTCATGGTACAGTGTTACCGGGTCCATAGCATGCGAGTTCAGAGTTCTTGCGCATACTCGTACGGCAGCGCTGAAAGCCAAGTTAATTCTAAGTTAAGTTCATTGCATGCCCCAAATGGGGATCAGTAAACATTCCTATAATAATCAATTAACCAAGCCTATGACCTGATTCGAGGGCGAAAGTTTGATTTGTAGCTGCTTACAAATGTAGTGGTGCACGTTTGGCCTGCCACAGCGACGGCTGCTCGAAACATGTCCTCCTGAAAAGCATGTTATCACTCTGCCTAGCGTTGATATCAGTAAGCGATATATGTTCAGTGTTCAGCTTGTGTTCGATGCTGCGTATTGCTTGTATGATGCCTTGGTAACGTGACAAGGACTTTGTTGGGGGATTACTGAACTTGCTAACCAAGTGGCAAGTCCTCCTGGTAGGAAGCGTCAATGGAGTCCACGCCATCTTCATACTTACGGAATAAGACAGTACTTTACCTGTTAGCACGTCAGATTGCTACACCTGTCGGATTTACTTTGAGTGACCAGTTTTTCATGGACACTGGCAAGATAAAAACAATGGCGATCGAGAAAAGCACCCACAAAGTTTCCAGCCGATGTATCATCCATCTACTGCCCTTTAATATTGTGATAGAGCGAGATAGGCCTGATATGAGCCGCATTGTGCTCTTCAGAGACCTAAAGCAGGCACACGAGAAAATCTTCAAAAGACACTTATTTTTACCAATACACGTCAGCGTAAGCTGGCTGCGGCTGCGGCGGGAGTACAGTTTTACACCATTTCTTTCGCATATTCCGGAAGAAAGAACACTTGCGTTATTTAATTACTTCAACGTAACAAAATGCAATGAAAATGCAATGACAAAGATGCACGTAGGAAATTGTTTCAACGGCAAAACCCTAAGATGACGGTATATGCTCACTCACTACGTCTCCGTATGACGCGTTACAGTTCTTTCACCACGTGTCAAGGTCACAGCAGGTTATCGAAAGTTCGCCCAGCTCCTTTCTTGTCGTGACGTAGAAGCTCATCGTCCCGATTTACGATTTGTCTCCTAAAGAGGTTAAATGCTTAAAAGCTTTTTCCCAAATTCCGAAGTCTCTCATAGGCGTAAATGTATTAATTTGATTTTCATATCGAAGGGTTTGCAGGCATTGAAAACAGGTCCGTAACCCACTGCTGACCCTCGACGCAGGCAGCCAAC
The DNA here is from genome assembly GCF_048455015.1 of Haemaphysalis longicornis. NCBI lineage: Eukaryota > Metazoa > Arthropoda > Arachnida > Ixodida > Ixodidae > Haemaphysalis > Haemaphysalis longicornis. Next base: position 118,267,943 of record NW_027526361.1, on the reverse strand, counting down.
ATGCAACCAATATTGCCAGAAACAGTACCCTTCCTACCACTGAGCTCTTACGCTTTACATACCGTGCATCTCCATGTATAGATGCCAATGGCAATGCCTACTCAGCCACAGTGGGACACTGACATTCTAGCAGACCCCTCTAGACACACAAATGCTATCACATTAAAAAGTCACAGAATGCCCGGAATTATTATGATGCATGCCACGAAGGCGACGGAACTCCATCACTCACTGAGCGTTCTCCCCCTTAAAGGATACCTGAAAGGCGACTCTGTCGCAGTTGATCCCAGTTCCGTTGTCGGGTGGTCCGACGAGGTAGCACGAGCAGGGCTTGAGCATGGGCACCATAGACGGGAACAGCTTGGCGCACGGCACGGTCACGAAGCGGCTCTCCTGGCCGACACACAGCGCGGCCGTGGCGCCGAGCACCAGCAGCGACCGAAGGGGCAGCAGCCAGGAAGCCGCCGACCCACGTTCAGCGGCCGTCGGGAGACACCTGCGCATAGCGTAAGAAAAAAAAATTAGTGAAATTCCACTCTGTTAATGTGTATGACCAGCGGAGCTGTTGGTGGCCCACTGGTTGGCTGCAAACTCCCGCTCAAATCGCGCCGTCGCGCCGGGAAAGCGTTCGGCGGGGATTGTGAGTAGGCTTCACTGTAAAACTCGCAATGCGGAAAAGCCAGCTTATAAACCGAGATAGGGCAGGTTTTTTTTAAAAAGTCGGCTTCACTTGTAAACACAAAATTGGCGCCAATCCATACTGTGAAGGTGGCTGGAAAGCAAAGCTGTAAATGACACCCACAACAATTTCCCATGCCGCGTCACTTGAATACCCACACGTTGCTGTACAAAGAGTGAAATCAGGGATTCTGCCAGCCGTTACCTGAGATTCGCGACAAAAAGTACCCTCCCCCTCCCCAGCAGGTGAATCAAAACCAGCGTCTGTCTCCCCCGTCTCCAAGCGGGGGCGTAGCTTAGTCCCTAAGACGACGGCCTCTCGTTCCGCTTCTCTTCAGGCCCATGTTTCATACGCGGTGGTACCAGTAGTTTTACTTCACCTGGTTGGGAGTTTCATGTGGCGCTCACGATGAAACCGTTGTCTGGTAGAGGTAGAAAGCTTTGCATTTAAAATGCATTTCTGGGAATACATTCTTCCACCGACAATATATGCCATCATATACACATATGAAGCACCGGAGGGCGAACAGGTCGCCGAATGAAAGGGAGCGATGAAGTAAAGAGGAAGCGCCTTTTCTCGTTTTAGGGACGCTAAAAAAACAGGAGACTTAGCTTATAACACGTCCGCTGTAGTAATGTATCAATAACTAACCGTGTAAAGAACTAAACACAGCGAAGAAGTGTCGCATCACGACCTCGCCAATTTTAAATGCGGAGCATTTCTTAGGCTCGCCTTGTCCTGCGTCGTTGATGGCGGCGCCGTCCACACGCTCACTGCGCATGCGCAACTCTCCTCCTTACACCCACAGCTCCACGATACTACACTATATAAAAAAAGAAATAGTTAGCGGCGCCCGGTTTCAATCCCACGACTCTCTGGCCGCAACGCGAGGTACGCGGTGCTCTTCCCACTACGCTACAAATCCGGGAAAGGAGCAAGTGCTACGAACGCGTCTTATGTCCTTGACTCATTCAAACTACGTCAAGAAGTTACTGATACAACGAAGGCACGCGAAGCTGAACGTCAACGGAAACGACGAACTGAAAACTTTTAGAGGGGATGCTGAATTTCCCGTGGGAAAGCTGTGGCGGGAAGCGCCACGCGCCTTGCAGCTCAAGCAGCCCCGTCCGCAGCGCCTGTGATGCTGATTGTGGCAGGATGCCCCTAGGGATTCGCCAACCAAAGAATCCATCACGAGATAGGTTCGCGTTCAACCACCCTCGTCATCTTCCCGTAGGGGAACCGCCGAAGAAGAAGAAGAACGAGAAGACAAACAGTGCCGGCTATTCTATCGTTCGGGGCATCCGAAACGGGGTTCTGCCGCCGGGATGTATGCTTTGCCCTCCTGCGCTACATTGAAAATTCAAAACGATTCGCTTTATGATTGCGATTGGTCACCCTCGCTTTGATTTTTCAGAATTTTTTTTCCCTTTTTTCTCAAAAATTTTTCCAACCAGTCTAAATTATCTTTCCTAAACGTCTCGTGATTAGATAAGAATTCCATTCATTTTAACCATCCTCTGTTGATTGGCCGATCCCCTGATTGGGTATGTGCCATACCTAAAGGAGCAACAACAACAACAACAAAGCTGCGAAGAGGAGGGCCTGTACATTGCTCTCAGCCGGTGCACCAATGTCAACAACCTTTACCTCACCAAAGCTGACGGAGACTACCGATTCTACCACAGAGACAACATCGACAAGAACCTGATGGACGAGTTTCGGCGCCTCGAGAACCACCGCCTACCCACCGTAACACAACAGCACTTGCGTGCCTTTGCCACCGGTGTGGACCCGGACGCGGAATTCCCTCTGGCGCTAGTAAAAACCAGATCACTCCACATAACGGCAACATAGTGGAACCACACGGAACCGCCACGATGCTTCGCATCCTCATCAGGGTTCCCCACGGGAAGATGGTGTAATTTTTTTTTATTGTTGTCGCGAGGTAGCGTCAGTACAGGAGAGCAACAACACTCTTGGGCTCAGCATCGCAAAGCTCCACGTTCTTGCTCGCTTTCTGAATAAGTTTCAGGTTAGAGCCACATTCGTCTAATCTTTGCGCCACTACGCGTACAAACAGGACTGGGAACGCGTCGCGGATTAGTGTCTCTACCTTGACCTCATTAAACTTGAACGCGATAACAGCGCACAACATCGGATACTATCAGTGCAGCCCATATGGTGCTCTGCAGCGCCGCCGCGAAGGTTCCGTGCGCACAGTGCACGTGATGCAATTTTTTAAACAACGCGATGAAAGGCAACTTTGTAGCACGTTCTCACCGCCCGCGGAAGGTTTCATGTTTCACCAGGGCCTCGCTAAATACGCTGTTCTTGTATCAAGATTGCGCCCGAAGGTCACCGCAGACGCTCCTTATTCGAGTGCAACACTTACCCGTCGCGCTGGTTCAGTGGCTAAGGCATTGCGCTGCTGAGCACGAGGACGCGGGTTCACTTCCCGGCCGCGGCGGCCGCTTTTCTGATGGAGGCGAAAAGCAAAAACGCCCGTGTGTACGAGCTTTCGGTGCACGTTAAATCCCCAGGTGGTCGAAAATTGATCCGGAACCCTCCACTACGGCGCGCCTCATCGCCTGCGTTGCGTCGGCGCGTTAAACCATGCAATCTATCAAAACAATCAACCAGTGCAACGCTTATAGAGTTCTGAGAGCCAAGGAAAGATTTAGGACAATAGATTTCTGAAGTAATCTACGAAGTGGCATGGCTTTTGAAAACTCCTTCGAGGCGATTCGTGTTTGCACAAAATGGAAACGCAAAATGTGAAGCTAAGTAAAGTGTAAAGAGAATTTACCAAATTCAGTGCCCTTTCCTTAAGTAAAGACGGATGAACAGCGAAGATGGGCGCAGTGGTGTTTGTAATTTGGGATTGAGCTAACTTTCTAGCCAATTAGCTGAATTCCCAGCCTCGGCGGTCGCTTTTCTGATGGAGGCGAAAACCAAGAACGCCCGTGTGTACGAGATTTCGGCGCACGTTAAAGATCCCCAGGTGGTCCAAATTAATCCGGACCCCTCCACTACGGCGCGCCTCATCGCCTGCATTGCATCGGCGCGTTAAACCCTACAATCAATCAATCAATCAATCAATCAATCAATCAATCAATCAATCAATCAATCAATCAATCAATCAATCAATCAATCAATCAATCAATCAATCAATCAATCAATCAATCAATCAATCTGCGAGTGCACGCAACATCTCCAATGGCTCCCGTTTACCACCCGTTCACGCATAAAGGGGCAACCGGTGATGTACGCCTGCTTAGATGAGCAATACGTCCGCCAAAACGTCACTCCGGAATCCGTTCAAACCGGTACGGCAAAAACACCAGCAAAAACGCTACTCCAGGTGCCCTTGAAGAAGGAAACGCGAAATACTAGTAATAAAGGTCCAAATCCTCAAATCACAAAAGGTGGCCTATCTACCGTGTAAATATCGGTTCATGTAGAAAAGTGCATCACTGAGATTTCAACTGATTCGAAGCAATCGATATCAGGGTGCTCTGTTCGTAGCTGAATAGTGACCGGTCTTGCTAAGCCGACCACAGCATCGACCGAAAAAGATAGCACTGGGCTATCAGTACATGTATGCGGGAAGGTTGCCCTCTCAGACGCCTATTATATAAAGTTGTTGTAGACGGGGCTACGGTAAGTCCGCTTTATTTTGGGTATCCGGAACGGTAATATGCACATCCGGCTGCATCGGAAACGAAACTGGAGGTGACGGTTCCGGAACAAGCATAAAACGCGACTGGGGGCTTTTACCTTGGCCGTAACCTTCTTAGAGCAAGGTGCACGAGGTCTCTACATAGGCAGTTGCGCTAGGTGATTGGAAGCATCCGAGTACGGTGTCTCAAGGTGTCGACAGTCACGTGAGTGGAAATGGCGTGGTCTCCCGCCAGCCATAGTCAACTGTCGAAGCACACCGTGGTAATCCAGAGCCAAGTCGAAGAGCATGGGCCTGTATTGATTGAACAGACCCTTAATTTAGTCAGTCAGCACAGCTGGGCTCCATCACGGGCGGTTCAGGAACGATGAATTGCACAACTTCAGCAGGGAAGACACGGCATTGCCCGTAGTTTTTCCGCCTCCGAGAAACGTATCTCTCTTTCTTTCTCGCATAGAAATTAGTAGACTATTCCAGGTAACCTCCGTACGGTCACATCAGCTGCCGAGTAAACGCAGCGAGGGCGCACTTGCTCTAAAAACTCCCAAAGCCTGGATGACGCAAAAACGAACAAGGAAGAGTCGCCGCTTTTTAAGAATAGGCACCCAGCTACGGGCTTGTAACCACTGATGCGCGAATTATGTCTTCCACGTAGATGAAAAGCACACAAGAGGGTGAAAGATACTCCGCGATACCAATGGGCGCGCTAACAAAGAGTGCGGGGCTCAGAATCCCTCCTTGGGGGACGCCCCGACAGACGACAAGCTTCGATGCCGAGCCATGTGACACGTGTCTAGTTTTGAGGCCGAAGCTAACGGACCACTCAGTTTTCTGCAACGTTTGCTTACTGCTCGTTTCTCAAAGCAGCGTTTACAATGAGACGACGTGTGTAAGTAGCGCATTGCAAAGGACATCCCAGGACGTAGTTAGCGTCACGAAGCAGAGCAGTAATTTTTCGGAGCTAATCGAGTATAACTAATCGTGCACAGGTTCGTACTCGCCTCAAGAGACTGTTCTTTACCCTCAGGTCAAGCCGAGGGGGGCCCTATCAAAAGTTAAAGTATAAACGCACAAACTACAAACAGGGGCAACGGGAGCGGGCATGAAACGCCCGGTTGCGAGCAGCCTCTCTAGAAGGGCGTTGTTTGGGACGTGACATCCTTGAGGAGTGCGCTGCTCACTCCCACGTTCCGTGCTGCCCGCTGCGTGCGCGTGCCCCTTCGCGTCAACACCTCCGAGACAATACAGACCGTGGGCTTCTTCGTCCTCCCAGTATTTCTTGTCACCCCCCTAACAACGTAATTACTGCAGTTACCTTCGTAACTCAGCCGCTCAAACAGAATACAATCCGGTGGTGGCGTGTGCAGCTACGATGATGTAGTGTAGGGGGCTTCCTCTTCTGGGAGGCGACGGTGTAGTGCCAGACGCCGTGGAAGTAGTTCGGGTAACGGTATCGTGCGGCAGCATGTCTCGACTCGGCAAACACAGGGAGCGAAGGACGGGTGATGCGCCACTGCTCTTCCGCGCTCCGCGTATCCTGGTTCGAACGAGAGCGCCCCAACGAGGAAAATAACGCGCATCACTTTCTCTACCAACCAACATTAGGCCACAGGGCTTTCCCTCCGAAATATATATATCCCCCTCCAACGATTGTGCTTCCGTAAGTAACGCACCACTTTCGATCCGCATTTGCACTCCGTCACTCGTGCGTGCCGCGAGTCTTTCCGTATGGAAGGAAATGTGGGATAACCGGAATGATAAAACTGCCTATAGCGGAACGAGCGATATCTTTGAACGGGCTACGTTCGCAGGTCTGCGCGATTTTCCGCGCGGAACTTACGAGTCGCCTCGCACACGCCAGGGAACATTCAGCAGGAACCAAAATACTATTACTTTTGATGGGTGTAACATTCGTGAAAGCAGTCCCTGTACATTCGGCAGGCGGAGTGGCATTTCTTGCGACTATGACAGGCATTCAAAGTGCCGCTCCAGAAGTTAGTCAGGATGCATTTCATATTTCACTCGGAACTGTAAGCCTTGTCCAAAATATTGAACTGTAATCTCGTATTGCTCGTCCTCATTACGTCATAACCTTTCTATGCGACGGTAATGAAACGGCTCACACCGGTTCCCGCTGTTGCGAGGTAGGCCAGACTGCGGACCGGTGACGATGAAAAGACGTTTATTCCGGGCTACATCTTAACGAAGGAGGCCCCAGGCCTTTTGTCGTTCGGACGAGCGTTCTGTGGACAGCCGTTCTCTGCCGCTGCCCAAAGACGACTGTCCCGTTGCTCTCTCCTCCCGAGGTCCCGAGTCGCTGGCACCGCCCTGGCCCCACGGTTCCGAGAAGCCAGCCTTCACTCTCCTCTGAAGCCGCGACTCGCCGTCCCCCCGATTCCGCCGGAGCGCACACGTGTTCCTGTTTTACGACCGGCCACCCAGCCGACGGTCTAAACACTCTCTTCTGTTCGGCCTTGGGGAGGGCTCCCCCCCTCAGAGTCCCGCACGCAACACCGCGCGTACATACACCGGGCCATTAGCCGAGACGAAATGCTCTCCGCTGACATCAAAACAGACCCACTTCTCCGGTATTCAGACGTACTGGAACATTATAGGATTGACAGAAGGAAATTTCCACCACCTCATCCTCGGTTAACCAGAGAAGCCACCACTCATCGGTGATTGCAGACAAATTCTTTCCCCGCAGCACCCCCCTCCATTCTGTCTATTCCACTCAGTATCCCCCCCCCCCCCCCCTTTTGCAATTTCTGTCCAACGCCCGGCACTCTGTACCACCAGGTATGGGAGGGCCCACAAACTCCAAACCTACCCCCAATCCCCTGTCCAACTTTTGAGCAGTGGATGGCTCGTCTGGTCGATCCGGAGCTTGGACACCAGCAAGAACTGGCAAAGTGGGTCTGGGCGGCATGTCGCAGCCTGGGTATCCCGGAATAAGGATGCCATCCACCGGGCGAGTGCCCTGCTATCAGCACTTACGCTCAAAAAATGTTTCATTTCCTCCACCTCTTTCAAGGCCGCTCAAATAAACGTCCATTGTTCAACCAAACTCACCCCTTAAGGCAATAGCCATGGCCGGAAATGTGCCTTGATTTCACCAGAAGAAGAAGAAATTGAGTTATATACTTATCTCCAATGAAATAGACAGCGCACGGTAAATACAAAATAAAATGCGTTCTGAAATTAACGCCAAATGAACTCTGAAGTGCAATTTGACGAAACTTTATTCACGGGGCGCAGCCCCGATGAGTGCAGGACAAGAAACTTGATTGTTTCTCATTTATGATTTAGCCTACTGCTGAGTTATTTAGCGGAAGGATCGACAACACTGCAGTTTTATCCCACAAACATGGGGCTGTCCCTTCCTTTCATGCATGACGGTTTTGCTATTCTGCTAGAATGGCTTAGGAGCGGCGGCTTCATGTTATGTGTATTAAAACTTCGACCGTTAATTACCCACGATACTAGCTGAGACAAAACTTCCCGCGGTTATGCAGTCATCTGTACAGTTGAACGTCATATAATTTGTTTCTGGATAATTCCGCTGAAGCATGAGTTACTGCCGTTTTCTATAACCCTACTCATCCTGTAGAAGCTCGTATTTTGACCGCATACGGGAATTGCGAAACGTTTGAACTCCACGGTGAACGATACTACGACAAATAAATGTAACCTTGCGTAATCATAGAGTCACCTTGGCGGCGAGACCTGTCAGTTTAAGATTGCCTCCACTGTGTGTCAACCTTCGTTTGACAAATTAACGTCGTTGTAAACGAATAAGTGAGGCAATTGCCCGGATTCAAATCAACGAGGTGGAGGCTCACCACGGCGAAAATTTTTCACACGGTTGCTCCGAACAAGCCAGCCATTATATTGGCCCTTTATTCAAGCAAACAAACGCACTCACCTGCGAGCGAAGCCCGCCCGCATTATCGTGATAAACGACGCGGTGGGAACTCGAACAGGAGCGCTGTACGCTGGGGAAGTATTCTACGCGCGCGGGGGCCGCAGCGTTGACTGTATAATTTTGCCCCGCCCGGCGAATGAGACCTTCGAATGCGAAGGGGTTCATTTGGTTCCTCGTGCGCGCTTTTCCACGCACTTTACAAGTGTATGGCCACCCCTGTATGATGAGCAGGTATACACGCGGGATCCACGTTCTAGCTGTCACTATACGCGGGAAAATGTGTCGCTTTTATGCGGAGCATTGATTAAAAACGGGAAGCGGCCGGTAGCAAGTGCGCGCCTGGGAGAATCAAACGTACGTGTGCGACAGGCGTTACAGTATTTTACAACCTAATAGTTATGCTCAAATTCTGTTGTTAGTCCAAGTTGCGCGTAATCCCAACTGCAGGGCATACAGTGCTCATGTTTCCCCCTCTTAACGAAACGTCCCTTATAACGAAGCCAATTTCTAGCCCCGATGACTGTGATGTATTGTGGATACGAACTGCAGACATAATTTCCCAAAAAGTTATTTTTGTTTTTCGACCAATCACATGTTCTGGATGCCGATGCTGCAAAGGTATAATTTCATGTGACAGTTGTTCCTTGAGTCCTTCCTATTGAAAAATTAGTCTTTTCCTTCGCAGAAAATGGATTAGTCCTTTTCATGCACCGTTGTCAAACATTCAACGATGATGCGTGTATATTTTTCGGAACTAAACTGTTCTTTGTCGGTTAAACTAGAGCAGGCGTGAGCAGAGGAGGTACTATACACGCCAAACAAGAAAAAAAAGTAAGCAATGATAAGAGGTTTTAACGGGAAATTTAGGCCGAAAAACACACGTTTTCGAAACACAGGGTTCCGAAACACGTTTTCGAATAAGTTCCCCAGATGCCATAAGGTGCACGCAGTAACAGTTTCGGTTTTCACATTCGTGCTGTTCCTATTTCACTTTGTATCAGAGCTACACAATACGCAAACATTGCCCTCTGTGGCGGCAGTCGTAAGCATGCAGCCATACGGTGCCGCGTATATAAAGCGTAGCCTGTAGAGCCACACTACATATAAGGCATGGTGCGCGATGACCAGGCGGCCTCTGCTGCAGCGTGGTGGGCGTACTGCAAACGTTGCGAAGGACGCATTCGATGGCGGCGGCGCGGTCACTGCGCGCACCGGCGCGGCGTGGCCTAGAAAGAGCTCTGAGATCAGCGTGAGAAAACAGAGGAGGACACCGGCCGAAGCGCCCGGGCGTCGGAGAATAATCGCCCTGCCGCGCGAATAACTCCGCCCGAAGCGACGCAGAGGCGACGCGCTCGCTCGCTCAGGTGTCGCCTCGTTGCGTGTGGGGTGACGACCAAACGCCCCTTCCCAGGGTGCTAAATGGAAAAAAATCTAGGGCGGTTGCTGCGTCCGGAGAAGCTGTCTGGACTCACACATGGCGCGCGGTCGGTCTTTACCATTCACGAGCGCATTGTTATTATGAAATAAAAATGGCCGAAGTTTAACGCTTCTAACCTTAAGTTGTTAACACGAGCGAAAGCAAATAGTATGCACGCAGTGTTTCTTGAAGGCTTTGCTTTGCTAGAAATTTCGCAGCCTGCTGGATGATTGGATTCGTCCTCGCGCTCACACTGAAGGGCACTCACAGGCAGTCCAGCCGGCGCGCCATTGATGGCGAGACTGAGGAACCAAGCGCCGGCACAGCAGCCGCCACACCCTTGCCTAGTCACGTGGTTCGCTTACGCTGAAGCGCATGCACAGACGGCCCAGCCGACGCTGAGCGATCAAGCGCAAGCGAAGCAGCCTCGCCCACTCACGTGGTACCGCACCGGAGAGGTTCCGAGGGAAGCGATGAGAAAGGCGCAGCTTGCGCGCCGGCGGCTGAAGGTCATCTGCGGCGCGATCAATGACCTTGATAAATGTAGCATAGTAGAGCTTTCGCTCTAAAACTTACCTGCGAGTCCACGGCGAGTGGTGCCTATAATTCTTTGTGCTTCGTAATACACTCTAATTTAATCCTGGGATTCGGCTTCTACACAATGCGCAGAAGTGATCGATTCATGCCGTCAACAAAGCACATTCTGCGAATGACAGCAAAGCGCATACCGTTTGACTAGAAAATGTGATCTGCGCAGTGGAACGGCGCATTGCCGAACATCGTGCTTTCATTGTGTGATGCCACAGCGCTGACAAAACTTTTTGAGTTAAGGTGGGAAAGGGCGCGCAATAAGACGTCGACAGAGGTGAGAAAAAAGGAGGCACGACGATAGACGTCGTCCTTTCTATTTTCTACTCTCTGTCATCCTCTTGTTCTGCGCTTTTTCCCACTACATGAATGGAGACTAACCCGCCCAATTTTCCATCGTCTTGAGTAAAATCGTACGCTCGACAGGCATTCGTCGAAATGCCACTGTTGGCTGCTTTGATTTGTCAATCCAGTACATTATGGTGAAGCTAGCCCCCAGAATTGTCGTGGAGTGAACATTTTGGTTGGGCCTATGCTCACTGTGTAGATATGGGGACCATTAATTTTAAAGGCGTGTTTATTGGTCCGCGGAGCTGACGCAGTATCAGACCACCGTATACATAAGGGGACGTACGAAAATGTGCGTTCCTACAAGCGAGCATTATCACAAAGTTAAACTACCGCTATAGCGTGTCAGTTGATGCGACAGTACACGCGATTTCTTTATTCCGCTTCGTTTTGCTTTTTTGTTTCACCTGCGTGCTTACTGGTTACAGGCATTGTATGCCGGCAAGCGATAAATCTGCTATATTCAAGAACTCAGTGTTTACAAGGCAAGAAAGGTTTACGGGGTGGTACAAAGAAATAAATTTTGTAGCGACAAAGGAATGTTGTTTTTGAGCGACGAAACGAAAAGGGGCCGGAACGTGGTGACCACAGAATTTATATTCTGTGAGTTTATAAATTTATATGAAATTATTCTGTGAGGAAACATGTGAGCTCGTGACTGTAACGAGTGGAAACAATACAAGACTTGGAATTACGCTGTTTCTTTAGAGTGGTTCTTGTCGTAACTCTTATCAAGATATGCTTACGAATATGATCAATATTTTCACGTTTCTCCCACTAACTTGTTCAGAGCTGTATATAGGCACATAATGTGCGTGGTTTTTTCAGGTTGTGCAATGATTATATGGTACTGTATGCCTGTTCGAAGGACATGACTCTGTTTTCTATTAGTACCGACACCAAACTTCAATACAACTCCAAACTTCAAAACGCCCACCCTATTTTTAAAATCGGGTTCATCCTGCCCTCCCCCCCCCCCCCCCCCATCCTCTCTTTCTTCTAAGAGAATACCCTTTACGCCAGTGCTGCAGATGACATGGAATTTCGTTTATGAACATCGTAGATTTTCCTAATGTTTACAAGAGCTGTTGTGCTGTTAATTGATAAATATCCCAAAGTCGTATACGAGTAAAGCAGCAGTGATTTCATTGCCTGCTGTGTATGCCACGCCGCTTAATTTACCCGACAGAAAATAAATACACTGTTGCACAGCCTGAGAGAGGTGAAAATCTGCAGGGAGTTTGGGTACTTAAAAAGGCTATCTTTCAGCACACGTATACTCTCCTCGACGATGCAACACCGAGTTCAGCGGGCGTTGCAGGCGAAGGGCTCACGCCTCGCGGTCACAAAGCCTGCCATTTGGCTGCTTCGTTACCTGGGCACCCATGACAAGACTACCGTTGTACCGTATGAAATCACTGGGTTGTGCGTGCTTGAACTGGGTCACCTTGCTTTGTAGCGTTTTTGTACTTAGTCATTCAGGTACGTAGTCATTCAGTCTAGGTGCCCTTTCAAAAACATTTGGAAAACATTTTTCAAGGATTATTTCGATACAGATGCAAGATACACAAACCGTACGTAGAGATATTATCTCCAGTACGAGTGTCTGCGTTACCGCCCAGCCCTGGTTAGACCGCGTTGAGTAGTTTCAACGCGGGTTGTAAATATTGTATACCCGAATTCCGCCTCCATCAAGAGCACGGGCTTCGAGGCAGGCAGTAACCGTGACCTCGTGCTCAGCAGTTTAATGTCTTAGCCACTGAAAGAGCGATGCGGATGACCCAAAAAGCTACCCCAGATACCCGGTTCGTTGGCGACACAATAGACGCACGGATGCATACCCAAGCCGTAATCTAAACCTCGCAAATAGTACGTGTACGATATATTGTATGCGGTTAGAGATCGATAGCCCAGTCTGCGCAGAGCCGCGCGGACGCGCCCTTAGCGTAGGTCAAAGAGCTCTCTCTTGATCCGTCTAGTAGTGACACTAGATCCGTCAATGCCGGCGGGTCTCCCTCCCATTAGCCACAGCTGCGCTTTAGTAAACGCCTAAGAGAAGCGATGAAAGTTTACAATAAAAGAAATTTTAGGAACTTCCACGTGGGAATTGGCGGACAAATACTCAAGCCGCTACGCTACACACTTGAGCCCCTGAAGTCGGCTTTACTGCTATACACAAATGCATTGCTGGGGGGCAACGTAAGCAGGGGCAACGTAAGCAGTCTGCCATCAAAGTATAAAAGACCCAGGTCCTCTTAATTGGCGCACACTATTGCACACGTTGCACACTATTGCCGAGGCCTGAACTCGGCGCAGATTACAGACCCTCTTTCAACCCCCCCCCCCCCCCCACCCCAACGTTCTCGTGCATCTCCCCCACCCCCTTTACTCGTGCAATCTCTCCGCCACAACAGCCCACCTTGCATTGTTTTCACTTCTACATCCCGATCCCATCCCCTCCTCATCCCCTGAGCGTTGGGAATACGCACTGACCAGTGTGCACTAAAAGGACCAGCGACACCTGATCAACCGAAACTCCCGGGAGTGTGGAGGCGCGCGGCTTCACGAACTGAGGACGCCACCAACCTATTTTTTTTTTCGGCTCAATACAACGTTTGCAGGTGCCTCCTATATAACAGCCCATGTACACCTACGAAGAGCGAAGTTCATAAACTTCGGCTTCACTGCTTTATGCAAATGCGTTGCTGGGAGGATTTTTTTTCAGTGTCAATAAAAGAAGTCAAGTATTAAAGGAGTACTGACACCAAATTTTGATACCTAAAAAATGATATAATTGGCTTCAGTAGTTTGTACAGATGCCTCACAGAAATTTTTGCAGCGATCCGAGGCCGGAATCACATCTAAAATCGATTTTGATTGTCCAGGCCGCGAGCTTCCACAAATCGGCAGCACTAGCGCAATCGCTTTCGGCGTGACGAAACATTGGCCTACGTGTCTGGCCGGTTCAGGGTGACGTCATATAGTCGTTTTCAGAACCGGAAACGATATCCTGCGCTGCTGTTGTCGGTGGTATTCGTTTGGGCAGGAGTCGTGGGCGTAGCTGTGTGAGCAATGCTTGTAAACGTTGCGTGTTCGACGTCTTTGCTCTTCAGTTCGTTGCCGGCGCATGGTGTTCGGCACTGGTGCCGAAAACGGCGTGGTGCGCGATGTCGACGGGCACCGCGGCGACGCGGCGGTGCGCGTCGCCGAGCTCGCCCAAGTTGTGCTATGTCAAGCTCGCGGTATGCGAAGTACTGCTCGTGGAAGCCTGCCCGAGCAAATCGACGACGACGCCAAGATGCATTATTTTCCACGCGACGACATGCAGCGCTAAATGTGGACTTCGTGGAGTTCGTGCACGCCGGCGGCCGCAAGAACTGTCGCCCAAGCCAGCGGGCTCGGGGTTGCATGGGTCACCTTGGGTGTTGGGAACTTAGTATCGTGGCGACTATTTGATCGCTGGTATCTGTACAACTGCGAATGACCATCCCTTACACAACTTTTCACCACACTATCATCCCCTTTTTCGCATATGAAGCTTTATTTTGGCAATAATTCCCGTTTCAGCGATCGGTGACCAAGACATCTGCCGCGGCCTGTTTTGATTCTAGCGCGCAGGTGGCGCCATCTTTCGGCCGCTCGCCGCACCGTGGTGCCGACAGTGCTGGGTCGGAGCGCCGAACCTCCGTTTCCGGTCAGCGTAGGCTTACCATCGCGGCAAATATCTGAACGCCACTTTTAAATTCAGCGCTGATAACAACTCCTAGCACAATTTTCAACACACTAACATCTAGTTTCTCGCATGTAGAGCTTCTTTTTCGTGATCAGATTGATTAGAAGAGTTGCGACAAGCTGTTGCTATCACGGTCTGCGCCGGTTCGAGCCGCAGTGATATTAAAAAACGGACGACGGCAAAGACATCGCCGGCCTAATCGCCTGGCCAAATAAAGTTGTTCTGTCTGTCGGGCGGCAGTGACTCATCCGAGTCTGAAGATTCAGACGACATGTCGACTGCGCGGGCGAGTCGGGGACCATGTGCAATCGTAGCAGACGATGCGGCGAACGTATGGTGGAAAGAAAAACGTCCCTGACGTCACGGGTGAGACCGTGACGTAAGGCTGCCCGCTTGCAGGCTGGCCTTCGAACGGCCATTTTCCCGCGCGGCGACCAAATTTGAAATTGGTTGCAATAAACGTGCTATAATTAATTCTGTGTTGGCGGCTGACGGCTTTCGGTTCGATTTTCGTAATTACTGGGCCAATAGGTATTCTTTACAGCATAAAAACTGAAAGCGAGAAATTTCGTGTCAGTACTCCTGTAAGGTAATGTGGCCATGGCGTCTTTCATTAAATAAACCTGTATCTCTGCGCATTAATGTATCCCTACACTACCCCTGTATCTCTACACACGAGGTATTCTAAAGTCGGTTTCACTAGTTCCCATGAATGCATTGTTGCGAAAACATTATTCTGTGGCAATATAAGAGGTAATATATAGAAATATGAAGGCTTAGTGATCTTAAATACCACCATGCGACCGCATTTATGCCTACAACGATCACCGTTGATGACCGCTTCACTACTATACACAAATGCATTGCTCGGAAGACACATTTTCAAGCGGAAATGTACAACTGGTCTGATAAGAAACCGGGAAGGCCCTAGGCGAAGAAACCGGGAAGGCCCTAGGGAAGGCCCTAGGCGACAGCGTCGCAAAGATGCATTACTAATGGGCAGACGGGTATTCTCGTTTAATCCGCGTAGAAATGCTTGCGCAGTTAGCAATGAAACTTCTGGATATCAGGCAGTGAGAGCACACGTGTAAGAACAGCCAACGTCCGCAAATATATTTGAGAAAGGTACAGAGACGGGGGGGAGCGGGTGTTTCGAAAAACGCCTGAGGTACGGAATTCACACGAACAGAAGTTAAGATTTTAGTTTATTTCAGTTGTATGTGCCTTACGAAAGGTCATAGACGAAGGAAACATTCAATGGCGGCTTGACAGAAACGCCCGAAACGGTCACGTGACGAAACAGACGGTGTGAATGGCTTATAACAGTCGACATTGCATGCAGGGAAGAAAATACAAACACGGTGCAAGTAACGAAAGAGAGGTAATCGACAATCAGCGACAACATTCGCTGACCAGAAACATACTAACTTTTGTATATGAAGAATGCACGAACACAAGCCACCCAGGAAAAAATAAACGCAGGATAAGGCGCGCCGGTGCAAGGCACAAATTGTACACGCAAGTCCACGCATGGGTGCTCGCAACCTTTAGTGTAAATTCGTTCCATTCGAGTGGGCGATCCGGGGGGTAGGCGAGCTTTATAAGGTGCTGTGATGCGCTCCACAACGCAGGTATAGTGTAAGCGGGCCAGGGCGGTGGAGAGATGCGCGCCTTCCTGAGGCGTCGAACTTTGGGGATTGAACGAGGAAATGAAATCAGGCATGACCGGGCCAAGCGGGCCGATATGTCCCTTCCTGGCCCCCAGGACGCTGTTTCCTATACGCCCGACGGACGGAACTGAGGAAACAGCACGGAACGCCGCTCGGCGTATATACCGTCCGATTCGTGTGCTTTGAAATTTAAGCGTGTAGGAGTTTGTTTCTCTGCGGCGGCTTCACCGAGTGCCTCGGTTTTGTCCAGCGGTCCTCTTATTTTGCGTCGCAGGCTTTTGAAGAAAAAGCTTTTCCGGACTGGAACGGGACAGCAATTTTCAGGCGAATATTAACGACAATTTATCTCGGGCTACCCGACGATGTACGGGAGGTTTCATCAAGTTACAACAGAAAATAAATGGAAGAAAAGTAAGAATTTTTGCTGTAGAAAAGTATGTACGACATCGCCAGTGAGGCAACCAAGGAAACGTGAGGCAAATCAACGGATTTATTCCAATGAAAGTCAAGTCTTGTTGATAAGTTTCCTGAATTCGAGACTGTGTTTGTCTCTGATGTTTCCAGCTTTTCTGGGAAAATCCTTCTGATAGAAGGGCAGGTTTGTTTTTAATCAATTCAGGCCTATTCCACCCTGCCGCCCTTCTTCGAGCGGATACGTTGGCTGTTAGTGAGGCATGTGTAGGCAGTTTTGGCGACTTCTTGCTTTAGGCCTAAGTAGGCTGGGGTTTGTCTTACTGGTACGCAAAAGCGTAACAGCAAGACTCCTCAGCCGACAGCGGGGACACAGGTCCTTAGCTACGCGGACGAAGGTTCCTTCTCGCAGAATTCCAACTGAGTTTTGTTTCGTTGTCAGCCCTTGAGCTGCTCGGAAGAATAAAATAACGACTGCCTCCAAGAGCGTCTGATTATCCATTCTCACGCAGACGTGAAGAGAATTAAACATTACAAGAGAACGGACAAGCATAGACTACCAATGTACAGTGCACAGGAAGTATCTACCAGTGCACAGGAAACGTACGTAGGGGCGACTGAAACGTGCGAACGACCAAAAGATAACCATTTCATGTTTACGACCAATAAAGCCACGAACGGCATCGTTCTTTCCAATCGGTTGCGTGCTTCCAGTTCCCCTTGAACAAATAGGCCGCTCTTGCACCCCCACGCCTTGCACCCCCAAACGCACGCAAGGACACACTTCCGGCACCATAGTTCTCGCACAGGGGTAAAAGCCCTCCCACCAAAGTCTGCAGCGTGCCAAAGCCCCGCACTGTCTCAACCAGAGTGAACGTGCACGCAAACAAAGATTTGTCCGTGTCGTAACGACCCCACAACACGTGCACCAATACAGCAGTTGTCTTTTCCTCCCCTTCTGCGCCTACCGGATTCCCGAGGGCTCCAACTTCCGTGTGTATACCGTTTCACGCCGATCCGTACAAGACCGGCGGGCCACACAACCACGTGCAGAACGGCGTTCCTACCACCGAGAGCACGACCAGCACGCAAGACGGTACCGTCCTCGCCTCCGACATGGACGGCACGCACTAGCACGCATGCACGCAAGAGGACACTTGTCGCGCAATTTCCCCCTAATTAGGTTCGGACAGAACCTCCGCACTCCTCCACCGTCCGCTGCTTTCTTCGATAAAACCAAAAGAAAAGGAGCGAAGGAAAAAAGGAGGGGGGGCAAACGGCCCAGAAGAAGGGGACGTTGTTGGGCACACAACACGCAGTGCAGCGCGGCTCGTTAGCGGAAAGAGAATGCGGAAGCCGGTTGGTTCGGGCTCCCGTGGCGTCGTCCGCGGGGCGGGAAATCCGTGCGTGTGCCATCCACCGGATGGAGGGCGGCCTCGCACGCATTCGTGCGCTGCCATGCGCGATGCAACCTCGCCGCGCGCACGCGCTGCTTCTACTACTGCCGCCGCCGCTGCTACTCGGCCTTAAAAGCGACACAAAAAGGGATTTAATCGTCAAAAACAATAAAGAAAGAAGAATCGCGTGCTGCGGAACAACGTCCGTGCAGTACGAAGAACTAAACGATAGTTTCGACGGGAATCGTACGTTGGAAACTGTAGGAATGTAGCTTACCCGAGTAATGTTTTCCAAGGAGGGGCTTGTACAATACATCACCCAGGGAAAAGAGCGAGGTTTAAGAGGCGGCATGTGGAAACACAAGATGAAAGATCGGCGCACCTCTTCGCGTTTTTATGATACCAGCGTCGTGCTAAGTGAGCGTGACGTTTGTCTGGGAATAGTTGAGAAGCGGAACGACGGTATAGAGACTACGTACAACGTATGCACGCAGAAAGCTCCGACTACGACGAGCTTAGAACCCGAAGAGGCAAATCCCCGCGAGACTCTGATGCTTTGTGGCTGATCTGATTGTCCGAAACCATAGCAGTAGCATCTAACAGGGAATAGGGGTTACTAACCCTCCTCGGCTCCAAATATAATTTAATCTTACAGCTCAGCCAAGTCTACCGGTTATCTCACCTTTCATAAGGTTTGAGAGACTTCACCAAGATTTCACGTAACGCCAATGCCACTCGCTTTCTGTAGCAAGTGCTTTTTTTTTTGGCATACTAAGCTCCTGGTACGCATCGCACCTTCCGGTTCCGCCTCTTTTTTAGTTTCCGCACCACAAGAGAAAAGCGCAAACTTTGACAACCTCTTGTCGAGAGTTACGCACTAGAAACCGCGTACAATACTTCGGAAGGAGCCTTGCATGACTGCTGAAGCTGAACACTGTTGCGAACAACGTTATACACTGCAGTAAACAGATTTAGACCCAGCTGACGAGAGCACGGTGACAATGACGAGAAAACAAAAGTACGACGGGAGAAAAAGAAATAGTGGACCTTCTGCATTCGCGCCACCTGTCTAAAGAAGACAACTGGCACAAGTGTATAGTCTAATAAAAATGTACAGAGCATTTTACTCAAATGCGCAGCCATCAAGTAAGCGGAAAATTAGGCTCGTTTCAACATATTGACACCTTTCGGATTCCATCGAACGAATTCGAACGAATT
Source organism: Haemaphysalis longicornis (assembly GCF_048455015.1). Classification (NCBI taxonomy): domain Eukaryota; kingdom Metazoa; phylum Arthropoda; class Arachnida; order Ixodida; family Ixodidae; genus Haemaphysalis; species Haemaphysalis longicornis. Next base: position 118,248,875 of record NW_027526361.1, on the reverse strand, counting down.
TCTACAGCGAGTGTAGAAAAGGATCTGAGAATAACATCTGCAATAGTGTCGAAATAGACGCACTGACATCATTCCTTTTTTGGGTTCCTAGCAAGCCAGCAGCGCCAAGGTTTGGACGGGGCACGTAGCTGAAAACTTTGAGCAGCGTTCCACCCTTTCTTCTTCTGAACTCGTGTCATGTTCGATTACTGCGATTTTCTTCCTCCGAGCTTCGGCTGAATTCCTCCATGTTTGTTTTTTTCCCAGGCGTCAAGGTTGATTTCTTTTTATACCCGGCTGCCACCGTTGCATTACGACCATTGCACGGATACTGATAACAGGTTCCGCGAAAACGCGCTGACACTGCTTTTAAGAACACCGCCCCCAAACGAACGGCCGCTTTATTTCGGCGACCGTTTCGCTCGAGTGACCCTTAGCGTGACCAAACCTACGCCTCAAGGTAGCGGCTCTCAAATAAGGGACTCACGTTTCCTCGAAAGACGTTGGTGGTCGTCGGCATTCGCGTTATGCGTGTTGCACGCCGAGTCTATGTTGGCGCAGTTACACGGCTGCGAACAAGGGACGCTTGCATGAAGAAGAAAAAGAGAAAAAGAGTAAGGAGGAAGTATGTGATCAAACACAAAGGTCATAGACATTAGCAGCTCACGTTTGTCTGTATGATTCCACTGCTGAACAATATATACAAACCGAAAAGAGCCTCGGGCCTCACACACTAAAAAACCGCATACACACACAACACACACACATACAGAGAGAGAGAGAGAGAGAGAGAGAGAGAGAGAGGAGAGAGAGAGAGAGAGAGAGAGAGAGAGAGAGAGAGAGAGAGAGAGAGAGAGAGAGAGAGAGAGAGAGAGAGAGAGAGAGAGATGAGTTGAACTTAAACTGTGCTCAGTTCGTTAGCAGAGGCATACGAATACTTATCCCATATTTATTGGCCTAAAGAAGCTGCCCATAAAACCAAATGAATGTATACTAAGCAATCAGCACCATGCTTGAGTTACAGCCTATAGAGTAACAAGAAACAGACAAGAATATAACAGGAAGGTGCCTCATGGTTTTGTAGATGGAACACATCTTGCAAGCCGCATGCCTGTTTGATCTATACTTTATTTTTACAAGCACAGGGCTCCCGGGCTGTGGGAATCGCGCACAACTTGTGCAGATTCAAATAAATGATACATAGGGTCCGGGAAATGTAGTAGAACGATTCGCGCGCTTTTGAAACGGCGCATTTCCAGAAAATCTGAGAGGCCCCTGCAGCGTCATTTCGGACATCCTATTTTCCCCATCCCGTGTGCTGCCCTGTCACCTTTGGAACAAATCATGGTATAGGCATGAAGCCTTGGAGATAATCAAGAGTCATATCCTACGGCTTCATGGTTCATATAGGCTAGTACTGAGTCACAGTCAGCGGCCAGGGGAACCGTCTATATAACCCGGAAAATGAAACGGCGCGAAAGACAGGGACGTGAGAGAAAATTACCACAGCGCTGACTCCATGAAGTTCAACTCCACTGAAGTAAGCGCTGTGGTGCTTTCCCCATTCGCCCTGGTCTTTCGGGCTGTTTCATTTTCCATTATGTTTCACTGCCTAGCCAAAGCTTACACGTCGGTCCGTTTAGGTGGCCGTGATATCTCAATGGGCTCAAAAGCCTGCCCCAGCTGTGGCTCAGTGGCTAAGGTGTTATGCTAACAAGACTAAGGGCCCGGGTTTGATCCCGGCCGCGGAGGCTGCTTTCCTGATGGAGGCGAAAAGCGAAAACACCCCCATGTGTCGAGATTTCCGCGCACGTTCAACATCCCATGCAGGTGGTCGAAATTATTCCGGAGCCACTCCCCACTACCGCGTGCCTCATAGCGCAGGTGTGGCTTCGGCGCTTTAAACAACAAAATTTGAATTTGGAATAAAAGTCTAAATACGGGAAACACTCCTCCGGGCTTGGCGCTGCAACAGCGCAGAGGTCAGGTGCCCTTGAGGAAGTGAGCCCGTTGGGCCACAACCATGGATCGCCATTGTTCCGTATCCATCGCGAGTCTTTCCAGTTCAACGCGTGTCGTCCGCAGCCGTGGTGGTGCTAGCTGCTTCTGCTTCCGGACATGTCGCCCGCGCCACGGGTCACTTAGCACGCGCCCCTGTAACGGGGATCCCCTCGTTCATTGGGATCTCTCTCTGTCTCTCTCTCTCTCTGTCCCCGTGTATCACTCCTCCTCGATGCTGTGTGGTTTCACGGCCTCCGCAGTTCGATCCTACTTCCGGAGGCGTGACAACGAGGGGAGTAATGGTACATACGACACAGTCTACTGCCGGCCTGCACGGGTCTCATCGGAGGTCGCGGAAGCGAGTGGCCATTGGAAGACGGACGCAGTTGTGCTTCGTAAAGGAAGAGATAAAACGCTCCTATTATCGATCCACCGCATGCACTAGAGCAGGAAATAGCTGCGGTATGTGGTCCTTGACTATTAGTGGCCGACTCGGGGCTGAATAGCTTTAACGCTTGGGCGGCCCTTTCGCGGTAGCTGAGGTCGCTCGGACAGTAATTTATGGGGTAGTTTTGCAAGAAAAAGTACTGGGCGAAATTTGTGTTTAGTGGTGGAAGCGTTACCCAGGCAGCGCGTGGATAACCGTTATGAAAGAGCACACGCCGTCTTCGGGCACTCTTACGGTGAGAGGTGCACTCGGTCCAGGTGCTTGCTGGCCAGATGGGCCCTCTATACCGGCATACGCTGGATTAGGGCCGAGCTGGCCAGCAGCTCCACCCACGGCTGTGATGTAGCGTAAGAGAGTGTGGGAGAGCTGGTGTTTGTGGCCACGCATATGTTTTGTGGAATGGAGTACCTAATTCAGGGCAGTGTTGTCATATGTAGCAGTGTATTGGGTGGGAAACATGGATCAAGAAAGCTGTTGTCACGGGATGTGTTGGTCTGTAGTGTGCGGAAGATGGTAGCTTCGTGTCGAGAGAGTCGTGGAGTCATGGAACTATTACGGTGTGCCGAGTGCGCCTCCGCTTGCGTCCGGCGAGAGGAGCTCGAAATGTGGTCCCGCTCATCTTCCAACGGGATGAAGCGCTCTACCAAAACCCCGAGAGGTGATGCTAAGGTTCTGCGACAATTTGTTCCCTCATTCTGAGTTTTCAAACTGCTGATTTATAGCCACACTCCGCATGGCCAGGAAAAGATCATCTTGAAGGATCATCGAAAGAATCCGAGAAATGTTCCCGCCTGCCTGACTAAAATATACCTGCTTCTTTGGTATCTCAGAGGCCGTGTATCGAGGTTAGTTTAGAGGGCAAGAGTCTACATCTATGTTTAATGCCCCGTTTTGAGCCTTTTGCTCAGTGATACACCACACTACAGAAATTGGGAGTTAAAATTGTGTTGTTTCCCCCGAAAATTTGTTTTCTGGAGACCTAAACTCAATTCACGCTCAGTTGAAAATTTGCGTCGAAATATACCACGAGTGTCCGGACAGGATCAAACAACTCGATGTTTAACGGTCTAACCCTAAAGGCTACACCGGGGTGTATATTTTTTTTTTGTAAGGGAACCAATCTGCGCTGTTTTATCCAGTTTTTGTATGCGACAAAATATGCCCCTAAGTAAAATTCAAGTTTTACGCGACATTTTTCTGATAATGCGCCAGCGATTTCTAAGCGAGCGAAATTTGAGAAGTTTGAACAATTGTGTAATGCACAATATAGGGCATTCGAGTTGAGGAAAGCCAGATAAGCATCTAAAGCTTTGACGAAGCTGAGACGATGAAAGAGGAGAACAAAAACACCACTGTAAATGTCAATGCTGCAAATATGCATACCCACGACTTTCTAACGTCAACAAATCTCGTACGGATCAAATTTACTTCAGAAAGGTCCCAGTTCCAAGCTTTTTGTTTATGATGTTTCTTCACAGGGAGGCAGGTGAAAAAGTAAACGGGACCAAAGATAGACATGCAGGGAAGCAGGCGAAGAAAGCCAAAATGTAAATGTGCTCAGTGCGAAGTGTACTTTCGGTGAAGTACAATGTAAGTTTTCCTTTTTTTATTTTTGCCTCTACAAACCTCTATTTGTTCCGCGATAGCTTCAGGATCAAACCGAAAAAAAGGAAAGAAGGGGAAAGTGAAGCAAACTTCGATCAATACACAAGTGTGCGGTTTTCTTTTCTTTCCCCTTTTTCTATTCTGTCTTACATCAAATGAACTTGAAGCTTAGCGCAGTATGCGTAAAATAGGATATGAATGTTGACATTGAACAAGTAGTAAGTCAGTCAATGCCGAATTTCTTCACGCACTGAACCGTTTCGAGGAGCAGCAGTGTTGTCAGGCTAAGGACGATGCACACTGAGGACAACTTTTGACCGTCCTTGTCACTCAAACGCTATCCCGTCGCATCGTCGACGGATTGGACATTCCACTCGCTATGCCCAGGCGATACATATCGTCAAGGCTTGCGCGAAGTCGGAGCAAACAGGATGTAAAGCACGCACAGGCACCCTGCGAAGTCTCCTGGACGTTGTCGAAGCAGGCCCGCGAGGTTGATGGGGCGGGCATGAGAGTGCGTTACTGATTAGTGGGAGACCTTACAGGAACCTGTCATAAGCCTTCAAGAGAATGCTCACTGACACGAATCGCTGGCATTGAGGGATGGCTTGCTTGACTGACTTTTCTCAGGATGTACGTGGTGTTCCTTGTCAAACTCGAACGCAGGTATAAAGTGAAAGGTTGTCGAGCAGTTTTTTAGGGAGCTGCCTTCCGTCCATATACGGCACACACGTTCCCTGAGTGCGACTTAAGTTTTCGTTGCTCCATTTATCGCACACGCGCTTTTTGAGAGCCACATGTAAGGCCGCCTTTAGTATGCGAAAATTGATTAGCCGTTTGCTCTTAGCGAAAGCAAAAACACGGCGTTTGAAGAGGATTGAGATATATGGCGCGCTAACGATTGTGTCAAGGTCTTCCGACTATTTTTCCTTCTTTTTTTGAAGATACGAGAATGCCAAATCATGTAATAACGTAATATACAACTATTAGATTCCGACCGAGGGAAGCAGCAGGTAAAAAACAACGCGAATGCATTATCTATATCATTATTTATATAGCCATCTCCATTATCCCTGTTTCTGTGAAATGTATAGTGAATCAAGACAGCACTGAGCGCAAAATTCAGCCACCCCGCGGTGTAGAGCAAAGCTATGCGACATTGTTTTTACGTCGGCAGTCGTATGTTTGACAGGTTATGCCCTCCATGACTGTACCTACACTGGCATTTTACAATTAGAGAATTGTGGGGTTTAACTTACAACCCAATGCTTTCTATGCGGGAACCATAGACATTCTGCCAAACAAGAATCATCGCGGATAGGAAGTATAACTGCGGAGTATTCGATGCAAGGCCGGTCATAAAATCACGGAAGAAAAATAAAAATTCTTCACGGCTTGAATATTTATTCGCACCGGGAAACAGCAACCGCACACCCCTCCATGCCGTGAAATTGGCGAAGAATGGCTGGGCCAGTTCCATGCTATCCATAAAGGGTCGTGTTTCTTAGTAAAATAACTTTGTGGAGCTGCTGACAAGCCCCGACCGCGTATTTCTAAACGCTTCGCTGCACAGAGCATCGAAGATAACGTACGTCTGTTCGCGCGAAGTGGAGCGATAATTAAACGCCGTCATTGGCTGCGCCATAAACATCGCCATTATTAACAAAAACAACGCGTAGATTTGAATTTAGAAAAAGAAATTACGCAATAAAAGACAGACCTGCTGGGGCTCGAACCCAAGCCATTAGTACCAGTACTCAGTACTCTAAATCGAGGCTACAGAGCCAATTTTTTTTTAATGAATGGAAATTTTAGAAAACTTCAAAACACAAGACACTTAACACACAATATAAACACTAACAGACAGCAAAGGGCAAGGACATCAGTCGAACAAAGATCAAAACTCGGGCAAGCAAACGCACGCATCCAAAAGAGGCAGCCACTCTAGTGGATCACTCTGCGGAGCATAAACGCTCCGCACCAACGCCGCCTGTTCCCTAAAAATGCACTTGGTCGGCCTAGGGGGTTCCGCATGCCGATCAGTCATGCGGCACTTCCACAAGCTAAACAATCCTGGGAGAACGAAAACGTCATATGGCACCCGATTAACGTCTTCAAATGGCAGGAAGCGAATGGTGTACGGGGTGATGTCAATGTCCTTTTTTAGTGTCCGCTGCAAAACGTCCCAGAAGAACACAGCGTCCCGGCACAACACAAAACAATGATCAATTGTCTCTGGTTCATTACAGAGGCGACAATTGTCCGACCAAGGAATAGACATTCCTATTTCGCGCAGCCATGTCTTAACTGAGAGTGTGGAAGAATGAAGCTTGAAGAAAAATGTTTTTGCATTTGGCGGGATACACATGCTCATTACGCGTTTTAAAACATTGCTTTTCTGGTGGCCTAAATAAGGCTGGAGATAAACAGGCATCGGGAAGAGGGAGAGAGAGAGAAAGAACTTTATTCTGGAGCTGTTGGGTCAACGGCGAGTGGTGACCAGCGCTTGGAGGGCGCCGGTGACCTGGGCTGCTCGTTCAGCGAGTCCTTGCTGGACCCGCGGATCCGAGCTGCCTAACGCCGCCTTCCAGTGCTCCACACAAGAGATGAGAGGGAGCGAGTTTTGAGGGCATTGCCAAATTATATGAGCAACTGTTTCGTGGGCTCCACAGTCGGGACATTGGGGAGAGGGAAATACAGATGGATAAATTGCATGTAGTCTGGTGCGACGTGTTCGTCATAGTTTTCCTGAACAAGCTGAACAGATATTCCAAGAAAAACCGCGCGGTAAGAAAGTTAAATGACTCCACGACCTCTTTGAGAAATCCCCATGGAGGCTTCGTATTGACTTCGCCCGTACATACAAGCAAAAAAGGCAAATGGAAACTTATGCGCTGCTGAAGTACAGTTAGTAAAAGTGGGTGATCAACCAATTTGTAAAAGAAAAAACGAGACACAAGTTGATGCACAAACAAATGCATGAGCCCAACACCCCCTGCCTTTAAAGGAAGAAACAAGTTGTCCCTGCGCATAGGTTCCCATTGAGAGCCCCACACAAATGTTGCGAAAACTCTATGTAGGGCCTGAACTTTTGCTCGCGCACAGTGAAGCACTTGAAGCTTATAAAGGAGCTTTGTGGCAAGGAAGACGTTACACACTCTTGCACGTGCAAACACAGAGAGGTCTCGCCCATTCCATGCCTGCGATGCGCGCTTAACTTGCGTTAGCGCTGATGACCAATGAGGCCGTGTGTTCCGTATTTGATGTAACGGCACGCCGAGGTACTGAAGTGGGGCGCTATCCCAAATAATACCAGCGAATCTGGATGGTTTTGTTCCCCATTGTCCGATCAAAAATCCCTTACTTTTTTCCATAATAACATCCGCTCCAGACACATCGCAGAACTGCTTAGTCACTGTAAGGGCTTCCTCGACACTCCTTTTGTCAGCGCAAAAATACGCTATATCATCTGCATAAGCAAGCACCTTCGCACGATTGTAAGCAAAAACATTTCACTCTTTGACTCTGCTGAATGCTGAGACAAAGAGGCTCGAGGTACAATGCAAACAGCAACGGTGACAGGGGACAGCCTTGTCTGACAGACGACCTGATCGCAATCGGCTCAGACAGAATACGATTGACGATAAGCTGTGTACTGCACCGATCATAGCACAGCTTGATGCCCTTATATAACACATCACCTAAGTTGACTGCTGCCAGAAATGCGAATAAGAAATCATGAGAAACCCGATCAAACGCTTTTGCAAGGTCAATTTGTATTAGGGCCACCTGATCTACCGAATCGGACACGCACTCCAACACAGAACGAGCGGTATGAATATTTGTGTGAATACTCCTGCCCCGAATACCGCAAGTTTGGTGGGACCCCACTAAACTAGTGATTACAAATTGAAGGCGCCTAGATAAAATTTTTGCAAAAATTTTGTAGTCAACGTTGCAGAGGGAGATTGGTCGGTAACCCTCTACATACCTCAGTTTTTCTGCATCCGCAGTTTTGGGGATTAGCACCGTGTGTCCTGAATAAAATGTTGGCGGCAAGACATTATTATCATAGGCAGCCGTAAACACGTCCAAGACAACTGGAGCAAGGATACCAGAAAACTTTTGATAGAACTCCCCACCAAGGCCATCTGGCCCTGGGGTCTTGTTAGTCTTAAGCGCGGAGATGGCATCCTTAACTTTCTCCAGTGTAATAGGCCCTGACACCATCATGCACTCGTCCTCTGTAAGCCTGGGAAGTAAGTCAATGAGGGAATGGAACTTTAATTGCCGAGTATTAATACTGGACCCCCCAAATAACGTGCTGTAATGTGTGTGGAAAGCACTGACTATTTCATTAGCTTCAGTATACCTAACACCGTTATAGTAAATTTCAATTATCTCCTTTGCAAGTGCGGATTGGCGCTCATCACTTAGACACCGGCGAGAAGGATAACTATCAAAGAACCGTTCAGTTCTGGACTGAATTAAGGCATCATGATACTTTTCACTTACATATTTTTGCAATTGTCTTTTAACAATCCCAATTTCTTTCAAAGTTGATCCCGCATTGACTGCTTCCAGTTCGTGAAGTGCCACCAATGTACGGGAAAGTTCACGCACATGAAAGCGTTTTAAAAACGAAAGCCGAGCTAACTCCTCTATTGCGTCGTTCCTAATTTCCTGTTTAAATAGATCCCATTTCTGATAAAGGGATAGTTCGGGAGTTGTTAGAATATGGTGTAAGCAATCAGATACCCTTTTGCAAAAAATTTCGTCAGCCAGTAGAGAGGTATTAAGTTTCCACAGATCCCATTGAGTCGGCTTGTTACGTGGCTTGTTACGTGGCTTGTTACTTACGTGGCTTGTTACATTGAGTCGGCTTGTTACTTTACTGACTATACAGTGGTCAGTAAAAAATATTGAACGTACATTATAGTCCGAAACGCCAGAAACTTCCTCTGCTGATATGTATATCCTGTCAAGGCGGGCATTTGAACTGCACTGAAAATGACTAAAGTGCACTGCACTTCCTTTCATCTGACCGACATCAACAAGACCATGCTCGTGCACTAAATCGGCCAGTGTGGCTGCACTGCGGTCATAGCGCGCAGCTGGCCTAGACCGATCATGCTCACTGCAGATACAGTTGAAATCGCCCATAAAGAGAAGCTTTTGTTGTGTTCGGAGGAACTGCCCCAGCGACAAGAAAAAGGTATCACGGTCTCGACAATTAACTGGTGCATAGAGGCAAATGATACGCCATTCAACACCCCCAAGGACAAGATCACGGCAAATCAAACGCCCTGAAGTATCTACAGTGCAGGAGAGACAAGAAAACCCTACTTGCTTGCTGATGAAAAAGAAACATCCGCCAGACAAGCCTGCGGAATGAGTGACGCACACACTATAATGTTCTAAAAAGGGCTCTAATGCGGCCGCTGTGTCCTCATCACCGCGAAGCTTTGTCTCCTGAATAGCGGCGATGCTTACTTCCATCCGTTTAAGGAGACGTAAGAGCTGATACTGTCTTCTCCTGTTCCTGAGTCCTCTCACATTAAGTGTGGCAGCGTGCAATGCCGTGACACTTGCCATTCCGTTTGAGCAGCCTACGTAATTCCTCCTCCAGCTGAACCACCCTTGCGGCTGGCCTTGGACAATTGAGGCTTAACTTGCTTCTTGGAGCCGGCCAGCGGCACGCCTCCACTAACCCCGGTGGCCGTGTCAGCATGGTCCAAAACAGTGGACGCCTGCTTTTTGCCGGCACTGGATGCTTTGTTTTCGCTGTCAGGTGGAGCTGGTCTCTTCATCGGTCCACTGCTGGCACCCGAAACGTCCTCAGGCAGTACCGAGGCATCCGCCCACGATGGGTATGAAACATCGCCATCGTCAACATCCCCAGAAGACATGTCGCTGCGATCGCTATCGCTTGCCGGAAGGGGCACTACAGTGTGGTCGTCAACCACCGCGTCATTTAGAGGCAGTAGATGCGTGTCCATTTGTTCTTCCTGCTGCTGGTCGCATGACGTTGCCTTAGACTGGCTGTGATGGGAGCCAGCATCCTGCTCACGATCTGGGGACACTGGAGGTGGAGACATATCCTTGTTTTCTTCTGCTGAAGGAGCCGTAGGCACAGCCGCCATGTTTTCCGACAGCATCGACTGGCTAATCTCCCCTGTCGCATCAACGACCTCCGTGACGTCCATTACATGGGCGGAGAGGTTCTCATCGGCCGATGGTTCCTGACCTTGGCGGAGCTTGTCAGCGTATGTCATGACGCATCTCTCAGCGGTGTGACCATATCGCCTACACTCGCTGCACCGGGGTGTTCGGCATAGTCTCCGCACATGTCCAATCCTGCTGCAACACAGACAAAGAGGTGGGCGACCAGGAATCAGAACAAGGCACTGGCTTCCATAGCCAAACCGGTGTGCTCGTTTTAGCAGGCGCTCAAAAGAATATTGCGCGCAGTGGCATCACACATGCCACGTGGGTGCTCTGTGTATCGAAGCATTTGGAATGACGCACCCCGACCTCTCCGGCCAGTAAACGCTGATGCAGAGGGTGAAGAAGGCCGGTAGACTCCAAAAGGTACTGAACTGAGAACTCCGGCCTTTCACCGGGCGGGGGCCCCTAACACCAGCACCTTGCTGTTTAATAAAAGTTTATTCCCCATCATCGTCATCATCACCATAATCATCACCATCCCCATCAGCATCAGCATCATCATCATATACCCTAACAAGCACACGTAACACATGCACACAGCCGAATGACCAAAAATGGATAGGTCGTTGTTCCTCCCCTTGCCCGTTCAAATCTTGATGTTCGCCCTTTAATGCGCTTTCGCAATCAGGCAAACGTGCAGTTTTGACAAAAAATTTCTCCCGCATATAGCCATCTAAGGAACATACGCAAAGAAGGAGCCTCGACTGAGGCGTCGGGGCTCCCGCAGTATCCGCTCCGAAGGCCGGCTTCAGGAATAAAAATAGCGCTGCGGGCTTCAGTCGGCTCAGGGCACCACGCCCGTGTACACTGGTGACCTTGTCACACCGGCTTGTAGGTCACCAACGACACGATGGGTGCCGCGGGGCAAATACGTCGAAGGCGTGTCCGGCAAACGATCCGCATACACCTCAATTCTCCACGGGGGCGGGCACGGGCTCGCGTGCCTGTGGGAGGTGTGCTTCGGGACGGCCGAAGAGAAGGTCAGCATAGCAAACATGATGATCTACAGCGCCTTGGATCGAAACCCGGAAGACAACACCAGGAAGCTTCTGCTCTTCCCAGAGTTTCACGGCGGGGGACAACGTCATCTTCTACGTCGCGGGATTAGTAAAGGTGCAAATAAAGAGGCTAAACATTCGTTTCCACTCGACTGAAGCTGGATGTGCTCGACTTCTTTGCGGGCACTGCAAATTTGATTGATTGTTGGGTTTAGCGCGCCGACGCAACGCAGGCGATGAGGCGCGCCGTAGTGGAGGGCTCCGGATTAATTTCGACCACCTGGGGATCATTAACGTGCGCCGAAATCTCGGTCACACGGGCGTTTTGGCTTTTCGCCTCCATCAGGAAAGTGGCTGCCGCGGCCGGGAATCGAGCCCGCGTCCTCGTGCTCAGCATCGTAACGCCTTAGCCACTGAGCCACCACGGCGGGTCTGCAAATTTGAAGCAAAATAACATTATGCTTCATCTTACTTTGTGAGAGAGGTTGTTTCATTACGGCTACATGCATACGTATGTGGTTCGCGGCGTTGAAGAGTTTTTCTAAACATATCCTCAGAACATTTCAGACTTGTGTTCTGACATATTTCTGCCGTTTCACCAGGTTTAGTACGTACCGGTGGCCCCGTATTCGTTTCTTCTTCTTTTTTCAGTGCACTTTGTTTAAGTTTTTCGCTTGTCATTTTCAGTAAACATTTTTTCTTTTACTTCTAAATTAAGGCGGCGAGAAACGTTGAGTCGCTAATATCCTCCAACGCGTCTCTGCTCTCACACCCGTAATTTACGGTTGTTTCTTGTGTCTGTCCTATTGATGTGTTGCTTTTGAAATGTTGCGTTAACGGATATCCGGGCCACTCGAGACACGCATTCCCCCGCCTTGACCGGGGCTGACGGCCACTCTGAATCAAGCCGCCCACTGCCCCACAGCCGGCCGACATCATACATATATACAGCGTCGTTTTGCCAGAATGCCATGGTTGCTGCGCGCGCACAATAGACAGTGCCAGTGCTTCACGATGCAGCGAGCAGCAGCGGCGGCTCGTCGGCAATTCCCTGCCTCTGTGAACGTAGCCGCCTAACGTCCGCCAAGCGGAAATAAGTGGCGTGGCTTACACGCATGCACGAGCGCTTCGCGCGAAATTTCGCCGGACTTCCTGCTGTGTGGCACGCGACCCGCCAGCTTGTGTTGCCACGAAGCTCCGTAGTCACCACGCAAAGCTGCGGCCACGCATACTGGGTTTACAAAACGCTCGGTGTTCCCACACATACCTGAAGCACGGGAGTTCAACGAAAGATGAATACCGATACAACTTTACCACCGATTCGTCGAAGGACGCTTTGCTGTGAAGCGCACACCGCGTTGGGAACGAGGTATACTGGAGCCAGGTCACAGACAACACGGCGCCAGATTCTCACTTGGGCAAATAAAATTGCTATCTCAGAGTGCTGGAAATATTTGAGATAATGGCGGATATGAGTTGCTGGCAGAGTTTAACAAAACGCCGCTTTTAGTATACCTCTACTGGGACAGGATCGTGGTTTCTCCTTTCATCAATAACAGCGAGGAGAGGAATTAAAAGCGTGTGCGTACGTAGGAATATACTCATTACGTGTCATCATTACTACCATTGCTGTAAACAGAGAAAATTAAATATACGTATACTTTTTCCTCTTTGGGTTGAGAGATTTGGCTGCGGGTGTGGCCTATGGTCTCGACCGGCTTATAGTCGTGTAAACACTGTAGGTAAACCTGTCGTGTGTCTTTATGTCTTTGTCTTTGTTTGCACTGTTTTGCCTAGATTATTTACAAACACGACGAGGTTTCCACGTAAACTGACAACCAGGGTCGCTCAGGGGAGGGGGGGGTGGAGGGGAGGTATATAACAGTGTTCGCTGGAGAACACTAGCAGCAGTTGCAAAAGGCGGTAATTGGAGGCCTTGTAACCACGTTGTCATCCACAAAACTCCGAGGGTCCAAGCAGGATATGCCTAAAACGCCGCAAGCACAACACGGACCCAAACGTTTGTTTCCCTGCTCTGACTGTCATCATTCGGCGGCGATCCTGCGGCTCCACCTTGAACCCTCCGTCTAGAACGACAACAAGGGCCGGCCTTGAGCAAACAGGCGGGAATAAGAAACCAGACAAAGGACGATGTACGCCAACCTTGCTAACAAGCATGCACTGCCGCGTCGCCGCACTGCACTGTGTACGCAGCGGTGCACACGCAAGGTGAAGGCAACACCGTGGCGGCACACTTTTTAAGCAGCCGCACCCGTATAACGCGCAGTGCAGCTCGTATACGAGAACGGAGGTCGGCGTGCGGGTGCGAGTAGCGAGCGCTCAGCGCGTAACAGAACCGTGACCGCGGAGGCTCGGCGTAGCCTGGAAGGGGCGCCGCTGACGTCTTTACGCTCGGCCGGCGCTTAATTTCCCACGGCGTAGGCGCAAAGGGGAGCCGGGAAAAAGAGATACTGCGACGCGGACGCTCCTCTAAATGACACAAACATCCTAAGCGTTCACTGGACCCCACGCGGAAATCTCACGACCCACACCCTGGCGGAAGCAAGTTGCCAACCTTCAGAAGGCCTCCTTCGGCAAAGACATTAATTCAGGAAGGACGTTTCCGACGATCCGCGGGAGCGCATCTTCTACCGACTTGTGCCGACATCCCTTGCTCGAGGGGTCCAACTTCTGCATCCAAGTTAGGAACTCCGTGTCGCGCTCATTCCGTCGTTTACCGGGGCGTTGCCAGCAGTTTGACGCCCTCTTCGAGACACGTGGCGCGTATCCCAATTTCACGTGCCATCCGGTATAAATGCTTGCTGCAGTGTCGGGCGACTGTTGGGTGACTGTGCCGCTGCCTTACAGATCTGCAAGCATTACATCGGCGCCCATCGGCCACTACCAGGCTTCCTGAAGGAACTTGGTGTGCGTCAATGCCTCACTGCCATTATTTATGCCGAAAGGCATGCTGTCACAGGTGGAGCAGTAGGAGGAATACATGTTGATTCAGACCAAAACTAGTTAAAGCTGTGGTAGCATGGTGGAGGGAGGTCTTTTTAGCCTGGACGTTCTTGGGCCTTTGGTGCCGGGTGGGCTCTCTCGACCAGGTGGGGATGGTAACGTATGCCCGACCTCGTTAGCATGCCGTCGCACAGCGCATGGTTACAGGTGGTTATTGGCGGCGAGGTAGGGTGTGGACACATTCCCAGTTCATGCGGCGAAGAGTGCGGACCTGGGAACAGAAGTTGCCTGTGGCGGGTTGGGAAATAGAGTCAAATAGCGTGGAGAAAGGTGCCGTGGGGCAGATTTTTGTGTGTAGTCGGCAGTACGTGTAGGCTTCTTCCTTCGAAAGGTGATGGTGCTTGCGGCCAGTTCATCTCCTCGGTAATCGACCGCAGTGACGGCGTCGGGGTGTTACTGGGTGGCGTAGAACTAGCGACGTCCTGGTTAACGCATTGGGAAGTCTTGTGGAGCGCGTGTACCCGCGCCTGTTATCGAACTTGGCGTCACAGCAAAAGGAATTCCGAGGGTACCTTTGATGTAGTACTCAAACTGTTGAGAAACTGCGCAGGCCCTTCTGAGCACAAGGGGACGGTGAGACTTTCCCCCTCCATCAACTTCTCTCCTTCCCCCAATGTGCTTTCCCTGCTTGAGAATATGAGTCCTGCGCTTGGAGAACACGTGTTGCGTGTTGGGGTATAGGCAGGTCCCATTTTGTTGCCGTCCCGGTGGTTTATCAGCATGTATGCACTGGGAAGCAAGGGCTGCAGCTTGGTGTGCTGGCGGCTCTGTTGGTGGATTTATTTCAATATATCAGATTTATTTCAGTAAAGATGAGTTCTTAAATAACGATTCGGCTGGAACTTTACGCAGCAAAGCGGTCTAAAGTTTGCTTGTTTAGGGGGACTCACTTGGTCCCCTTCCTATGCGACTTACTAATTCATGGCCCACGGGCTTAAAGGGACACTGAAGTGAATTTGTCAAGCTCCCGTTTTTGCTTGCACTGCGTAGACTGGCTCAAATTAGCACACTTTTCATCGTTTATCCGGTTGACAAATCCGTAATTATTTTACAAAGCGCGAAAGAAGAAAAACTACCATGCGCGGTTTGCGGCGGCCGCACCAACTAAGGCTGTGACGTTGAGAGGAGGGGCGCCGTGATTGGACGATGCCCAAGGTGAGCAATCACACAAGTTTCGGTTTCGGTTTCGGTTCTGTAAAACATAACCAATGGCTTTGTTGGATGGGCATTCTCAATATCTCAGTAATCATCGTACCGCGCTTCTGCCATGTTGTCGGCTGTAAAATGCACAAGATACGCCTCCCAGGACGGATTGTAGTCGTAGCATTCACTAGCCGAGACCTACGCAGTGCATGAACGCCCTCCGCGTACCCGCAGACGCCCAAATGTCATGCGCTTTTCCCCCATATTTGGAGCTTGCCTCCCTCATGCCTGTATCGTAAAAAGCGTGTTCGCACCAGGCCAAGGGTCTGTTCATTCTGGCCTGTGCCCACTGCCTGCAAGCAGTCGGTGCTTATGGCAACAGCACGCCAACGAGAACTCGCTAGCGCGCCAGTGCCAGCCTGCGCGCGTTTTGTGAACTAGTTCGTGTAGCCATGAACGTTGCGGCCCCAAAAAAGGTGAACTCAATATAGAAAACATCGGCGGAAAACAAAAAAGTTAACTTAAAAAAAAAAAAGCACGTACCCGGGGGGATTCGAACTCGTGACTCGCAAAACATTTGCGGTGAAGTCCTAGCGCCCCAGCCTGCTAGGCCACGAAGCCGGACGCGAATGTTGTGCTTATATAGGGTATATATTGTACAACCGGTTTACACTTTTATTTAGTTTTGGCATTTCAAGCCGCTTAGGTGACTATTTGTTGTACTGCGATCGTGCAGTAAGCGTCGCCCGAGTTTCCACAGTAGCTCACGTCTAGCAATTGCATTTCGTAGACGGAAAAGCGTTCGCAGATGCGTAGTCGTGCTGCTGACCGCTGTGCTTGTTCGCCCAGCGCAAAAAAGTGCATCCCGCGCCCTAGTTTTACGCTGTACGGTAAAAATATCAGTTGATTTTATTTGCTTAGTACCTATATTGGCTTCGCTGACTCTTCTACCGCCTTCAAGAGGCCTTATATTTTCCTACTGGCGTACCAGTCAGCGAAGCGTCGCATGTGCAGCGCTTGTGTGAAGCGACCTTGACTTGGAGCTAGATACAGTGTACAAACAAACCAAGTAAAGAAAGGCACATTCTTCCATTCACAAACGTGTCCTGGCTTCGTTTCAACTAAGCGAACGAATTGCGACCAAGCAATTTTTTTTTTAACCTCCTCGATTGCGACGACCCGCCGGCGGCCGGCGGACGAAACGCTGGGCCGACTGACTCTGTCGGCCGGGGAGCCGTGCAGTAGCGCAGCCGTGGCGCAGCCAATTGCCAGCTCATCCCCTCCTGACGTCACACGAAAACGCCACAGAAAATGGGCGAGCGTAAAGAGAGGAGGACAGCGTTTTCGAATTAGTTTTTCTACTAAATAAAATCGCGTAAACGCGCCTAGAGTGGTCGAAACATGGCCTGGGGACTCCGGACTACAATTTGCGCTAGTAATCCCGCAATGTTTACATATCACTTCAGTGTCCCTTTAAAAAGCATCACGTACCAATACGAAATGTTTTACAAATTCATAGAAATGTTCCTAACGGCCTAGTTTTTTCCTTTTAAGAATATGTCACTTATTTAGTGAGATTAAAAATAAACAAGAAACGTACTTCGCTTTAGCCAGTTTTCACTAGATGGCGCTAGCCGCATAGCAAGCAAGAGTTTGATATTTTCATTTCAGCGCAGAAGTAACATATCTTTAATACAAGCAAACTACGCCGTTGTGAAGATTGAAATATGTTTGTAAAGCCTTTCGTATTGGTGCACGACAGTTTTTAAGTCCGTGGGCCACGAAGTAGGAAGTCCAATAGGAATGTTAACAGATGAGTTTCTCCTACGCCTCGCTGCCGTAACTAAAGACGCTGTACATTAAAAAGAAATAAGTTCTACAACATGTACCCTTCATCAATCACGTCTTTTGTATTAAAAGATGCACAGTATGCATTGCGCGCTCGCGGGAAAATAGAGCCAACATACGGGGTGAAGCACCAAGAAGGAGGGAAGCGAATAACCATAATTTGTCTCCGTGCAATCCATCACCGCTTTTCTCATTCCGCGCGCAACAAGCCGGCGAACCGTTCATTCATCACGCCAGAGTTGTCTCTCTCCTTCCCCTCTCTTTAAAGTCGCGTGGATTACAGTACACAGCCAGCCAGCGGGACGACGTATACAGTCAAAGAGCCGAAGGAGAGGCAGCAGCGCACGCGAGCGATTGTGCGCGAGGCGCACACGGCGTTGTGCAAAGACGTCGCGTGTCATTTCGCTAGCTCGTTTCACAAGACCAGTCTCGTTCAACGCCGCGGACGAACGGGTTGCAGCTGCTACTCTACGCGCACAAAGACGGAGCGTGTGGGTGCGGGGTCAATGGAGGCATATTATGCCACTACCGGGTTAGCAGGAGCACGCGCGTGGATCCTTAATCACTCGTTGCGCACCTTTGAATGTGGCGCCCTTTTGCCCTCCCCGCTGGACAGGCGTAATAGCTGTGCGAGGAGTGATTGCTGATGAAATCTTGATTGTGACAGATAGCACGGCGGCTAGATGATTTGTCTACAAGCCACTGGTACTATACACTTAAATTAAAGAAGATAAGGGGTAAACACTACCAAGACACTCACCAAACTCGCGTGAACAAAGCACGGCTTATGCCCCCGCGGGTAATTTTTTTCGGCGCCTGGCAACCCTCCCTATCCGCCTTTCCGCTGAAGGCATCGCTATCCGTATACATTCACCTTACGTGTCTTGCGCTTGGATCCTGAGGCTTCCGGCTCTGCGGCACCATTGTTTTTTTTTACTCTGCAAAACATTATCGCGCATCACATTAACTGCACCTGTCCCATATCATTTCGCTAAAAACAGGTAGTGTGGCACCTAGTACGAGCCGCATGCCTCCTCGAGCCATCCTTGAGCCCCGAATACTTCATCCAGCTCAGTTCAACTTTTCCAGGAAGTCATACTGGGCGCTCCTTGAATCAATCAGCCATGATGCTATGCGAGCCATGACCCGTCTACCAGCCCTCATTTCCATTGAAATTCTTCAACAGGAAGCACCAGCTGAGCACATTTGATGGATTCGTCCATCAGCGTCTTCAAGCCCACGCCCAGAAACAAGCCCTCGACCCGGATGCCTCTGCTCTTTCAGCGTACATGGGAAACGCACCGGCCCCGCAGCAATCTGAAACCCTTCAGGACCACCATGGAAATTACAACAAATGACAGATACCCGACCTGTTCCCCACATTCATCCCCGAAGGGCTGGTGGTGCAATCCCGCTTTTCGTAGACCCTGCCAGCACTTTGTCTACACTGATCTTTGTCAAAACAAGCGCATCGTGCACTCCTTCATATCGCTCATCTGGCCCTGGATAAATCACGTGACCCTTACCCCGCTTCAATACGTTGTACATGCATCTATAATGATTCAGCAACTGCTACCTAAGAGCTTCGCAAGGCTTTTACGTCTAACCCACTTGCCCTAGAAATTCAGGACGTACGGAATGACAATTATCTGTCATGCCCACGGGACATGACAAACCCACATGACCACGGGTCTCAGGTTGACCCCAGGATGGTATACCCCAGGATGCAGGCCGCCCGTGACTGCTCACATTACATTCCTGTGACATATCCCGCCTTTCTTGCATCTTCCCTAGCGGCTACGCACATCGGCAGTGCAGAGGGCGGTACGAACCTCCTGGGGGGTTTATCCGGGCCTGATGCGTTTTAAGATGTTACCCGACGAAAACCACGCATGCATGAGCGACCGAGCGAGCGAGCGAGAGAGAGAGAGAGAGAGAGAGAGAGAGAGAGAGAGAGAGAGAGAGAGAGAGAGAGAGAGAGAGAGAGAGAGAGAGAGAGAGAGAGAGAGAGAGAGAGAGAGAGAGAGAATGTTCTTTAATGTGAACTGGTGGAGGTCAGCCCTGCTAGGGACAAGTCTTGCCACACCAGATGGGAGTGGCTACAAAGGTGAGTGGTGAATGTTGGACATTAGGGGTACGGCAGGAAGAAGACAAACAGACACACGTGAAAGTTAGGCCATAAGCAAAGCACATGCTTAACTTAACAGCCAGATTTCACGCATTAAGTAAACATCATAAAAGGAATCATTTCAAGTGGTGGTTCACACTACAACAGCCTTTGAATCTTCCGCAGAAATTAAAATGAATGCACATCACTAAGACCACCGTATGCGAACTACGCTAAAATGGACGCGAATATAACGGGGATACTACAAAGCCACCGGGGCGCAGCTGTGCAGGCATTTGCAAACGACGCACGTAACGATTCTGGCGGGAAAGGCTCACGAAGATCCTCTTGCTCGGGCCCTGTCCCGTCCCTCGTTGCTGCTGTATACGGCACGGCACATTAGTGATGATTGTGGCAAGATCCCCCTAGGGATTGGCCAACCGAAGATTGGCCGAAGAGGACAAAACGTTGAAAGCGTTCATTGCTATCCAACAAAGAGAAGAGGAAGAAGAAGAGGTTGTTGTTCGTCGCCTGCGAGCTCAAGACACGCACCGGGGGTACACGACACAAGACGCTCTGCAGAAGGCGACTGCCAAGGTGGCTAAAATGTCACACACCGAATTCGCCAACTTACCCATGGAGATTCTGATCGTCCAAAACAACCCCTACCTTACCACCACAAACATCGACGTCGTCGACGGGCTTGTCAACGGAGCGGTGGAAAGCTTGACGTGCCGAGTCTTTATATGATGTGCGGGCGAATGTTTCACGGTTTTACCGATAAGCATTTTTGCTTCGCCCCTCTCATCATCATTCACTTCGTGGAGATGTCGGGATTTTTTTTAACCCCCCACGACGCTCTCCCCAGCCTCCTGTGAAAGGGCTCTCTTCATTGAGCCGTTGTCAAAGCATAGGTCTGCATTCACAAAGCGACGATTGTAATCGCGCGATTTTGGCGTCATCTAGATGCACAAATTCGGAGGCTCGACGTTTTATATATGAAGCTTTGTGGAATTTCTGTACTGGACATACGGAAAGCTGCCCATCAGGCAAGGGGGTGGTGAACAAGACAAAGGGAGAACCGCTACTTCGTTCATAACAAGGGACCATGAAACGTTCCCGGAGAATAGGCAGGGTTACGAATGTTAGTAAAGAAAGACGCTGTAATAGAACAAGAAGAAAGACCGAAAAACAAAACGAAAGGAAAAATGTCATCATTCCGTTCCTTGTGCTACGATTTTCCCCAGCGTGATAAGCGTCACCGTGGCACATTGCTCTTCATGAAAGATGGGTATACGGACGAATGCAGCTCTGGTGAGATTTCGTCTATGCTCTGCAATTACGCCTTTCGAAAAGCCCCCGTATTTTCCTGCATCTCGCGGCACCGGCTCAGTGGCTCAATTGTTGTGCTGCTGAGCACGAAATTGCCGTCTTAATTCTCGGTCACGGGGACTGTATTTTTTTTTATCTCTCTGAAGGAAGCGAAAAAACGGCAACTCCCGCGTTTATACCAAGTTTAGGCGCGCGTTAGAGAGCCCCAGGTAGTCTAAATTAATCCGCAGCCCCAGGACCCACGGTGTGCTTACGCAAAACACCATCCGGAACTGTTTGGCTGAGGTGAATTGGTCCGCCGTAATCAAGTAAAACATATGCGTCGTATATCGTACACACGTCCCACAGTTATTTAGACCACGTTATCTAAATGCATAACACTCTCCTGTTTCTTACTCAATGGCCGTGCCTTTTCCGCATTCCTCGTGGGAAAAACAATGGCACGATCCCAGTTACTCCGGACCCCCTCAAGCCCCAATTCGAAGAGCGAAGTCATACTCCCGTTTGTGTGGCCCCCCTCGCAAACCCAGCTTTATCCTCTTTTCTCGAGCTGGATATCCCATCCACGTGCCGTACGCGGTCGTAGAATTCGCAACAAGGCTGGTGCACCTGCGCCACAATTTTCCTTGTCTCAAAGAACGCGCGAACGCCCCAATCCAGGTCGCCGTTTGTGTGCGCACAATATACGATTCGCTTATAAAGAAAGACGCACGCGCCGAAGCCGCGACCGAGGCGATCGTAGATCTTCGGCGCACGCGGAGTGCGATTAAGCGGCGTGCATTCTCCGCTAGATGCGGACAGTCCTGAGCGTTCTCTCAGCTCGAGTTCGGCGCTCGACTACGCTGTACGCGTACTGCCTCAATGCGTTCCAAATCAAAGGAAAGTGTCGCCGTTGGTAATGCGAAAAGTCGCCGCGAGAGAATACGAATAAAATAACGAAAGGGGCCGTCTATACGAGCGCAAGAACGCGGGAGCGGAGAAAGCTGCGCCATGGGCGGAGTCGGCGCGCATTCCGAGCCACGGACAATCGCTGCCTAAATCGTCGTTTGTTCATCAACTTGGGACGCGCGTGATTGCGTACGCAGATTTTACTTTTTTTTTTGTTGGCGGCGGCCCCCACTTTTTGTTTCACCGGCGCGCACAAAGGCGGGTCAACTACTCGCGGAGGAGACATTTGTCGCTTTATAAATGCAGCGACTGCAACGAAGAAACCTGTGATTTGTCAACATGCGCCCTTTGTATCGCCGCGATTCCGTCTTTTTCTCCGCTACGACAAGTTCGAATGAGCACGCCCAAAAAGAAGGAAAGAAAGGAAAAGAAAGAACGAAAGAGAAGGAAAAAAAAAACACAAGCATGAGGCATCTGCAATAAAGTTTGCATAAGCGTGTGCGACGAACGAGAGGAACAACAAAACCTCCGTTGATCGGCCCGGCTGAAAAGTTTAAAATCGCGACGATTTGTGTCAGTCGTAAGGATGCCCGCTACGGCGGCCGTTGTATACAACGGGAGAGACGTGTTTCCAAACTTCATTTCGATGCGACGGACGGGTCACGCTGGGAGGTCAGCGCACGCCAATCGCGATAGCAGCGACGCGCTGTGGCCTAATCGATGATGTAATGCCGCGGCGGCCATTATGTGTAATTACACGGACGTAAGACGTGCCTGCGCAACGCGTCAGATGGTGCGTGGCGCGAAAGAAACGAAGCCTCGGACAGAGGTGACACAAAATGAGGTCGGCGTGGCCTTTTATGTGTTTGCTGCTGTACTCGATGAGAAGTAGGCTCGCGAAATGCCAAAACGAGGAAGCACCTCCCCTGGCATAAAGGCTCCGAATGTACGGGTATGCTGCGCACTGTAGTTTTGGATGGTGCGTGTTATCAGAAAAATTCTGAAATGTTTACACAGCGCAAATACTTCGCCGCAATGGGCTGCTTTGCGACGTTTATAAACAGTGTCAGGACTGCTGATATCCGGAGAGGAGGAGAGAAGAATATCTTTTTAATAAAAAGGAAGAGGTCAGCCCTGCGCAATGCTCGGTTCCTACTTCAGATGATGGGTGAACACGTGATGAGGGTTAAATTATTAAAAGTCAAGCACACACACATACACAAAACGAAGGCAGAGAAAGAGAGGCAGTCGCAAACGACTCCAATCCGGAGGCTTTTAGGAAGCGTTAAAGATTCCCAGGTGGTCACAATTAATCCGGAGCCCTCCACTACGGCGCGCCTCATCGCCTGTGTAGCGTCGGCGCGTTAAACCCTACAATCAATCAATCAATCAATCAATCAATCAATCAATCAATCAATCAATCAATCAATCAATCAATCAATCAATCAATCAATCAATCAATCAATCAATCAATCAATCAAGGCTTTTAGAAAGCTAACAAGAGCGTCGGGTTGTTCTTTGGTGGTCAAAGCTGCAGGCTGAGTTAGTGCGCAAGCACTACGAATCTTTGCGAGTATTTGAAACTCTGAATCTTCCGCAAGAGAGAACGAACGAAGAAGAGCGACCAGGTGAGAACGGCGGAGAAGAAATATGACACGTGATGCGAGCACGCGCCTGCGCAGTGGAAGAGCGCGGCGAATGTCTGGTGCGTGGCTTGTTCGCGGGTGTTTGAGTGTATGCGTGTGCAGGGCCTCCGTGATCAGCAACGGCGCAGGGCGACATGCGCAGAAAGAAAACAGTCTGATGCACACACGTCATAGAAAAACAAGCGACATACATTTGGGTCCGCTTGCCAGCGCAGATGAACCAAATGAACCGTGCTTACGCACCCACAACGAATCTGGATGAGATGGTCTTATACCTTCTTAGGTTTAATTAAAATTGAGGGTGCATGATGCTATGATGAGTCCCGAATTTGGCTGAATAGAGGGCAACTCGAGGAAACATATTATGAGTCATAATTTATCGTTTATAACAGATAAACACAAAGGAAATCTCAGCCTCATCTCAGGCACCTATTGGACTTGATTTTCCGAGATCATTGTTAAAAATCTTTCGCTTCTAGGCCGTTCGATTAAGCTGATTATTTCTGTTTTGTTCGGTGATAATCTCTTGATAAAATAATTTGCTTATTTTGTCATGAAGAGTATGATCTGTGCCTGGACACAAAAAGAAGATTGGTCCGTTCACATACGTACGTATACGCCGCGATTCCTAATCGCTATCATGCTGATCTGGCCTTCGCGTTAGGAATGAGTGGAATAAGGACGACCACGTTCCATAGAAGTAGCGGTGCCAGGTGAATAGGCCAACTGCAGGGACTACCGCAGATTTTTTTTTTTTTAGGTACAGGAGTCCTGTCTTTTTAGTTAAAAAAATTACGGACGTTCACGATTTCAGTTTTTTTTAAATCTTAGGGGTAAAACGTTGTCTGTCTTCAGCTTCTCACGTTATCCCCTTTTTTTATGCTGGACTAATGAAAAAATGGTGTTCAAGATCTGCGAAAACATGACAGTATTCGGCCACGAGGCCTGGCCAACCTCCTCACCAGATCTCCTCACCGTTCAAGAGATTGCTACAGGCACTCGTTGCCAAGTGGTTGTCGAGTGGCAACAGTGAGAATTGCTGGAAAATGAATATGGCGGTAGCGATAAGAGGGAGATACAGAGAGTGAGAACGGTGTAACGAACTGACGAGGTTAGCCTAGCAGACTGGTTAGGATTACGCGGTAAGGTCATTATCAACCATTGCGTTTTCTTCCTGATTGATATTTTGCTATTATGTGTCGGTTTCCTCGAATAAAGAGCTAGCCTACATGCAGCCCTTGTGCGTCCTCTTTTTAGTTTCGTCATCGCTTGGACCGCTCCGGTAGTAAAAGGCCACGAACTGTTATACTACGTCAATGGGTACAGTATGACGTTTGCTTGGGTCAAGAAAATAAAACCGCGAAAAAAAAGACCATTTACCGAGCAAAATGTCGAAGTGGCTCTAGGGATGTGATTGCGCAAACGTTTTAACGGAAGGGTATTCGTGCAAACAGTGGGTTGCTATCTCGTGTGAACTACAGGCAACTGGGAAATGTATTGCAGAAGGCGGATAAACAATAAACATTTGTATTGTTGGCAAAAGAGCTTCTGTCGAATGTAAAGCACTAATAGACGAACCTCAACAGATCCTCCTCTCGCGCATCTAAGCTCTCTAACTGAAGATGTACATTAAAGAAGAAAAAATAAACTGCGATGAGACAGACAAAAACCAAAGTCGTTTTATCCTCCCGATAAAGGTTTCTTCCAGGTACCGAGCGCACGAGGCCATTTAGGCCTAATAAACAGGAAAGAATAACTGCTCTCGTTAACAGGTGGTAGCAAGGTGTATAACGAATCGCATTCAGGAAATATTTTGTAAATCATGTAAACGTACACTCAAGGGTGCATCAAGGTATCCATTTGTCAGACATATCTCCATTTCAGTGAATGTATTTTCTGTAATGTTTACAAAAAACAAAAGTAAATATTGCTGAGACTCCTATGCTTCCTGTCTTTAAATACGAGCTCCGGCGGGGTTTTCGTCTAAACGGGTACGCGCAGGATCGTGCGGTAGCCTCTGGGGCTCGTGACGTCTCCCGATTTTACGCTCCAGAAGAGAACGGCGGTGCGAGGTGCGTCGTTGAGGTTGTTTTGTGTGTGTGTGTGACTTACTGAGGAATAAAAGCGCACCTCACGAACGAGAACATAACACTCTTCGCGAAGAAGGCTAACGGGCCGTGTATACAACCGGTAGAGTTCACGACATGCGCGTTGTCGTGGTGAGAGAATCCGTGAAGCAGGGCCGAGGTTCAGATGCACTGTTAACGCTGACCCGGATAAACTAGTTCAAGACACAAGGCACTACTGACCGGGGCGCAGTTCAAACGAGTGGAAGAAACAAATAGTTGTATTTGATTGTGATTTAGAAGACTTGAGAGTTAACCATCTTGATAAAACTTGGAAGGACTTCAGTGTTAGCCTAGCAGACAAACATGGGTTATTTTCACGGTGGCTTTGTAATGCTGCTGGGTGGACTCACGAGAGGCAGGCGGCTGCGGTTTTTAAAGCGCAGCTTTCTATGCCTTACTGGTGGCGTTTGATGTCACGCCAAGACGCACTGCAGGAAAGCCAACTCTACGCAATGGTTTTCACAAAACGACGATGATAAGCGAAGGACCATCGAGCACGTCAAGAAAAAAAAAAAAAAAAAAACGTTTTCCGTGGCCGGAATCGAACCTGGGTCTTTCGCGGTGTGAAGTCGATGTCTATCTGACTGCGCCATTCCTTTTTTTTCTTTATTGCAATATCTTAGTGCAAAACAAGCACCAACAAACAAAACGCCGCAAAGATAAAACTGCCAGTCATCACCTTGCCAGCAGGAAAACGATTAAAATTGTTTGAGGTTGGTCAGTGTTTCCATCACAGGCAACCACTCTGGAGGCTCAGGCTGACCCCTCCACACTTAAATAATCATACGCATTGAATCACCGAAATATTGTCTTGACCATTTAGCGTCAACGTCCCTATGGCGTATGGCCATGCAGGCTTTCCAAATTACACGTAGGGTCAGGACCATCACGAGGTCGTAAGGTACTTCGTCACTCTCAATCGGTAAAAACCTAATACCCTGAGCGTCCAAAGGGAAATCTTTTTTGAGGGTCCGCTGATTCCTGTTGCCACGTTTTCATATCAAAGACACCCGACTGAAGTTTAAAGAAAAACGTCTTAACCCGAGGGCCAATCGCCCTGACCGCACCATTCCGACACAGTCGAAGCAGTTTGGATTTTGGACTTTGACTTTGACTGAGGTTTCATGGGAGAAAGATTTTCGTTTTAATTCTTCCCCTTAAAAAAGGGGCCTTCAACAAGGTAAAAATTTGTTTGGTTGGTACAAATTCAAATTGACAGCAAAACAGCTCAAAGGACGGGTCAAGAGAGAAAGACAGGACGAAGCGCTGATAAGCGAAGCGCTGACAACCGCTTCGTCCTGTTGTTCTTCCTTGTCCCGTTCTTTGCGCAGCTTTGATTTCTATGAAAGGGGCCTTCATCCTTTTGAATAAAATCGCGATTCATAGTTATCCGAGATACCTGCAGAAAAAAAAAGTTATCATAGTTATGTAGCCGTCTGAGCAGTCAAACCCTCATAAATTTTTTTCAAGATCATGCCGGTAAAAACGAGTCGCAGCCGTTTTTCAATAACCCTGCTTCTCCCACAGGGCGCCATGTATTGATTGTACAGGGGAACCCCGAAGCGCTTACAAGTCTACGGTGAACTATCATGACAAGTGAAACTCCGCATAACGATAGGGTTGCTTTGGTGGCCGCTTGATCTTTCACGCGATATTTATGTTGGACTGAGCGCTGCAGACCATCCGCGCGAAAGTTTCCTTTGCCGCGGAGCGCACTGTCTCGTCAGACACGAAAAAATCGTGGGTACCGAGTCATAAACAGCTGCACTGCTATATTTATAACAGAGTTGTACAAACTATACTTAAGCTCTGCTCTTGCAATCTTACCTCGTGTTTTAAAAACCAGAACGACATTTCAGTTAGCTGGTGGCGCGCTTCTGAAGTGAGAACAAGCGACTGTATAAAGCAATTGTGAGATCGCAAGGTTATCCATTGGCCAGCATAGCTTTCCCCCTTCGTGACGTAGAATGGTAAAAAAAAAAAAGGTTTCGTTACTTCAGCGCCTCAAAAGTTAAATATTTGCGTATAAAGGCAAACTTTCAAGCAAACGTGTTATTATCATCGACTCCGGTGCGGAACTGAGGAGTTATTTTATAGACGACGGTGTAAGTAACTGTATAAGTAGCGGACAATGCAGTTCCCCGCCTTGTTCAAGCCAACTGTGCCAACATTTGTCATTGCATCAGCAGCTGTTCCAATGTGTTCTACAAAACTTGGCAGAAGTATTAAGTTGCTTCTCTCATCATCTTCGTCGTCGTCATTGTCATCATCAAGATCATCATCAGCCTGTTTAAGTCTACTGCAGGACAAATGCCTCTCTCACGTTCTTCCAGCCGCTCTTGTATCCTAGTCCATTTTTCGCCTATAGATATCTTTTTTTGTTTCATCTTTCTACCGAGTTGATGGTCTCCCAGAACCTTCCCCACCTGCTCTGCGAACGCGCTCTATTCAGTGAGCAAGTTACCCTCGTAGTGTCTTTGCGGCGGCCGCTCTTCGTGGGTATCCAACAAAACGACGTGTTAGGTCCCTATGTCCGAAAGGTTCTTCATGGGGCCCCAATAGCTCTGATCGCGTACCTGCGAAGCACAAGTCTTGACCAGACACGCATCCGTGCCCATCAGTTTCGTCCACATCACCCCAATCATTTCTGTCATTGTCATCCCATTAGCTAGGAATCTTAGCCCGGCTACCATCGCCAGACTTCATTAAAAATCATTCCACTCACTCCCTCGCTGTAAGCGTAGTCCCATGTTCCGGTATCCACTCTGTCCACCGGTTTTCTGTTCTGCGCATTACAGGACTAGTACAAGACCACGTGTTCCTTCTTGTTTGATCTATGACATCTTCCACTTGAGCGTGTTCTCCGATTTGCTCGTTTCCTATCCGTAAGCGTTACTCCTGCTATCCTTAATTCTATTGTTTGCTGGGCTTCGAGTCTTTTTTGTAAAACTATTCCGAAATTCGGGTTTCTGTCCGGTTAATTCTACATGTGTACTACTAAGTAATACATTCAGTTTATTTTATCAGTAGGTATCACGAGCTTCTTAAGTCTAACGCGTTAAAATTGGTGTTTGTTTCGAAGTGGTAATCGGTGGGACATCAGGGTTTTCTACCACTCTCCCAAATTTGGCGCTTGTTCGGAAATGAATCCGTAATGATTACAGTAAAGAGCCTTGGTAACCTCCAATAAATGGAACATTTTATTCACAAAAATCTGATCACCCATCTTTTACACATCCTTGTTTACATACATCATCATCTACATGCGCAAAATGTCGGTCTCCATTTGAGATCTGCTCCATCGTTCAACGTATCTCAGCCGGGGAAAAATTCTCTCGACATCACAGCTTCCCTTAGATAGGCACCACAATGTCAGTGCAGGCTGCAGCATTTGTAAGCCTAGGGTAGCGAACGGTAGGCTCATGCCAATACTCAATGAGTTCGAAAGCATGGTTTGTGGGGCTTGCTTCGAGCGAGTACCGCTTGAGAAACGGCGGACCGTCAGCGCTAGATTGTGCAGATGGCTACTTTGAAAAGGTCTATTCGGGAAGAAATCAGGTTTCACCCGATTCTTCTGAAACATGTTCGGGTTGTAAGAATCAAGTAAAGTCGGTATTTACCCGAAACGAACAACTCTAAATATGTTCCTGTACGGCATAGCCGCGGTGCCCGTGGCGGGGTCACTCGGAAAAGGAATGCGTGGTGGCCGCCTGAACTGTCTGGGGAAAAAATGCGTCGCTCGATCCTCGACAGTCGGAATGAGTAACGGCTTCCCGCTGGGTCAGAAATTTCCCAGGCCATGAATGCAGAGAGAGGAAAGCCATGGCTTGGGTCCAACATTCCTCCGAGTGTTCGAGGAAATAACGGCCCGCTTAATGGCTAAGTATCCTTCACAAGGTGACTTCGCAGTCGCAACGGCCTTGCCTCCCCTCTCCGTGCGATGGTGTCGCGAAACTACAACAGGCGAGTCCAACGTAATGTGCTGAACAGCTTGAATCCTTCCTGTTTCCTTGCTGCCCATAGATTACCACAGGTCCAGTGAGCTAATATATATAATTACAGAGAAGAACGATATTCGTGCAATGTGGCTAAGAGCAGGAAACGAGAGTTCGCACGAAAACTCTGAAAAAGGCAGATGAAGGTACGAAAAGAGATCCAACAATGGTGGAACTCTAAGCACTAGCTGCACTGCGGTGTCGAACACCGCACCAACAGAGCAACAAAAACAACAAACTTCCTACAGGTGTAGTGGCTCATTTTTCCTTTTTACCGGTTCAGGGCTATATGTTGTAAAAAAATAAAGAATGTCAAGCAATATCACAAATCTCCCCGATAGCGAACAATCAGTGATTCCGAATAAGTGTATCTTACAGAACATCATGTTAGGCATAGGCCTACTGCGTTTCTCTTCGAGAGGCTGAATGACTGAGAGGCAACGTTGGCCGGGAAATGGCCGATCGATCTCAAGTTGTAACACATATGGGAGGAGGGGAGTGCTGAACGAGGAACAAATGCTGCGTGTTACCGGGCCCCATCGAAAACGCATTGACACTATTTCCTAACCACTAAATAGATAAAAAAACAATTTTGTTCATTGCTAAGCCCATTCACATTCCAAGAACGCTGTAGCAACCTGTCGGCATTGTTCTTGTGGTTCACGGCCAATGCATCCGCATGCAGCTACACCCACTGTGCAAGGAGCCACATCGGGCTGTGAATGATATGTCTCTCCAATTCTTACTGCATTTTTTTCACGCACTCCTTCGTGAGTCGTGCCCATGGGCCGTTCACGAATTCAGCCCTTGGCGCCTCGCGGTAAACCAGGCCGGTCCGGGAAAGCAGCGCACGCTGTCCGTTCCTCCAGAAAAACGGCTAACGTGAGTCACGAACGTGCGCGGGGCGGCACGCGCACCCTTATGTAAGGAGGGCAGAACGCAGCCTTCCTCGAAAGGCGCACAAAGGAGACACGAAACAGAAATTAGATCCGCGTCGTTTTGCCAGTCGCCAGGCAAGGAAAGAAATACACAAGAGAACATGCACTTACCGGTCTCCAGAGGTACGCGTGGTGAGGAACATCTTCTCAAGTGTCTGTCCTGCAGACTGCGTTGAAATCCAATGCGATGTACGTTGCACTTGCTTCGGCGTGCACTAAAGACACACCACTCTTTTCACTCCTGGTCTGGGCGGCCCACAGGATCATTCCACGGCAGCGTCATTTCAGCATGTCACGTTGAAACCAAGAGGAATCTCGACAAGCCTTGCCTCACTGCTCATAAACAACAGCGGACAAGTAAAGCTTTACCGCACCGATAAAAAAAAGCACTGGTGTGGAGCAAAAGAACTGGTTAGGTAACGGCCAAAGATCACTTTGGAATGGGCGCGCGTGCGCGCTGTCCTAGGGGCAGGTCGGCAGGGATCCAAGTGGTTAAACGGCACCCAAAGGAAAGCACGAATTCCCAGAGTCCGCCAGAGAGGCTCACTCAGCCAGCACAACACGGCCCAAAGGCGTCACTTTCGGCGACGACCGACGTGATCACCGGAGCGCCGAAAACCGCGTGGACGCAGGTCACTTTCCAGCCAGGCGTCGTCGCACAGTGCTTCATGGACTACGACGGGACGCCGAAGAACGCGCGTGTATAAGCTGCTCCCGCTGCCCGCCGCGTCCGTCCGCGCGTAACCTGTTGGCCGTCTGCGAGTTCTAGAGCAGACGACGTTTGCACCGCCCGAGGAACACGCCGATGCCGACGATACCTGCTCGGGCGAGAGGGATCGGGAGGGTACCAAAAAGAACGGTGAAATAAAAGGAAAGGAAAGCCAGGTGGGAGGGTGCAGGTAAGGGGGAAGAAACCAGTTTATGTTTCCCGGTTTAGCGGCGGCAAGGTCGCTCACCGGCCGGCCGCTCGGTGGAGACGGCAACCGAGAAGACTTCAACAGCAGCGGTACGAGAACCGGGCCCTGCGGCACGCCGCCGAAGACGCTTTCGGCCGGCGCTCGTTCGGGTCGTCGTGGAATGCTGATGCTCTTGTTGAGCGAGACCGGCGGGACCGCAGGAAAGCAAGAGGCGAGACGCGCGCGTGTGTCATCCAAGTCGGCGCTTATACGGTCGAACAGGGAAAGGGTTCTTCTCCCCCTGTCCAAGGGGCCGGCGGGCGTCGTCGGCGCGAGGAGGAGGAATTCGCCTTGACCGCGCTTCTTCGCGTCGTCCTCCCCGCCGGCATTTAATGAGCGTCTGGATAAGACATGCGGCGCGGCTCGCAGGAACGTAACGGTGCTCCCGCCTTCGGCTTTCCGCGGCTCTACGAACGCTGGGTGTTCTTCGGAAGAGCCCGATTCCCCCCCGGCAGCGCGTACCAGGCAAACAGGATTCGTTAGCGTCGTTGCTGATAACTTGGTACTGAGACGCAACGGTAAATGGCTGTGTGTGTTGCGAGAACTTACGACATGCTCATTGAGGGCACTCGCGGCCGTAATCTTCAGGTTTGAAGACGCCTAATCCGATTCCTGACTCGAGTACTGTTTGGTTATTGCTTGCTAATGTTATTTTCTTTTTGGAAGATTACTGCAGGCCGTTTGAGTCCTGGAAGAAGGATAAAAAATAATTTAAGATCCATTGGCGGATCTTCGAGAATACGTGAGCATCTGTAACCTTCCCCCGGTAAACTTGAGGGCCGGCCCGATGCGCACTCCTCGCTCCGGCTTCACATGCCCGCAACGCGGCTTTTGTCGCAGGTTCGTTGTTTAATGTGCCACCCGCGTTTAACGCTCTGACCGTCTCAGTGGTCACGTTTGCTCTCTTCCGCAGCGGCATTGGGCTCATGTTGCCCACTTTTGTTGCCCACCAGTGTCCGAATTTCGTCGCCGTCATTCTCATTCCTTCCTCTTTGACAGCCCCTCATTGGCTGCAAACTCGATTTTGCAACACGTTCAAACGGTGGCGCGAGCCACGGAACCTGTAGACAACGTGCAGCCGGATCGGTGTGTCGGCAGAGGCAGGTGTCGATCCCCTTGCAACGTCGCGCTCTCCCATCTCAAAGACAGCTCTCCCCACGCGCTCTCTCCACTCAATCGTCCTACATGTGCCCTCTCTCGCTCTCTGTGGATTGACTAAAACCTTTTTCCGGTATGCCCCATCTATTCCTCACGCATTAATAAGATCTCAAAAGCAAATGTGGAGTTGGCAGTTTTTACCTGAGTAGTACAGGAGCAAACGCCGCAAGTGCGAGCCGGGATTTCTTTACCCGACTCTTCGCTAACCACCACAACCTCCTCACTAACAAAAATAGTGCCAGAACCATGCTTCTCATTATCTGGGCGCGTGGCATTTTACCTTTTCCTCGCAGACTCAGCGTGGGACATTTAATTTCGCATTCTCACTGGCCTTAAAAGCCCATTGAGGAGTAGGATATGTTGGGCCGTTACGGCAGGGTGCTGTAATCGTACTCTTCCCAAAAAACATAAGAAGCGGATTAACGAACAAAGATAGCTAAACCTGGACTAGCACGAAGCCGCACCCTTTCAGTTCCTTTGACAAGTAACATAGTTATGCTCTCAGCCTAAAAAATCCATTCATCTGAATCCCCGACCTACGTATTATAAAATGAGTACCACTCAAAGGTCTTTCACCGCACGGTGTTCGAATTGCTTCACGATGATGAAGTTACATGTGGGTTCACTTCTAAACACTGCGGCACAGACGGACGATTCAGTCAAGACGCAGGAAGCGCTCCATGACGTATAGCGGCCATAAGATAAGGCGTGCTGCTTGCTTATGTGGCATTGTTAACCAGCGAAGAAAAGTATGAACCTTGACCACAAGATGAGGGCGCGCAACGGAAAAGACCGTGCCCATCTTCGCAACAAAATAGATTGGAATGACTGCAGGACCTGGTGCTTGAGCGTGTAAACGACGCATTGTTCCTGCCTTTATGGATCTCGAAAGGGTGATAAAGAAACACCACCTGAACTCCATTTAATGCCAAATGCGATTTCTTGTGGTCCCATCCCTGTAATATATTCGATAATAAAAAATAGTACATATATACACACACATACATACGTGGGTACGTACTTACACATGGTATTTTCGCGATTCTAAGCACCCTCCCCTACTTTAGGGGAAAAAATTGGGAAAAACATTGCATGAGAATCTAAGCACCTTCTTTTCTAAGCACACATCGCAAGGTGGATTTCAGACGCGTGGAAGTGGGGCCTAGTTGACATTGTGGCCAAGCAATTAATGAAGTTTTTAATTACAAGCCACTTCGACAGAACAGAAGACGACCTGCTGGGAAACTGAGAG
The DNA here is from genome assembly GCF_048455015.1 of Haemaphysalis longicornis. NCBI lineage: Eukaryota > Metazoa > Arthropoda > Arachnida > Ixodida > Ixodidae > Haemaphysalis > Haemaphysalis longicornis. The sequence goes on along the minus strand of NW_027526361.1, from coordinate 118,215,200 downwards.
CGCGGCCCAAACGGCCCAACGGACTCGAATGGTAGTGAGGGTAACTGAGTATCAGACGTAATCAGTGGGTTTCCTGTCTCTACGTATTTTTAAGAATGTTTACAAATAAAACATTATTCCTTGCGCCAGTCTCTTCGAGATACGGCAGCGAAAAACAGCGGCGGCGGCGGGGGTGGCTAATTTAGGTTTTTCGAATCTAAGCACCCCCCTCACTTTGGGCATCGCGTTCATGGAAAAAGGGGGTGCTTAGAATCGAGTAAGTACGGTACATCCATCCATCCATCCATCCATCCATCCATCCATCCATCCATCCATCCATCCATCCATCCATCCATCCATCCATCCATCCTTACATACGTAGATACACACATACATGTGTACATACATACAACATACATGCGTACATACATACATACATACATACATACATACATACATACATACATACATACATACATACATACATACATACATACATACATACATGTGTACATACATACAACATACATGCGTACATACATACATACATACATACATACATACATACATACATACATACATACATACATACATACATACATACATACATACATACATACATACATACATATAGACAATCTCCATGAGCTTGCGTCTAATTGTCATTATCGGAAATGTACGACGTTTTGTATTTTTTAATTCACTTATTTTTTTCTCTCTGTATTGCTGGATGGTATTGCTAAGCACGCATATTTAATTGAAACGTGTCCTCTGCTGTGAACACCTCTGTTGCGAACTCCAGAGGGTCAGGAGTCCTGGTCAGTAGTCATCGTCAGGCACTCAATACCTTTATATCCTGCCCCGTCAGCAGGCATTGTAACACCATCTGCTGAAAAAATGAAGTCTTCTTCTAGTGCCGGACGAAGGAACGACGTCTCCCATAGGCTTCCAACACACAGAGAGAGAGAGAGAGAGAGAGAGAGAGAGAGAGAGAGAGAGAGAGAGAGAGAGAGAGAGAGAGAGAGAGAGAGAGAGAGAGAGAGAGAGAGAGAGAGAGAGAGAGAGAGAGAGAGAGAGAGAGAGAGAGAGAGAGAGAGAACGCCTTTAATGAAAGCTGAAGAGGTCAGCCCACCTAACGGTAGGGCTTGCTACTCCAGATGGGGTGGATACAGTGAGGTGACAGCGAAAACTAGAGAGCTCTTGTTCTGCGCTGTCTGACTCCCTCCTTTGCCCGCGAATTTTATTTCGCCCCTCCATCGAGTTAACTGTCCTCCTCCAACTTCGATTCCCGTCTCTCGGTATAAATAACATTACCCTGACAATGCACTAATTGTCCACACTCCGTCACACACGCCAACCAGAGACTATTTCTCAACTTCCGCGGTGAGTTCTTCCACCGTGGTTTCGCGCCTGATCTGATACCCCTCTGACCCTCTGTACTATCCCTATGGGTTACTCCTATCTTTCATTTTCAATGTCCTCGAAGAAGAAAGTGTATGACAGCTGCATCTTACCGGTACTAACCTACGGGGCAGAAACTTGGAGGCTCACTAAGAGGGTTCAACTTAAATTGAGGACGACTCAGCGAGCAATGGAATGGAAGATGATAGGTGTAACGTTAAGAGACAAGAAGAAAGCGGAGTGGGTCAGGGAACAAACTCGTGTTAAAGGACATACTGGTGGAAATTAAGAAGAAGAAATGGACGTGGGCAGGGCATGTAATGCGAAGGCAAGATAACCGCTGGTCATTAGGGGTAACAGAGTGGATCCCTAGAGAAGGCAAGCGTGGCAGAGGCGGCAGCAAGTTAGGTGGGCAGATGAGATCAAGAAGTTTTCGGGGATAAATTGGTCGCAGTTGGCACAGGACCGGGATAATTGGAGATCTATGGGAGAGGCTTTTGCCCTGCAGTGGGCGTAGACAGGCTGATAATGATGAAGTCCACATGTTTCTGCCCCATACGTCAGTACCGAAAGTACGAACTGTTTGCGAACCGTTCTTTCAGGCAAAAAAGGTAGCCTGTCAGCCCATACTAGCCGCTCCCCACGCATACTAATCATTCGCCGCATTTAATTCTTGTGGTTAGGAGGATCACTGAAAAATTTGCAATGTAGTTATATTCGCCCACCTCATCAAGCAATCGATTACGTAGGCTACAGTGGAAGCTTTCTGCATGTCTAGCATTACTTCGGACTTATCCGCATCCATTTTAACCCTATCATGGAGTCTTCTGAAGTTGTTTTGTCAGGTGTTCTCCAGACTCACCGAAGAAGACAACGTCATCCACAAATATCAAATTCAAATTATCAGGTTTAACGCATCTAAGCTACACAGGCTATGAGTGGCCCCGTATACCGGAGGGCTCCGGATTAATTCCGACCGGTAAGGGACCTTTAACCTTCGCCGAAATCTCAAGACAAGGGCGTTTTCGCCTTTCGTCTCTATCTGAGAAGCGGCTCTCACGGCGGGGAGTCGAACCTGCGTCCCTGGGCTCAGTAGCACAAGGCCTTAGCCACTGAGCCACCGCGGCGGGTCCATCCGCAAATATCAAGTCGCTCACACATCCTCCGTCTGTAAACAATGTTCCAAAGTTATATCGTCTCGTTGTATCGCGTTTTCCCGGATCAAAACTTTTGCACTATTCTTATAAGAGCTTATTCTAAGCAAATTCCTTGCATATATCCAACAAGAGTCTTTTAATGATTGCAGTATTCCGGCGGTGTCCACACAATCAAATGGTTTTTCGTAATCGTAAACTCCATGCAAAGGGGTTTATAATTATACGCTCCGCAGATTTGTCTATTGCTTGACGGAGAACTAGAATGTGGACAACTTTTGAGCAGCCTTTTCTTAATCCACTCTGTTCACTCTCTTGTTGGAATTCAAAGCTGTCGCTTATGTGGTTTGTAGACCTTTGTATACAACTGAGAGTAAGATGACAAGTATGTAGTTCTGAATCTCTTTGGCATCACCCTTCTTGCGAGTGAAACTTCTATGTTGGCATTTTTCGAGGCTAGGGGTACCTTTAAAGTCCTCTGGTGTTTTGAAAATGAGTGCAAGCCCCTCTTTTTTTACCCTAGTTTGTTCTCTGTTCGTACGTAAGGGAACGTACTGTATACGGGCCGTTAACCAGACGTTTTTTTAAAGTTGACTGCGCACAGACCTGCGTGGAGCAGCAAAAAAAAACGCCTTGGATGTAAAACGGTATGGGCACCGAACAAAGTGTAGTGCCACGAGCGTGAAGTAGCCGAAATGACGCGAAAGGAAGAGTTTGCGCCACTGGCCATTTTATCCACTCCGATTCCCATCTCGGCTCTTCACGCTCACTGCGTGCTCGCGCGCGAGGCTTGCACACGCGCCAGGAGACCGGAAAGATAAAGGATGGCCCCACGGGACGTAGGAACGACTTTCCTACTTCTCAAAGTAGGTCCTCTTATCACCTAGAAAAGGAAAACGCCGATGTTGCTCGCGTTCTGTCGTAACAAGGAAAATAACCGAGCGGGCCCAGAAGCGTTAGAATGAAGTGACGAAAAAGCCAATCTTTTGCGTCATTGTCAATGATAATGCGACGCAATGTGGAAAGCGGTATTTGCGGATAATTCGCCCTGCCAGCACGCCTCTCTTATCTCTTAAAAACTGGAGCATTTTGAAAGCTGCCTGAAATTGAGCTTATTGTTCTTTGTTGCAGTTGTCACGCCAACAGTGCTTCGTGGCGGCACAGCTAACAAATAAAGGCCGCAAAACCGGCCTTAACAACGCCGCAAAGGTATCGCGCTTGCATTTCATTGCCCTCAATGCGGCGAAGACTAAAATAGGTCTGCCAAGTGGCTGAACAAAGCAATGGACGAGATTGTGCGGACTGTCGGCGATACAAACACAACTTGGAGGGTTTAGTGCTTCCGCCTTCCGACACTAAACCGATACGAAGCTCAGTATAGACATGAAAAACATATATTGAGCTCAATTGCAGTGTTATCTGAAATACCCAAATACGCTTCACATTTCTTTTAAGAGACGTTATGAAAATGGTTACCCGCCGCGGTGGCTCAGTGGCTAAGGCGTTGCGCTACTGAGCACGAGGTCGCGGGTTCGATTCCCGGCCGCGGCGGCCGCTTCTCTGATGGAGGCGAAAAGCAAAAACGCCCGTGTGTACGAGATTTCGGCGCACGTTAAAGATCCCCAGGTGGTCAAAATTAATCCGGAGCCCTCCACTACGGCGCGCCTCATCGCCTGCGTTGCGTCGGCGCGTTAAACCCCACAATCAATCAATGAAAATGGTTGATAAAGCACGGCCTCAAATCTTTTTTCCTTCCTTCCCCCTTGGAATCACTGTGAAATCTTCACCATCATTCCGTGACAACTATATTCAGCCATCGGTTTCACGTAGTAGGCACGTCCTGCATGGCCTGCTTTACTTGCATTGTGCGTTCTTTCATTACGCGCATGTTGATCGGAAATTCTCATTGCAGCGATTTCAATCTAACAGCCTAGACAGACGCTCTCGTAGCGTAATTCTGCGCAAATGGCACTACGTAGGTCACACAAGGTGGCGAGGATTCGCAGGAACGAAGAATCAGTCCTTTGAACATGTGTTTCAGGCAACCTTTATTATGTAAATGGCCAGAGTGAATGTGCACTGGTTTGCGTAATCACGCTCTGAATTTTTCGCAACGTTTAAACAAGCGTTCTTTCATTTTCTGAGAGGGAAACTGTCGCAAGGAAGGAAGCATAAGACCGTACATGAAAGGCAGGGAGGTTACCCAACGAACCGTCCACTTGGCTAACATACACACCGGAAGTGGGAAACGGGAGATTGAAAGGGGAAGTGGGAAAGGGCAGATAAAAGATAGGGAGCGGAGCTTGAGGAGCTAGAAAAGAAAGAGTAAAGGTAACTACAAAGACAAAACCATGGTCGATAATAATGCCTACAGCAGAACAGCTAAACTGGCCAAATGGGCGAATGGAAGGCAGTACATGGCGTCCCTACAACCGTTCAGACAAGACTGTGGCCTCTCCAGGACGTTCGAAGTGAGAGCTAGTTATTGTCAAACAATTCACTCGGCATCTAAATAAATACCACCATGGGGCGACACTGCAGGCGGCGGAAAAAAAGAATTAGGTTTTTCTCCTTTTTTTTTTTTTTGTTTTCAAGCCGGTCAGTTAGCCAGGGCACGAATATGTGGAGTAGAGTTTGCGTCCGAAGCTGGGTTACAAGGAGGGTTGTAGTAGAGGCATGCGGATGAAATTCGGCTACATTGGGGTTTTCTAACGTGTGCCGATAGTTTGTACAAATGAGCGTTTTTAGCCTTTCGCCTCAGTCAGTGCAACCGCCTGCGGCAGTTTGGAATCCACATCAGGGATCGAGCACTCAGCGGCACTATGCCTGAGCAACTGTATGGTCCGATCGGCTAGCCAGATATACCAATTGTCCGTTGGGTAACGTAGTGGTCACCTATAGACCAATTCTTCTACTTTCCTTGGGCCAATTATTGAAAAATTAACAAGAAATTGTGGCCTTACTTTCTTTTCGATTTAATGCTCACAATCGGCGCAATTATTCCATTTGAACCTTGGTCTTCGATTGGCATTATGTAATGACAGGGACCATGAAATTGCATGCCTCCCACATAAGTGGAGCGTATGTGGAGTTTTCTTCTTATTAAATATAAGCAATAAACTTCCGAGCTGCCTTGAATCGTAGAGCCCGGCCGTTTACACTGACGAAGTCCCTTGGCCCGCACCCACACACGGCCTTTAAATGTCTTCACCCTGCACATTCATCTGCGTCCTGTCAAGTTCAGTTCAAAACCAAATGCTTCGGAACGTAATGAGCCAAATTTCAGGGCCAGTTCATTGCCATACAGTCTCGCTATTCGGGCGCAGCTAGGCTCATACAACCTCTCAGTGTTTGAAGGAAGTAAAAGCGGGCGAAGCAAAACGAAAACGAAAGGCGAGCTCGTCGGTATCTATTTCTGGCGAACAATCCATAAGGATCGCTCTGTTAGCGCTCGGGAGGGCTAGGATTCCAGCGTCCCTACAGCCCAACCGTGCCGCTATCGGCGCGGCTAATCGGGTAACCGTACAGACGCGCGGGCCATAGCTTCTCCGATGGCGAGGACAGATACCTCGCCGGCCCGCCACCCGAGAAGGGCCAATTAGCCGAAAGCGTCGTTGTGGGGTAGCGCGTCGACGATGGGAGCCGGACGAACACCGCTGCTTTCTCCCTCTCCCTCTCCCTCTATCCCCTCCCCCTCTCTCTGTCTTGAGTCAGGTGTTTTAAAACCATGAGCAACGATTGCAGGAAAGCCTCACGGAGAGCCGAGTGCAGGGTATACTTTTTTGTCACCATGAGCCCGTCGGCCATCGTGCCAAATACGATACCCCTGCAGGACAAACGAGAGGAACCGAGACTCGTTACCCTCCTTTGAACTGCTAGACGATAAAACGAAAGCAAGCAAACAAACAAACAAAATACTTTTTTTTTGTTTTCTCTCGCAGTGTTTATTTCGCGGCAGCCTCGGCATAATGCGGGCGCCATTGTCTCGGTGCTGGGCACGAGGCTATAAACAAGCGAAGAGAAAGCGACAACCCCCTGCCGTGAGAAACTGACGAAACAATGGGCCCCAGTCCGCCCCTTTAACTAAAAGGCAGGAGAGGGGCAACGGCCTGTCGCGAAGCTAAGCAGCGAAATGTGGACGTAGGAAAGGCTGGTGACAGAAGCGAGCGGCTAAAACCTAGATTTAAACTTCAACGTGCGTGCTCTTAGCATAAATACGGGCCGGAATGTCTGCCCGACGACACACGTAGAAAGTTTCAGCGCTGTGACAGAGTCGTCTGAATATGGAGGCCGTAACTCACTTGGCGAAGTCCGTGACGTTCAACGATTTCACGTGGCAGCAGTGGTTGGCCGATTGTTGCGAGAGATAGCGTTTGGATTGCACAAAAGTCCTTCGACCTCGCCATTTCTTCCTAGCAGTGGAAAAATGGAGGGAAAGTGCCGTAGGGTGGGGGGCGCGAGTCAAGGGGCAAGTCTTGCGGATTCTGTGTGGCCTTTATGACACCTAATCTATTGTCTAAATTGTAACACCGTATTTTCCAGACCAAAAGAAAAAGGAAAGAATACCGAGTGCGCTAATGAACAGGGCAAGGGCAGAACCGCTTTCTTTAACGAACTCGAGGACCAGTGAAAGGACTTTTTCAACGAAGTGAGCTGTCGGCGGGGATCGTTCTCGAGCAAACGCTTAGACACGCCAGTGTGAGGCAGTCAAGCTAATCTTTGCGTACCACGCCGCCAGCGGGGCACCGAAATGGAACTACCGGCTTTGAAAGCGGCGGGAGCCGTAAGTGAACCATGCCCGATAGAGTTGTGTCCAAGACGTGGCCCCTTCTCATGAAAGAAAAGGTTTTGTGGTTTGAAACACCCTTGAAGTGTTCGTTCCATCGACGGCCGGTTTGCCAACACCACCACTTCTGCTATTCAAGTGGCGAGTACCGTTTAGCTGCAGGGAGACTGGCGCGATCTTGAATGCGGAAGCCGTGTGAATCCATTACGAAAAAAGAAGGCGGCGTCTCTTCGCGACCAAAAGCTGTCCGTGAAAATACGCCATCAAGCGTTCGGCGCGAGCGCAGAACGAGCGATACCCAGCGGAGAAGAGGGCACGTGATTGCAGCACGCGCCGCGCCTGCGCAGTAGGCTCCTCGGCTCCTCCAGCCGAGCTTCAGACTTCGCCGTAGCCTCATCCAGAGGCACAATGATCACTGGCGATCCAGCACACTCGGCACGGCGCACTGCCGCAATTTCTGCCGAGGATACGCCCGCTTCTGTTTTTTTTTTTTTTTTTGGTGCAAAGATGGCCGTGCTTACAATACCTGCAGATACCCGCCGTGGTGGCTCAGTGGCTAAGGCGTCGCGCTGCTGAGCCCAAGGACGCGGGTTCGATTCCCGGCCGCAGGGGGCCGCTTTTCTGATGGAGGCGAAAAGCGAAAACGCCCGTGTGCTCGAGATTTCGGCGCGCGTTAAACATCGCCAGGTGGTCCAAACTAATCCGGAACCCTCCACTACGGCGCGTCTCATCGCCTCTGTTGCGTCGGCGCATTAAACCCTACAATCAATCAAGGTGGCTTGTATTGCTCCTGAATTTATTGGCTTTTCAGCAATGCATTTGTGGTTAGAAGTGAAGCCGACTCGTTACGGCACATTATCAACTATTTTTGAGCCGTGCCTGGGTAACCTTTGGGTGCTAAAGTCGAGCCAAGCCCCACAAAAATTGTTACTGCGTTTAAGAACCCCATATGCACTTTGTTTACTCCTGAAACAACAACTTTAGATTGCCCATTATTGCGCGACACCTCCACGTAATTTTCCCGTAATTGCCCGCAAAGCCGCATACCTAAAACCCACCACAACAACTTTAAACACAGTTTGAACAAGCGGAAAAACACAATCCTCTGAGGTTCATGACTTTTTCCTCTAGTGTTGTTACGCGGAAACTATATACACATCGTAAGAGAACGCTTAAAAAACATTTATTCTCAATACGCGAAAAAGTTAAAGCCAATTTATGCAGATTTCCGCTTGAAAAAAAAAGTGCCCGAAAGCGTGTATTTGCTTCTGAAGACTTTGCCAAGGTCCCTGTATGTTGCTGGACGTGAGATAGAGAGTTGGCGCCTGCTCAGGCAATGACGGCAACGACGGACGTGTTAGCAGCGCCGTACGTACGCATCGGACGAATAATTAGAATGGGCTTGAACTTAGGCGGCATCCGCAATCCACCCAACAAGACCCCATCGACCTTATCCGTAATCGACCCAAGACCACGACATCTCTCCGAAATCCCTTACAGCTTGCCATGGGGTATCTAAATAACTTAGTTAATGGGGGGAGGGGCATAAATACGCAAAAAGTGTGAATATTTGAGCCACTTCATGTTGGCGGCGACATCGTCCGTTCAGTTATTCCAGGGAAGATGCATGCACATACTGGTTCCAAACCAAACCGTGATTGCTTTTATAGTCCTAGAATGGTAGGCGATATGCCTACCATTTGGCTGTTACCGGAAGGTCAGCCGTCCTTGGGGGCTTATTGGCGCAGGATATATGACGGAGCTGCCTGAGTAATGATGATGTGCATTTGGATAGCCGTTGTGAAAGCTTAAGGTGCACGTTCAAGGTTGAGGACATTAGTGATGTCAGTCACTTTCTTGCCAAGTGATCCTCGTATTAAGTTATAAGGGCACAGTCATCCGCTGCCAGGGCTAAAAAAAGCAGTGCCAGTTTTTACTTTTTGTTATCCAGACAAGATACAAGAAGGACACGCTCACCCTTGCATCTTCAGTTTATGGCCAGGGCCTGCTAGACTCCGCTCTACTACTGCTTGCATGGCCAGCAAACGTGCCAAAAAAAAAGATACATTTAAGATTTCTGTGGTTACATCACGCCTTTCCCGATCAATGGATAGGAATCTTTATCGCCTCCGGCTCGATGTGTCGTGTATGATGAAGTCCGTGCACCAGGCACGATGTGCAGATTACACATGGTGCACGCGTCCCTGCTACACGGCCATACATCATACTAGAATACGCGGTTTGCGCGAAGGAGGAGCGCGCTATATACACATGCCGGCATTCCAGACTCCCATAAAACTTTTTATTCCTCTGAAAAGGGTGCTGGATAGATAGGAAAACACGCATGCAGCATTGGAAGATTGCTGCTCAGTAGCAGATACAAGGTGTGGGGGGGGGGTTGGTGTTTGTTTTACTCCCCTCTTCGTAAGGTAATTCGAAACTAGCGCTACCAGCGCTACGGTGCGTACGACCCTTCATTCTCCTCCACCCCCCCCCCCCCCCCCCCCCGCACTCGGCCCTGGAGGTCACTCTGGATCCGCCTCGGTCGTCGCTGTGGACGTGGGTGGTTATTTATTTACTAACAAACACTTGCGTATACTGGCATATAACTCGTGTGTGTACCTGCTGTGCACTACTTTACAAAGAGTTGTAGAGTAGAAAAGGCAATTTCGCATATACTGTGCGCGCATCACTTTGTTTACGCCATATCTGTGTATAAATGCTTGCGCATCGTGTACGCACAAAGCTTAGGCGTCGCCCTACGCCGTATTGGTGCATATAAAAAGTTCTAGCTTGGTAGAGCATATACGTATGGAAAAAAAGATTCGCTTACGTTTAGAGAATAAAATATTATTATCCTATTTTAGTGACTGACTAGCTCGAGCCGCTGAATCGAAGCAGGGTAATGTTCCCGCGGCTCATCCGGCAATGTCAGACAGACTGACTTATGCCAGTCAGACACTTTAAGCTTTTGAAGATGATATTCATGGGCTACGCAAAGGCAAAAATGTCTGTCTGTCTGTCTGTCTGTCTGTCTGTCCTGTCTGTCTAACATTGGTGGACGAGCCACAGGAGCGTTGCCCTGCTTGGATTACACGGCTCTAGGGTTTCGTTGGCGTCCGCAATCACTGCCAGCTCACGCGTGGAGGAGATCGCTTTCTCGGCGCTAATCCGTAACTACCACGTATCCAGAGTCATTCTACTCCACGCGTACGCTGACGCCCCAGAGCAGAATCTAGGCAAGCTTCATCTCGCTGCTGTACGCAGCACTCGCGCAGGACGCAAGCTCAATGAGCAAAGAGGGGGTCATTAATTCGTGCGTCCACCGTCTTCCTTTCCTGCAGGCCATCACCGTGTATATACGGGCGTACGTCGTCAGAGTGTATATATAGGACGATTGACTTAAGCACGCTGCGTGTGCCTCGTGTACGCGCACGCTTTCCTTGAGGCCCTGTCTCAGCTGTGCTCTGTGATTGCGTAATATTTGTACGCGCGTTAGCCCCCTATTCGGAGGCCCGACGCACTTCAATGGCCAGTCGTAGCCATCAAAGGGAAGAAGTGGGCCAATGAGGAAGGCTAACATACGATTCCATTTGGTAAATATGACAAGCATGATTATTTGGATTGCGTGATATCACTGCGCAGATCCCGTTTGCTTAATAAAATCGTGCGCCGCGCCTCGTTATCGCTCACTTCTGCTTCCTTGTACGCATCGATTAGTCATTAGCGGTGGCGAACTAAGAAAAGATTTCTTGATGTTGCTCACGGTGATTGGAATAATGACATCGGCCTCCACGGGCCGGGTTCGAGTGCCGTCAAGTCGTAGTTTTTGTGTTTGAGAAATGGCTTTAACTCGTGGTGTCAGCCGGGACACACGGATCGATGCAGCTCGGTGTTTACAAGCTAGGGTAACTGGATTTCTTTCTCTCTTTTTTTTTTTGCTTACACGATGCACTCATTCGGCCTCAGCGAGACCTCCTCTCCATTCTGTACAGCAAAGCCGTTTTAGAATCCTTTAGTGATTTCCTTCGTGAACACATCGTTGTAAGCACCACAAAACTTGAGCAAAACAAGCCAATGCATCGGACGTGCAGCTATACTTTCGTGCCGGTCGTTTCAAGTTCTATAGGAGAAATGAACGTTTCTAAAGTCGAAATCCTTCTATGTCTCACTAGAAGGGGAATTGGAATGACCCCGGCGTCGACACGAATGCACAAAAGCCCAAGGACGGCCAGAAGAGAACACGCCGGAAAACCGGAAGCATGCCAGCCGTGTATAAGTGATGATGAATAATTGATTACCAACGTTTATTAATGATGGATTAGTTATGGATATTAATGATTACTAAGGCGGATTAAAAGGTATTAAGTTGGATTAAGATATACAGTAAACTCCAGTGAAGAGGAACTCCGTTAAGACGAACACTGTGGTTAAGACGAACAATACATTTGCTCTGTTGTAACGTCCGCAATGCAAAAAACCTCCGATTAAGACGACTTTTTGGTAATACGAACGAATTTTACGGTCCCTTCGAGTTCTTATTAACGGAAGTTCACTGTATTACAATAGATTGAGGTGAATTAAGATCAATTAAGCTGGATTAAGGTGAATTAAGAAGGATTGAGGTAGATTAAGAAAGATTAACGGCCGTAAAATAGCGTGGTTTCTGTATCGACGCATGGACGTGTATACAAAAATTACCCGTCATTATAGTCCGCCAGACTTTCACCTTCATATCACGTAAGCACACCCAAGTGTACCGAAAAATTTTGATACCAAAACTAACGAAAATTATGGCCACACGTAAGAGGTGGGTCTTCTTAGTCCAGAAGCATAATCTTTGCGTTGATGTGGGCCCTCTTGAGCAGCCAAGAAACGGACTGCTGAAATCCGAGCTGGTTAGCGCACCGTACCACTGCTTATGTATACAAGACAAAAAATTATGCAACCCGCCGTCAAACGACGACGATGGTTGAACGAGAAACTTTTTCGTGATGGATTCTTTGGTTGCCGTCTAAGTTTTCCGAACCACCTCGACCATGTCGAAATGGAACAATCGGTTAGATGCCGGCTTCATAACGCGAGAGACCGAGTTTCCATTTCGTCCACGGGAAGCGTTATGTCTTCCACTTCCACCTTTTCCCGTTACAGGCGCTATCAGTGAGAACACCCAAACTTCGCTTTAATAAAATTGCAGTGGAACAAACCCCCAGGAACGCGGGTCCTCTTGAAGAGATGCTACCCATTTTCTTCTTGAACGCTCCTGATCGGAGAAACACCTATAACATTTATGAACCGCCCTGAATCATGCCGACCGTGTCCGTTCCCATCGAAAGAGATAGTAGCACACGTCGCTACGTAGTGCCTATCTATTTCAATTTGCTTACTAGTACTTTGTCTGCCTGTTTCCCCGAAACCTATTTCTAAATATTTGCTGTTGCCATCTCACAATCATGTCCTCACTTTTTAGTACATCAGCGTCGACGAGCGACGCGGCAGAAAAGGTCGAACGAAACTATTCAATAAACAATTTTAGCTCGCCGGCGGCTCAGTCCCGTCATCTCGACCTATGTCACAATCAAACACAGGACAGCTCGCACAAGATCACATAAAAGATAACTATAACTCCGTTTCCGTATGTGCCTCATGGCAGCTCGCGGTCATGCCAACATAAGCGACAACCCGAACGAAGCGACGTCTCCTTAATTGCGCATTATGGATACAGTTCCTCCAAGGGCGCCGCTATAACGTCCCGCTGCTTATTCGATGGCGCTGGGCACTGCGTCCCCCATCATAATCTTGGCTTTATCCGCACCAAGGAGAACGCAATCAGCGATCACAGCGAGGCCTGGAAACGACGTCCATGGGAGCACGGCGCGGCCGCTTCGACGAGCGCCGTCACGGCCACGCTAGGCCGAGCTGGTTTTTTTCTAAACCGCCCAGAGAGAGAAAAAAAGAAAACGGCCAGGTTAAAAAAATAACGACAGAAAGGAAAACCCTTGGGCCGTGTTATTGGCCTTTAAGCTCACGACGGCGCGCTTTCTCTCTCGGCAACCTCGGCTCACGTAACGAGCACCCGACGGGGGCCGCTGAACGAAGCGCCGCGCTGAAAAATACCGGTCGTGAGCTGCAAATAAACGCCCGGGTTGTTGTGCCTTCGGGTGGGGAAGATATTGGCGCTCGGACGCCGCAGGATAGTAAGGCGGCAATATCTTATCCTCTACGTTCGCCCCGATCTTACGCCACTCGCCAGCGGCAACCTGCAAGTGAGTTTCAGCTCGTGGTCACAAACGTGAGACACAGAGGGACACCAAGGCGTTGGACTGGGCTAGTTGGTACATGTTTGAAAAACCAGCAGAAAACACAGGGCACAGAAGAAAACGATGGGACAAGCTGGCACTAGCAACTGAACGAACAAGGCACTTGAACGCCTAGAAATACCTTCCGGCAACATCATGCGCATGTGTGAATAGTCATGTGTCGCATGAACGAAATGTCAACAATCAACCACCGCATTTAGAAAGTTCATATCTTTGATAGACAGGAGCAATGACGTGTCACTGACGCACTTGTTTCCGCCTTTAATTATATAGAAAGCTTCCAAAATTTCCCTTTGGGCTTTTGTACTTCCCCGGCCTAATATGGTGGCGTTGCTAAAGACAGGAGTGCACCAGCATTTTCTACAGTGCCTCGGCAGATGAGCACCGTCACTCGTGGAAAGGGAAGCCTCGTGCTCTCTGAGGCGATCATTGATAATGCGGCCTGTTTGACCGATGTAAGCTTTGCCACACGGGGATAAGGGGATGTGATAAATCCCACCTATAGCTTAAGGCACAAATTTTGATACATGGTTAGTGCCACACGTAGCCCTTCTTCGCGTATGCCGGTCGATGCGACTGCACAGACCTCCCAACTTGCGCGGGGCTGAAAACACCAAGCGTATCCCGTGTTTATTCGCCACCCTCTTGACATTGTGCGAAAGTTTGTGTACATAAGGCATAACAACAAAGCTAGCCTTGTCCCCCGATGTGGCAAAGTCAGTAGCTGCATCTGCCCTGCGCGACCTTTTTTGCTCTTTCAGCAACTATCTCGGCGACCGCTCGCGCCACATGGTCTGGGAACCCGGTCGATTTCAGTCTACTGGCTTGTTGTTTTACACTCGCCTGAATCGTGTGGAAGCAGCTCTTTCGCAACGCGTTCTTAAAACAAAGCATTGGTATGCCTCTTTTTGTTAGCTTCGAGTGGTATGAGCTGTCCGGAAGGACTTCCTTCTTAGAGCGCGGTGCGTAGGTCCAGTACACATGCATGTCGACACGGAACGACAATTCCAGGTCTAAAAACCCAATAGTTCCACTCTGGGGCAATTCATAAGTGAAACGAAAAGAGGAAGAACAAGCACGAAAACACTTAACAATATCTGCTAAACTAGTGTGAGATGATAAATGAAGCAGCACTAAAAAATCATCCACATATCTAAAAACCTTGACCACACAGTCAGCGTCTACACAGTCCCGTAACAAGAGATCAAATTTTGCCAGAAAAAAGTTCGTTAACAGAGGTGCGATACCAGAGCCTATACAGGCACTTGTTCATTCAGTTGCTAGTGCCAGCCTGTCCCGTCGTTTTCTTCTGTGTCCAGTGTTTTCCGCTGGTTTTCATTCCATTCAAACACAGAGGGACGCCCAATGGGCGCGCGAACCAAAATATGTTCTCAACCTGCGTATTTCGTTTCTAATTTGTGAGCTTACCTCACAGAATTGGCGCCTGAGCTGGGCACCAGCGCTGTATATGGAGGGCTAGGAGACATTTTGGACCACCTGGTAGCGGTTCAATGCCTGCCCAAATTTCCTCAACGGAATCAAACATGCCAGCGCGTTCGATTACCAAGAGCCTAATAAATTCTTCTACTTAGGGGATAACCGGCCGTGATCAAGCGGCCGAATTGAATTTGCCAATCATTAACCTCAATGTGTGAAAACTAAGTTGTTGTACTGTTATAAGAAATATTGTTCAAAAACGCGCGCGCGCGCACGCACGCACGCAAGAGGAACTCGACAATTCCCTGAATCTGACCGTAAAGCCGGCTGCGCGTTCACAACAGTTAGCTTTAGCTGTCATATGGCTTTGCCTCTAAACACATCCTCTTGCCTCGTCCCACGCGAAAATGTTTACAGAATGGGACTTCAACCGCTTACTCAAAGAGTACCACCAGAAGAAGCGCGGTCACGGCTGGAACGAGAGAGAGTTTTGAGCCGAAAACTGCCTCGTCGCTTGTAGTCGGAGCGCGCACGCGTTCAGCGATTCACCCAGGTGTGAAAACGGCCGTTTCATGAGGCAGAAGCTGGCGAAGTGCTTCTTGGAGCCACCAGCCCATATATCTCTCTCGATCGGCAGGAGCGTCGCGAAGAAAGCGACAGAAAAGAAGGCCATGCAGGGAAGCAAGTAGGGCCCCGGCAGTCGCGGCGAGTGCTCGAAGCGACGGCAGCGACCAAGGTAGGAGATAGCGATGCGCCAAGACCGCGGCAACGCGAGCAAGATTACCGCTGGTATGAATCAGCGCCCGCGCCGGAGAGTCCAGGTCCTCGATGAGCAGCTGCCGTGACTGTCTGCAGGGCTCGCGGTGAGCGGTCCGGCGGCAGCGCTGATGACCCTGAAGTAGCCGTAAGCTGCCGTCCTACGCTGACGCCGGCACAGAGGTGCGGCACGCATACATGAGCGATCGTTTATCACGGGGTGGAGCGTAGGAGCGAATAGCCGAACGAATGGCTGAATGAATTATAACGGCTGATCAGCTACGCCGGCCGAGGAAGAAGACTACGGGCAACTTTATTAATAGAAAATAAAAATGCCGCTGCATTATTTTCACATTTGCTCTGACTTGGTATGACATTTAGAAATGTGTCCACTTGGAGTGGTTTTGCCTCCGCGCCACTGGTCCGTATACAAATTGTCGATACCACTTTTAGATTTTTTTTATGAACGTTTATTTTGCCACAGGGCATATATATGGGATTATGAGGTGATGGTGATTAGATGAAAATGAAAATATTCGCTTCGCGGATGAAGTCAAGGAGTGAACGATGAAGGCGCCCATGTATCCATGCGGCGTATGCGGAGGCGTCGTCTACGCGGAGGCCCGTCGCCGCAAGGTGCCGCAGTCTCGTCGGCCTCAAGGCGAGGCAGGACCACAGCAAGTGGTGAAGGTCGGCAATCGCGTCGCTGCGGTGGCACACTGGGCAACCAGGGTTTGTAAAGGAGCCTCGGTATTGAGGCCAGTGGCGGGTCACTGCGGGAGTTAAGGCCACCCCCACCCGAATCCTCCTGAGCGCAACCTCCTCTGCACGGGTAAGACCCGGGGGGAGGGTGGCAGCACAGGGTGGAATGAGAGCACGTGTGCGGCGCCGGAGGTGTTCTTTTCTCGTCACCAGGAGAGTGGCATCATCCAGCTCTAATGGGGAAGTCGGAGATGGAACGGATGCTGCCAGTCGGGCTGCTACGTCTGCCTTGCAGTGTTCTGTGAGTAGGTCACGTGGAACCCATTCAATCAGGATCTTGTGAGCGATTGCTGCCGCAAGTTGATGAATACTCTGAGCCAGCACAGGGCTACGACTATAACTAACCGTAGTAGGCGGACTGCTTGTAGAGCATCGGTGCGAACTACGATGCGCGCCCCGGGCTGCAAAGTGATTCCGGTTACAGCAATCAGAGCCTCTCTAATGGCTACAAGTTCTGCACAGAACGATGATGGAGGTTCCGGGACCTTAAATGTGGACGTCTTGCTGAGGGCTCGATGGCTAGTGCAATGAATGGCAGTGGCAATCACCGTCTCTTGTATACTGGCGTCAGTATATAATATGATAGAGCCGGGTGGAAGGAGGCTATCCGTGTCGGCGATGCGTTGTTTGAGGGCAGACGCCGAAATGCTGGAATCTGGACGACGAAGGTCAGTTGGTTTGTTGCCACTCAATTGCACGAACTGCCACGGGGGAAGTACTCGCTGCGGTAGGGCTGGTAGCGTATGGGAGACTGCGTAAGCTATTAATGCTCGCGCCGAATCACACAGTGCATTCTTCAATTTCCGAGCTTCGCGATGTTGATGAACAAGTTCATCCAACGTGTTCAGTTGGGCTTGTTCCTGCATGGAGAGCAACTATCGGGGTGATGCGTGGAAGCGCAGTAATTGCTCTCATAGCCTCTCTGTTAATCGCTTCCAGTCGATCCCACTGTCGATGCGCCTGGCACCTCCTATGTGCCAGGCGCATCGTACCGTTAAGATTAGTGCATAATCAAGAGTAAACAGGTTACAACTTACAAAGCCACCATAGTAACGTCCGTGGGAGACCTGACTGTAATATGTACGGTCATTGCATACGTGGATTTTTTGGCGTGCTGGCGAAAGTGCCGTCCGCAACACCTGTTTGAAGGGCTCGCGAATTGGGGCGACGATGGTGAAGCGAACTGTTACCCTTTAATAAGTTCAGCATGAATAACAGACGTATTAATCATGGTGAACTTTATTATTGGATTATTGTCAAGTCACGGTCATTGAATCGAAAGTCACCGTTGGTCTTTCTGCTGTCTAGTATTGAAGAGCTCAAATGCCTAAGGGCTGCGAAAAAATCGGATATGTTGGAACGCGTTAACAACGATTGAGATATATCGAGTTTTTTTCTTCGTGGGTATTTAGTATAAAACAGCTCAAAACGTTTGCTGTTTCGAAACGACGCGGAATTTCTCGCGGCTCACCCAGCTGTGGGCTCACTTCAGCTGATTACACGCCAGCCAGAGGCCAGTAGGACAGGCCAATGAGATACTTTTCTGTTTGTTTTTTTTACTTCAATATTCCCGGAAGGGCGGCCACGAGGCACAAACTTCGAGTGTCCGTGAATTTAAAAGGGAAGACCCCTTCGTCAAGGCGTAAAGTAAAAAAAGGATCCCTTCCAGTAAAGATAAAAGCCCATTGATGCTGTATTGGTGGGTGACTATATTGACTTATGTACGGTGACAATGACGACTTACCAAATCGATGGAATAAAGACGCATATGGCTACTTAAATTATTTCTGATATAATGTGTTTCAGGATAATTTTGAAAAAAAAAACAAGAGTTACGGCAGTTTTCTGTAAACATATTCCCTCCGTAGACGGCCTTGAATTGACAGCAACAGGCTTTCTGTAAAGTTTAACACTCGATTGTGAATTGACTAATCAATACAAGTAAATAAAACTCGCCTTAATGATAAAGACGTCCTAGCACCCAATTTCAGTATGATTTTTTTAAGATACTTATACCAGATTATGAGCTACACAGCATTTCATACCAGCTCCGGAGAGAGTGCGCGCGATTCTTTCTCGACGCCACCTGGTGGACGCACGCAATTTCGGTCGGAACCTAGCACAAAACATCATCGCTGTAAAATGCAAGCGCAGATACAAAAAAAAAAAAAAACAACCTCTGAGCGCGCACATCGTGCCTTCACGTTTCTCCAAAGCAAACCGCGAATTATCTTTTCGCCATCCTCCACCCCTTCAGGTTATAACCGTCGAGGAGCTGCGTAATAGTCCAAAATAAACCACAAAATTGCATCTCGGCTCCGCATCTCAATGCACAGGACCCTGAGGTCCGCGTAAGCAAATCTTTAAGGTAGCCTCATGCGGCTAGGCAGAATTTTCCGCACGACCGATGCCGTCAGTACACGCGCAGGACAAGCCGCGGACGCAACACCCAGCAGGGTCCACGGTGCGTCGCGTGCGCGCGTCGCTTCAGCGCTGGTGACCCTCTTTCGCAACGCCATTTTTTCCCGCCACGGCGATGACGTAGGCCGCGCGTTTGGCAAGCACGGTGCACAGCGCGCCTTGAACACCGCAGGCCAACTGCACGCGTCCGCTACCATCGCCACTGGGATTGGGCAAGACACGGAGGCAGCAGCGTTCCCACGGGGCGCTCGAAGACTGAGTGCACCGCCCTAAATAGACCCGGTAAAGATACGAGGTTATGGTTACTCTCTGGAGAGATCGATGGGAGCGTACAGCATAAAGATACTGGGCGCGCGAGAGCGGCCACAGTTATCGTGAAAACGGTCGTCAGTGACCTGCGGTTCTGCTGACGCAATGACCATCTGGAGTAGGGTGAAGACAATGATTTCGCTTCTCGTTCTACAGGATCATGCATCGCCATACCTCATGATTCTCCTCAACAAGGAGTACGCCACGCCATGCCACTGCCTACTCGTCCATATCTCTGGTGTTTTTCGATGGAGGGCACCCCAAGATGGATTATTTTGTGAGGTTTAGCAGCGTCTATAAAAGCAACAGAAAACTACCCAGACGTTTCCTGCCTGGGATGAGAGTATTGATAATGAATGCGCATATGTTCACAAATGTTATATATATGGTGGGGTCATGGTGCTTTACTTCAAAAGGTAATTTTGTTGTCCCATACCCAGCTTTCTCGCTCAAAATTCCGACCTCTCAGGAACCTAGGGAAACCACTTCAGGAAAGCGATATTTGGCACAAAGCAAGAAGTAATAGATGAAAACACTAGAAGAACATTCCAGGTTTCTGAATATTTTATGTGCAGTTCGCTGTCAAATCTTACTCCCCATGCATTTCTACGGGATAGTTTCCATGGCTCAGGAACCTAGCCGCAAATCGTGCAAGACTTGAAACTGTGCGCACAGCACGTTTTCACCCCCAATATCAGCAGCGCAAAATAACTTTCAATTACGCTAAATAACTGCAAAGTAATCGCTGTTGAAAGGACTGCCATGAGCGGGAAAGCTGCACATGATTATGCGAGAGGCATTTTGTTAGGGCAAAAAATTCGATTAACCTGATTTGTTCCGTCTGAGCGTGTTGCCTTGGTGTTTGAAGATATTCTGTATCAAGGCCACTCCTTACCCGAGAGGCTGCGGTTCTGCTATCCCAGCTGAGCTACGCAGCGGTTTGATTTATTTTAACAACTTAGCAATGCGCTGGAGGGTATGTTTGGTGGGAATGAAGTGCAACGTATATGATTTACCATGACATTTTGGGTGGGCTGGGGAATATTTATTTGTCCATTTTTGCTTAGTCAAGCCAAACGCTGCCATAATGCGCGCTTCCCTCGAATTCTTCAGTCCTACAAAGAGTGCGTAGGACTACAATAAGACTAGAATACAAAGACACATCAACATTCTTTCTGTGAAGCTGTAAGCGTGTGTGTGTGTGTGTGTATGCGTGTGTGTGTGTGTGTGTGTGTGTGTGCGTGCGTGTGTGTGTGTGTGTGTGTGTGTGTGTGTGTGTGTGTGTGTGTGTGTGTGTGTGTGTGTGTGTGTGTGTGTGTGTGTGTGTGTGTGTGTGTGTGTGTGTGTGTGTGTGTGTGTGAGGAGGGGGGTATTCGGCGAAGAGAACTGAACACAGATCGAGGGCATGCGTGGTTGTCTCCTTTGCGAATGTGTTAATTTTTATTTTAATCTTCTCAGTTTGCCCGACCGCTCCGCGGGGTCCCCTCCTTACACATTTCCTCAGAATCTTGAAAGCCTAGCACACATCTGCCGAGTGTGCTGTCAAGAAAAACTGGATCTTGGGTCCGGTGCGGCCCTTCGTCCGTCGAAAGGCTTGCCGAAGAAGAAGACACGTCGGGCGCTTGCGTGATGTAGAGGGGCCGCATCTCAACAGCGCCCTTTCGAACGGGCTCTGCGTCCCGCCAAAGCTGAGCTGCTCGGCGAAGCCACCGGCGACGCCGCTGCCCCTTGTGTCTTATCTCCGCGGGACAAATTTAGCCCGCAGAGCGTGCACCCGTACTACTCCAACACGTCCTTCGTGAGGGGTGCTTGCAGCGACGACACTGCATACGGAGGCTGAAATAGGTCGCGCCTGACCAATCGGATGTCAGAAACAGATAACGCGATGGCTCAAAAGTCTGCGGCCTCCTTATCGACGCAGTGTTTGTATTGTGGACCACCTAGAGGATTCAAAGGCCAGCGCTATAGGGCTCTCGCTTTTCGCGCCAGCCGCAGCGACACTTTCCCAGCTGTTGTGTCCAGAGGGTGTCGGCGGAGGCGACGCGCGACGGAAGTGTTGTTGGCACGCGAGCGTCCAAACATAGACGTACTGGTGGCTGCGAAGTGCACTAGTTACATCACCGTGTGTCACGAAAGGGAAGGCGAACGCACCCGGGTGCGTGTACATGTGTAACAACGTTGTCGGGTTCCCTCAAGCGTGTCTGGAGAGGAAGTGTTACGCCACATGTGTCACAGTGGGAACCACGGGACACGTCGAATGAAGATTTATGTGACGTACGCGTTAACGTTCTTAGCCGTAGCGGTCACAGGAAAACATCCGCGAAAGCGGACGGAAGCGTGCACTGAGTGCTGGCATGCGAGCACCAAAAAGACAGCGACGAGTGCCGTGTCTGCGGCCGACGGGTAGCGGAACTATACAGACTCTGAAAATAAATAAAAATTCGGACTAAGGAAAGTTCAAGTGAGGTCCCCAACCTTAAAATTGTTTGCAAAAAAAGAGGGGGAGGTAAAAAAATGTGGTTGTTCCCTCTTCCACAGGAGTCGGTAAAACACGGAAGTGAAATGTGCCTGCACAGGAGCATTTGAATGTTAAGTGCTAATGCACTTCTTAAGCGACCCTGAACCTGCGTCCACCGGAGATGTCCGCGCACGTGGAGATGGGCGCGCGCAGCCTGGCCGCTGACATGGCACATACCCACGTGGGGGATTGGCCAGGAATCTCCTCGTCTTCCTTGGCAACGGGGGGAGATGGGCGCGCGCTGCCTGGCCGCTGACATGGCACATACCCACGTGGGGGATCGGCCAGGAATCGGGCGTGAGAAGGGCTAATGCACCCGCTTAAAGGAGTACTGACACGAAATTTCAAAGCTGAGATCCGCTCTAGCAATCAAGTACAACGACAACAGAAATAGGTGTCTGTGAATAAATGCATCTTTCTTTCTTTGTAGTTGTGTGTGTGTGTGTGATCTCTCTTTCGCGAACATTACCGAACCGCGCAAATTCAACTCGTGCATTCGCACTTTCACATTCTTCCCCTCGGGGAAATGCGGGGAATTTTTTATTGTGCATCGATATGAACTTGCACAGCGCTATTTTATATTTCGTCGGTGTGGCACCATCAACATTAGACACTGGATTACACGCGCCGGAGCATTGTGTAAGTCCGACTGAAACCACAGCCACTTGAAAACCATGCGAACAAAACCGAACGGGTTGTCAGCGAATCGTTTGGTGAAGTCACGGTCCGCTACAGCGAAAGGAGCATGATTTGAGGGTTGGCAGCAGCCTTGTGGGTGTGCTTGGCTAGCGACGTCCCGCTGGCGGGTCGCTTCGGCACAGGTGCGACCACATTGGTCCTGCTCCATGACGTGTAAGCCAGATGCATGCGTTGCGACAAACGAGGCTCCCAAAGCCATAAGGCTTTGGGAGCCTCGTCTGTATATGTGCATGTATGAAAAATTTCTTTTTGAATTGAATAAACCTTTGAACCTTTGAGTGCGGTGCCCCGGGAGCGCAAACTACCCATTCCACTTTACTCACAAAATGTCGCAATGCCGGCTGTGGGTGGAAGGCGCACTACATCGCCTCTGCGCTGGCTTTCCAGAAGGAGTGGAGGCCTATGGCGAGGGCGCAGTCAAGGAGGACAGGGTGGTCCGCTTCCACCCATAGAAACTTCAAGCTCGGCCAGGTGACGTTCCACGAGGTACGGAAACACGTTTGGATTTCGTGCCAGAAATAAATGGCCGTGTTGCAGTCGAAGAAAACATGTTGAGGCGAATTAGTACGCAAGAGTCCAACAGGTTACTTAATCGGCTGTGACTGAGTAAAGGACGTCACGCCGAGATGATGTGTGGCCGCATCGCGATGACCCTCCCCTCGTGGGGCTAGAATAGTAGTCCGCCGGATAATCAAATAAAGACTTTTCACTCACTCACTCACTCACTCACTCACTCACTCACTCACTCACTGGGGAGTAGAATCCCGCCACCTGCTCGACAAAGAACACGTGATAGGGTACACGTTAGACCTGCGGGCGCCTAGTTTAAGCGTGCTCGTTCCGTTTGTTCGTTCTGCTTCTTCTATTCGCTTCTTTTTCGCCGCTATAGCAACAAAGGTGGAGTAAAAGTCGTTGCGGCAGGTAAGAAGAAGCACATCGGCTGCAATCGTGGATTTAAACCGTCGTGATGGTCGTGAAGGTGGCACAAAGCTTCGCTACCTTCAAGTCTACCTTCAGTTAGTGCGAGCTTCCTTCATTTTTCTCTTTTTTCCCCGGCCCATAAAAGAACGGAACTGCCGCGTTCATTTTCTTATATAGAACAAACTTCCCGTATTCACGGCAAACTGATTGACTGAGCACGCGAAATCGCTGTCACGAAAGGGGGAACAAGTTTTCCCCCCGGAGATAAAGGTGGCATTGTTCGTTGCGACTTCGACAATAGGGACAGCCGGACACAGGTCGGGCACGCCATGTCATTACAGATCCCATGCCGTGCAAAAACTTGGTTTATTTTCTATGCAAACAATGCAGTCTTGTAAATGTGTGCCGGATGTTTTGGAAATCTCCGACGAAAACAATGGGTAGCTGTGAGTCAAAGCAAAGTTTTCTTTAAACGAATAATTCGGTTGTGACCGAAATCTGTATATAGGCGAGAGAGTGAGGATGTGAGTGAGTGAGAAGAGTTAGAAATATTCGGCAAAATTCGTTATTATCCTTCAAATTACGAGTTGAGAAATAATGTGGAATCTAAGCTGGTTATTCAAATAAGAGAATCTGCAGGTAATTACGAGAAAGTATTGGAGGCTACATTGTTTGCTTTAACTCGAATGGTAATATTCTCCGTATTATAAAGACACCGGTCACAGCGGCGCTTATGCGCAGCCTAGCTTGAACAAGAAGTACCGGGGGTAACCTGGATTAAGTTGTAGACGTCGCAACAATCGCAGGCACCCTTTCTTATTAGCCAAACTTTATCTGCAGATTCGCCACAGATATGCATCAAAATTTCAAAGGTCAGTTTTCTGAGAGCGTTGCTAGGTTACAGACACACTCTGCAAGGAGCGGTTCTATCGCTATGGATCTTCAGCTTAGCGATGGAAGATCTCCCCGGTGCACTGGACAACATTCTCAGGATTTTTCAGGCTATATGCAGATGATACCACGGAATGGTGCAGGAATGGGAACGACCTACGCAGTAGTGGAGAAGAGTGTGTGCGTGTGCGTGTGCGTGTGTGTGTGTGTGTGTGTGTGTGTGCGTGTGTGTGCGCGTGCGTGCGTGCGTATGTGTGCGCGTGCGCGCGTGTGTGTGTGTGTGTGTGTGTGTGTGTGTGTGTGTGTGTGTGTGTGTGTGTGTGTGTGTGTGTGTGTGTGTGTGTGTGTGTGTGTGTGTGTGTGTGAGGAGGGAAGTGGTGCATGTGTGAGTTACGCGGTCATCAAACGTGACCAAGGGCCACAAAAAATCCAAAGCGCTCGGTGTATCCCACACAATGACCTTACGTAATCCCGACCTCTTCCGCTAGCATGAGGCCACTGACCTTTCCTCTCCTTAATAAATGTCTTCATTAATGTGTGTACATACAACATGACAGCAGTGAAAGGCGCAACTCTTCGAAACGCCCACGGCACGACCCCAGCTCCTCGTAGCGCGCGTAAAGTCGGCGCTAGGTCGATTTGGTGGCGCACACTGAAGGTCACGAGGTAGAGCGGGCAACAATATGCCATATATTTTTCCCTATCTCGCATGCGGCCACTGCGGGGTCACATAGCTGCCACACAAACAAGGTCAGGCTACCGACCCCTTGTGCGCCCCGCAGGGTTATAATGTATAACAGGCTTGCGCCACATCCTTAAAAAAGATATCCTAGAAAACGAAACGCTCACCGCTCTTCGCAGGCGTACGAGTCATAGCAGAGTCATTCCTCTGCTTTGGCGCATTCTAGGCACGTTCGCGTGGTTCAGGTGCGGGAGCTAGAGCGGGTGAAACTTCTGCGAACGACTGGACGCTTTCTCCGAAGCTGTTATCGAACGTTCAATTGCTGTGGCCGCAGGAGTAAGTTTTATTCAGAGCAGTGTTCTCTAGGAGGTTCCGAGGGGAAGTGTTGGTAGATTCACCGTTTTTATATTCCAAGTTTGCATTATGATTAGTGGGCATGTATAAATTATATTTTGGCCTGGTAATGCGTTACCAGCCGTGTCGTATGCTCTGGTGTAGTGGTATATTGTTGTTAAGGCACTCCATGAGCTTTATGCGTGGTTCCCTTTGTATGTGGTATGTGTCAGTATTTGATGTATATGTTCGACCACCAGGCTTCGTTGGGCTGGGCTCAACAAAGTGTTTCGGCAATGCATTTTTTTTTCTTTCGGGGTGGAAAACTTGCATGCACATAAAGAACCAGCGCAGTTGACTAAAAATAATTACCATGAGTTACTAAGATTACAACACACAGTAAACAAAAACTCCACACCAGAAAAATCATTGTGCAGTCCACAACAAATATTCCGTTGACTTCTCAATGTGCAACCCAATTGGCCTTGAATTTCTGTTGACTCTCTGTTGAATCAATAAAAACTTAACAAAACGTCAACAGAAATTCAGAAGCCACTTTTTCAAGAGAAAGCTCCTGAAGCTGGAATTACCAATACAGGGCCCGAATGGCTTATCGTTTCTTTCTAACTCTCTTGGCGTGTGCGTGAGTGTGTTGTGTTACTGTTTTATTCATTAATAATATCTTGTAGCCTATCTCTCCTCGCCCTCTCCTTTCCAACTTTCTGACATCCTCACCCCCCCCCCCCCCAGCAGGCGTTCTGGTGGGGAGAGGAGGGGATTAAACTAGATGTGATGCAACAATGGGCCCCCTTCCGGAGTTAAAACGATCCCGCCAGTCAAGGCGATGGGAAAGAGCGGGTTAATGGTGTTTCTGGGCTGAGTTTCTAATAGCGTACATCATTTGTACGCTGTTTAGGGGAGGGGGGGGGGGGGGGCGTAAAAGTCTGTATGCAGAAATGCAACGTGGGTCACTTTTGGCATGCGTTGTACAGAACACCGTCCAATAACCAAACACTCCGGGCATTTTCGCGTAGTGGTCTGCTCGGTAACCAAGCACTGTCCGTGTGTTATTTGTCTGCGAAAGGGGCTCGTGGGCCCACCATATTTATTCGAAGCACAAATGCCTCCTCGATTACAAGTGAAGACACATGTATACGCCCGAGGCCAGCCGGGGGCAACGTCGTCCATTTCTCGTCCGGCGTTTACGCAAGCCCGTCGACCGTGAAAAAGCGCCGTGAGCCACGCGGGTGACTAGCGGTGCTTTGAGCGTCGAGGTGTCTCGTCTGTCGCATTGTTTGCCGTGCCATCTCGCACGGTGCCAAATGAAATGACGGGGGAGGAGGAGAAGGAAGAGGAGAGACACAATGCGTGAACGCTGCAGGGCGAGGTCAGACTCCTATCTCTCTGGGCTTGACACCTGCCTCCGGTTTAAAAATACATTATCTCCATGCGCGGGGACCGTTACTCCAGTGTCAGGGACAGAGGGTACGTGACCCGTTCCGTAGAGGAGGAATTAATAAGCCTAGCATATTAAGTGCAGGGCACTTTAGAGCCTCACCTTGTCGTCGTAACTCACTCGCTGGACCCTAGTAGAGCCACACGGCGTTCCGTCGTAGCGGCTGTCGTCGCGACGTCCCACAGAGGCTTTGAAAGCCAAGCGGGTTATATAGTCGTAAGCGTTCGAAACTTGTGAACCGCTGGCGCTTGTCACACATATCCCCGTTGTTTAGCGCAAAGAAAACTGCCGGTACATTTGATGCAAAATATACGCAATTAGCCGACAGCGCCCGCGTTCATTTAGTTAGGAACGCTTGTTGGGTTAGTTTTTACGATAGTAAGCGAAGAAAAGTGGCAGTGCAACGCCGGCAGGTGTGGGAGGAAAAGCAAGCACAAAAAGAACAGAACTCCTGCTGGCGCAGTTTCAGGCAGAGGGCGCGCGAGCTCTGCGAAAGCGGGAAATTTGAACTGCATTGGGTGGTAGCAGTGAGCGGATAACGGCGCTACAGCCCATTATGGCGAATCACTTCTGCGCACTTCCGACAGCTTTCAGATTGAGTTGAATGGCTCTAATTTTCAGTTGTACGCAGCCACGAGAAAAGCCGGAGCTGAGGATTTACCGTAGTTGTCCGGTGCTTCTTGACCGTGAAAGTTCGTCCGAAGGTAAACAAACGCCTTTCTGGGATCAGCCATTTTGTCGTGGATTGGCGCTGTTACAAACGCCCTCGACAGGATGACCGAACAGCGCCCAAGGAAAACTGTACAGAACAGCTTATAGGATTTTATGGAATGAGGTGCCTCCGATGAATGACCAGTCTGGCACGTTTGATAAGGATAATGCATGACGCTAAAGATAATAATAACGTTCTAATATTAGCAACAGCTTAAAAAGAAAATGGGGAAGGGGGGCTTCATGTGATGACCCGTCGGCGAAGAATAACCATCAGGGATTACATAGACAGAGCCGTTTGTGACAAAAAAAAAACGCACTTTATTATTTTTTTCAGGTCTGGATTTAGATAAAAGTTAGTAGCCCAATGCTTCTATTTCTAGCGAATCTGTCCTGCGGTTCACGCGTAGTTCAGATGTCGGTTTTTCTAGCGTATTATGCGCACAAAAGGGCGTATATGGACCCCATTACCCCTTATCAGGAGTGCCATCAGCCACTTTTCGTGTTGAATTTCGAACGCCACCTCTGCGGCTGAAGAATCGGTTCACTCCTTTTGTTGTCATTACGACCAGCATTACCGCACGAGAAAACCGTTTTCTCGTCTGTGTTAGAGCAAAGGCTGGGGTCGCACCACGACCACTGGAAGTCCGCTGGGAGCGGCGTTTTCAAACTATGAAATAGTCCACACAGGTCTGTACTGGTAATTAGATTTCACCGCCATCATAATAACCTCCCCTCGTCTCTGCCTTTCAAAATGCATGCACTCTTGTACACCGCGCCCGAATGGGGATGTTAGGATTCAGTGCGCCGCTATCATATTCGCGCATGCTGCAGTTTACGGAGGGCTCCCGTGCTGTGCAAGAAAGCTGCCTCGGACAAGTAACAGCTTGCAGAAGAACGGCCGTTGCGTGGGCGCCTCGCTGTCGGTGACTCAACCACAGCCGCTGCAAACGGTTCTTCGTGTAGAGACATGTCCCGGCGATGCGGACGCCGCACCCGAGATCTCCTCTCCCCCTTCTACCCGCACACTCGGTGGATAGTTAAGTTCGTTTTGCAGCAGCGAATTCATGGCTGTCGCTCTGCCAGAGTCCCTCTGTTCCTCACCCGGGATGGTATCGCTCCCGTATTGCTTCTGTTCATCTCTCGCCATGCAGTAAATCAGTTAAGTTTGCCATCGGCTTCTTGTCGCCATCCCCAAGGCAGCAACTTTTGCTGGCCGCTCGACTAACCACGCTACCTCACATGACGGAGGGGACGGTGCCTGGTATGGGGACGCCTCCCATATGTAACACGGGACAATTAGCAATCAGGGCACTATAGCGTGTGATGAAAGCGCCAGTGACTGCACAAAAAAGAAATATAGGATAAGAAAATTTAGGGAAGCTTGCAGTCACGCGCAAGATTTCAATGGCGAAGCTGTTGTAGGTGAGCATTGTCGGACACATAGTTAAGTTTTAGTATCGCTGTTTGTATGGTTGCGGTGCTAGTAATTGTTGGCATGGGTAATCGTCATCAAAAACCTACTAGGTACACTACATGACGAAGGCCTCTCCCATCGATTTCCGCGCCTATCAAGTCCATTCTTTGCCTCTGAAATTTCTTATTTCGTCCCTCTATCGAGTAATTGATCTTCCTTTTCTACACCCGTCTCTTGATGTCCACTCTGACACCCTGGTAGTTCACCGATTGCCATTTCGCCTAGTTAGGTGGCCAGCCTATGTCCATTTCTTTTTTTTTTATTTGAACTATGACGTCTTGTGCTCTAGTTTTTTCTCTGATCCAGGAATCTCGTTTCCTGTCTCTAAGGGCCGTATTCTGAGTCCCTTCTCCACTCTATTTGCTCCCTCCACTTGACTGGGGTGAGGATTCCGCAATGCTTATGCACAAGGAAATCGATTTCAAAGATCTCCTCCACTGGATGCTCGAGCGGAGGAAGGATTCGGAATACCAGGGTAAGCGTTGCTCCCGTCATTATTGTTCTATGGCCCTGTGAGCCGACCTAAGTTTTCTTTCAAGTTGTTTAGTAAGGTGCCAAGTTTTCGCGCCATATTGTAACGTGGTCGCAGAATAGAGATGAGAGGAACGATGAGATGGGGTGAAGTGATCTATTTACATTATTTACATAGCGGCCATTACAGATCCCGCGAAGGATGCGCCCCGACATCTTCATCCTCGTCGTCAGCGTCATTGATGGTGGGCCATGGCGCCATGGGGATTGACCGTAGGGTCCCATGACATCACCCCCCCTAAGTCGAGGGCGACCGTCCGGGTCAAAGCTGGGTAGTTGAGGCGAATGGACAATGCGATGGCAATATATATTGCCATCGCGCTTGTTGATGTCTGGCCCCGCAACACACGGATGTGATGACTTCTGCACCGACGAACTGTCGTAGGTTGTCAGGGCCACGTCCGACGAGAGGGCTGGGGACACATCGTCGGTTCGTCCCGTCACGGCTGGTCTCGGAAGGTCTTTATCACCTTCTCACGGGCTGGGGGCACGGGACGGGGGACGGGGGACGTAATCGATCTGTGGTGACGGCGAGGCTGGGGCTGCTGGACATGGCCGACGTACCAGCGACGATCACGTCCAGACCGAGAAGGCGCGGAGCGGTGGCCACGATGAAGATGATCGACCCGCACACTCCACCAATAGTTACGTGGCGGCAGGACAGAGATGAGGAGGAGGAGGAGGAGAAAACTTTATTGGACAGATCCATCGAGCTTGTAAGTGGGCGGGGTCCTCAGTCCAGGACTCCGTTGGTGTGGCCTGCCGTCTTCGCCCTTTCAGCAAGCCAGAGCTGCTTACTTGGGTCCGAGCTGGCAAGTTCACTCTCCCACTGCTCGTATGTAGGACTGGGAATTGGTGCAAGGTCTGGGTTTGAAGGGCATGCCCAAACCATATGAAAGAGCGTTGCTGGGTTGCCGCAGTGCCGGCACAGGGGGTAGTATATTGTGGGGTGAATGGCGTGTAGCCGTGTGGGATGTGGAAATGTATTTGTTTGAAGTTGTCGGAGGGTGACTTGTTGTTCTTTTGTTAATTTTTCTGCCGGTGGCGGGAAGGTGCGTCGTGTGAGCATGTAGTGTTGGGTGATGTCGTTGTATGTAATAAGTGGGTGTCTGGTCCTCTCATCGTCCTCTTGCGGTGCCCGGCGAGCAAGATCTCGGGCGTGAGCGTGAGCCGCTGCATTGCCGCGAAGGGATGAGTGGGCAGGCGTCCAAATGATTTTGACTGATCTTTCAGGGGGGTTTTGGACTAGGATCCGTAGGGCTTTTGTGGAAATCCTTCCGGCTATGTACTTACGACACGCTGCTTGCGAGTCTGTAATAATAATCTTGGCTTTGGTCTGGGTTATTGCTAATGCGAGCGCCGCTTCTTCCGCTTCGAGGATGGTAGCCTGGCGAAGGGTGACACTAGTAATAAGATCAGTGGGGGTGGCAACAACCGCTGTTTTAGTATTTGCACGTGCGTAGTCCGCTGCGTCTGTGAATACTGTTGTTTTTGAGTGACAGTACAGCCGTTCAAGGGTTTGTGCCCTGGCGGTTCTTCTACCTTCATGGTGCTGAGGGGTCATATTTCTTGGCAGGGGAGCAATTTTTAGCTTCGACCTAATTTCCGGTGGAATGTCTTCGGCATTGTCCAAATGGACAATGCCGAGGACAGAGATGAGACGAACCATGGCAGATGAGGAGAGGTCTATTTGTACTATTTGCATGCAGCCTTAACTGATCAACCCGGGCTGGCTGCGCCCCGCACCGTGCTTCTTCCTTGGCGTCCCTTGGTGGTGGGCCATGTCGGCGCGGGGATTGACCGCAGCGTCCCGTGGCAATATGTTCACAGTTTATATTGACGCATACAGCAAACGTGCGTTTGGGGATGACCTTAAGCTTTACTTAGGCTTTCCGAATAACAGGAGCGGCGGTGAAGAACGGTCTTGACCGAGAAGTGCTCGAGCTGCGAGAGCAATCGGCCACTCGCACGCGATTTAGTGATGATGATGCTTCCGGGTAGCGCTCGTTCGTCGTCGTCGTCTCGGCTGCGGTGTCTGACATCAAAAGTTCATTAACATGCATGTTGTCGTCGCGATCTTTCACCTTTGAGTTACAAAATCACGCGACAATATATACAAACAGGTTCGCTACTACGCTATACACGATAACGAAACTAGAACAAGAAATCCTGGCTGACAAGTGCCAACATTGACAGTGACAGTGAAATGTCGTTGGAGTAATTTGAAAAACTAATGATGAAAACAGGAAACCCTACGATAATTCAAAAACAAAGTTTTGGCCAATTGTCTCGGTCAGTATGTGTGATCGGAGTGTTATGCAGTTACTAATTACCGTTCCACAAGTTTTTTCGTGAAGCCTCACTTTTTAAAGCTGTCTCTGTAATACTATCCACTTCGCAATATTTTTGTTTATTTCTCTGACCGCAGTGAAAACGCTACGCACCATCTCTATGTCGACGAAGACGATGGCAACAGATAAGGAGTGCGGGAATTTTGCAGATGCGACGAGATTGCCGCTGGGAAGTGAATGGCTGACGTTGCGAGTGTCATACGATGTGCGCATTTTTCCGGTACATTATTTTTACCGCAATGATCTTGAACCATACAGGCCGTAAAAGGGGACATCACACAAAACTTGTACCCCGTCACGCACACACACGCACAATGCACACGCTCACGCGCATGCGAGCGCACGCGAGCGTACAAAGACGCACGAAACAAATATTGTAAGGAACAAACCCCCTGAACAACGATGTCACAAGCCACTATCGTGGATTCTGGAGGCGCACCCAGTGTAAAGCGGCAAGTTCATTCCCGCAAAAAGCATTTAATAAGCGTTTCCTCCGCTCCTGCAGGGAACTTTGCTAAGTAACTGAGGTAACGAACGTGGGTGAGTGGTGCATATCACTTCCAGGTGGTCCTTATCACTTACTTATCGAAACAGTCTGCCCCGGACACAATTATCACAGCTCTCAAAAATAGGGGATGATAGGAGATGGTACCCTAAAAAATTTCCCTCACAGCTGCCAGCATTGACTGCAATGGGACAAGAACTTATTTCAACGCCGTCCAAGTGCGAAGGAGAATAATTCAAGAAAATGAAAACGTGAGAACTAGGAAGGACGGAATGACGTTGCAAGAGGACAGTGAAAAGAAAGACAAACATCTGTAAAGACCGGGCAACGGAATCTGCCAGATATCGCATTCAGTAAAGTAAGCCGAGGTGCCAGAAGTAAATCAGCGAACGAATAGAACTCGCAAGCTGACGTAAGCTTCTCCTAACTTGTGAGTTTTACCCGAACGGGTTTTGGTTTTATGGCAAGCATCACGAGCAGACGCTGCTGCCTTGAATGCAGACTATTGAGAGGCGCGCATTTTCGCTCGGACTCACTGTGGCCGCCAGCGCCCGCAGCCGGCACGCGTAATTACAGTAATATCCTCGACCGAGACCGGACGTGCCGGAGAAAAATAAGTATGTGCCGAGCCGGAAGCGTGTAGTAGCCTTGAAGCGGCCATGCCAATGAGGAACAACGCGGATGGCGCTGCCAGCAACTTCCGGCGATGTGATGGTTGTATAACCAATCCGCCATGCACGCTGACGCCTATCAGTATACGTATGCACGCATGCCTTTTTGCGCACACGTGAGCAGTACCTACAGCCAGAAGGGCCGCCCTGCACACGAAATGAGGTTCCCGTTTGTGTTTGACGGCTGGAAACAATGCGGATTGGCATTCAGTGGCGTCAACGTCGTGAAGCTACGCCGTGGTGTTGGCTGCCGCTATTCACGCACGGCGTATAGTATAGCGCTATACGCCCGTTTAGTAACAACGCGCTACCCTTCATGGACACGCATGTCACAACGTTCTTCCCCTCGTCTTTCACGTTGTCAGCACGCCGCTACGACGAATCAATATGTGAGGCGCCGAGCACACAAGCTTGGCGTCGCACGAGGGAAGCAAACGCAAATAAACAAATGCATCCCCGTTTCTTTTATTTGGTGCCTCGATTCTTGAAGTGTCGGAAACCACCTTCGAACCCACAACTGCTCAAATTACGTAGACGTTGTATTGTAGCGAAAACTACAATGGATTCTCGCTGTTTCGCTGTGACCGGTGGCCGCACCTCGGTTCTCTAGCTGCGGCGGCTAAAGAACCTCGGGCAGCTAGAGAACCTAGCGATTCCCTAGCCGCCGCAGCTGGCAGCGCCGCTCACCGCTACACACGCAAAAAAAGAAAAATGAACTGAATAGTAAAAAAAAAAACAAGAACTAGAAAATAACAAAAAAAATAGCAGTGGCTTAGCTCGGCTATGCCAGGAGTTAAGGTTCAGCTGCATGGTTATTCTTACCTTTCCTGGTTGTCTAGGATTAGCTTGATTATCATGCTTACTGCTGCTTCAATAACACGCACACGCTATACGCATTATGTGACACATGTATATTTATCAAGCGGCTCCGGCGCAGCGTCACCAATCGCCCCAGAGATAAGCTGGTTCCACAGGCGCACCCCGGTGTTGCTGCGACGCACGAGCCATCGGTTCCACACCCGGCCACCCCTCGCATGATCATCACATGGGCCGGGCCGCCACGCGCGGAACGCAGGTCGACGAAGACGCTGGGCGCGTCGGGTGTGTGAGAGACGCCGGGCAGCGAGCAACGTTCTGTGCGCCGTGTGACGTCACTGCTCCTCGCGCATGTGCAGCACGGCTCTCCAGGAGCCACGAGAAACTGCTCAACTTCGGCCAGTGTAGCTCACGCTACAAAATAATAAAGCAGAAAAAATAGAAAACATCGTATAAATAGAAGGGGCGGCTTGGTGGGATTCGTCGTCAGTCTTCGTCGTCGGGACGAAACCAAGAGGAGGCAGTGAGCCGAGAAGACGGAGGAACAACGTGCCGCACACCTCGAGAAGCGTCGTAACCGTACAGAGACCCAAGCTAAACAATATCATTAATCGCACCTCTCGCTATGCACACTCAGGCATAACCGAGTTAAGCCACCGCCAAATTTTTCGACTTAATGTTAGATATATCAACACACACCTACGCACACACGCGCGCAGGCAAGCATGTGCGCGCACAAAACGGCATGGTCAAATATCATGTTTCGGTAGCGGTATGAGGTTATCTCATGTCCCCTTATAGTACTACGTCTTATTGTTATCCCATTGTTGTTCACGTGGAAAACAGTGCTGGCTGCCAAGACAGTGAAAGCAGATGATACTACTAATAATTGCAATCGAGGTAGGATTTACGATCTTCGTGCTTTTTGCGTGAAAGCGATAATTTTTCTGGAACCCTTTAAAGATGCGTTGCAAAAATTCGCTCCTGTAAGCCTGCACATCATCGAAACGATGCAGAAGGAAAGTAAGGCTTTTGTGCGTATGGTTTTACGTTGAATGAAGGCTGTACGACTTCTTGTCAAAACCGCGTTCTCTCAGAACTTCTATCGACGTCAGCTGAACACAGCAGTGGACCGAACATAGCGCGCTTACGCCTGCCCATGAAAGAGTTCTCAGAATTCTTCAAATGGTGAACCGTAGCTTACCACGTTACCTTAACAATGAGGCCATTTCCAGGTACTCGCATTTAAGAAAGCCGTCTTGTTTCAAAAGCCCCCATATAGAGAAAGACGCTGCTGCATAGGCTTCCGAAGACAATAATTCCTCGTCTTCATCAAAGGTTCCCACGGTGGACCCACATTCAATGGAAAAGTACGCAATGATGAGCTGTAAAAAGATCGCAATGGCGACTTCACTGTTTCCGTTCGATATCAAACGAACGTGCGCTGACGTCATGCCTTCGTTTACGACTGAGACCTGGTTCCGCAGTTGTGCGGAGCATTCTCGACACGCGCCTCAACGACCGAGTTCCGCATCCGTTCAAAGCGATTGCAAGTACTTCGGACACCGTGAGTGATTTTTATATAGCAATGCATTGCGAACCCGACATCTCTTCCTCTGTCTTCCTTTCTCTGCGCACGGCAGCGACCTGCCTCCCAGGATAAGAGCACAGGTCATTTAAGTGGCGGGCTTTTCGATCAGCCCTACAGTGATAATCTTCCGCGCAAGCAAAGGGGGCAATTATTCAATGCAATTGTAAAATCTATAAGCTACTGCCATTGTCCGGAACGTCGCTCAACGCTTGCTGCTCGTCTGCCGACGAGTTTCTGAAAGCGGGCTTCCTTTGGTAGCGGCAATCCCAGTGCGCTTAAAACACGGAACGGGTTTACGACAGCTTTGTAAGCCTCAGGGTCCGCAGATAACAACAACAGATGAAGCAGGAGTCGAGGAAAGAGCGGTCCGTTGCGTGCAAGTTTGCTCCCGGGTCAAAGTCTGTCAGAGTTAACAGGAAGCAAAAAGAAAGCGCCGTACAAACGCACGACGTCAGACCTGCGGCGCACGTCATTCAGTTACGCGCCGTGGGGAACACGCACATGTTAGTCTTACAGCTCCTATCTCTGAAAAGTAGTCTGGATGACTGATTGGATATGCGAGGTGGGCGGTAGGCAGTCAACTAGCTTGAGGACTGAGTTCGCACCGGGGAACAACTGGACAGTGATGCGCAGGCGAATGCAAAAGCTGTCGCGGCAGTCATGTCGGAAGCGCGTCAACACGTCCTGTTTTTTTGCCGCTTCCGCCGCACGACGCCGGCGTGCACCAACTGCCGTGTTCGGGAGTGATGGAAAAAGCAAAATTGGGCACGCGGTGCGTGTTGTGACGCCTGGGGCGCCGGGAATGCGTTGGCTAGTGCGTGTAACTGTCATGATAGTTCAGTGATGACGAAGTTATGGCAACGAGGGCGGAAGCAACGGTTTCACTCCAGCGGGAGAGATCCTGCAGACTCTCAAGCATTTTCGCATATCGTGTGTGTGGCATATATGTACGAGTTTGCAACGCCGTTGCGTGAGTTCTAAGTCCAGAAGAAAGGTCTTATTTTTTTGTTTGGTTATCGCATTGATAACACACGAGGATCAAGCGGTGGAGAGCTGCGTTTTTTATTCTAGAATGAAGTATACACTAGAAATGTGTTAAAAATGTCTTTGTTAAATTATAGACCATGATTATTAGTCCCGCACGCACGCACATACGTAAGCACGCACGCACGCACGCACACACACACACACACACAAACCCAGACACGCACACACACGCGCACACACATATACACACACGCAAACAAGCACACAGAAAGCAGTGCAGTTACAACTGTAGTGAAGAAAACGCATTTACGGCTCCATATATCAATTGAACAAGAATGGTACCTTGTTCAACATGGTTTATGGTTCACTTGGAGACCATAGACGAAGTTAGCATTGTCGTTTGTAATAGTGACGAGATCGCACAATTTAGCGCACCTGTCACGAGCCCATCGAGCCGCCGGGCGCGACGCGAGTCGACACGCATAAGCAAGTCTGCTTTTTAGCGGGCCAATGGTCGTGCTGCCCTCCCTTTCTCACCCGTTGAAGGTCCGCGTACCGTCGTCTGTCCAGACATGGCGTTAAATGTCGAAAACCCCACAAAGCCACGGAAAAAAAATGTAGTTTGGGTTGTTGCCCCTTAGCAACGCCGGGTATCAAAGGGTTAAGGCGAAAAAGCCGCAATGCCCCATTATACGGATAACCGACGTTGTTGTGCGCTGCAGGAAATTCGACCGAAGTAGAGAGTAAAAAAAACACGTTAGAGTGCGTATCGGACTGGAACCCGGGTCCCCAGAGTAAGATCAGAGTGCGCAACTAGCGCGTGTACGTCAGAACGTTTCCAGCGGCGGAAGCGGGGTTAGCCGTGCGTACGGCGATGACGTCATATCACGTGACAGGTGAACTTGGCGGCACGGGAGTAGAACGGGCACACTCCAGCCGCGGAAAACTCTCGTACTGCGGAACCTGTGGAGCGGAGTGTCGCCAGTATGCCTGCCGAAATGAATCGCTCCAAAAGACGAAGAAAGCAAAGCGCAGATAGGGATTTATTTATTTATTTATTTATTTATTTATTTATTTATTTGTTTATTGATTGATTGATTGATTGATTGATTGATTGATTGATTGATTGATTGATTGATTGATTGATTGATTGGCTATTTATTGGAGGAGGTCATACGACCCTGAAGGGGATAGGAAAGAGTGGGAAAAGGGAAGAGGTATGCAAATAGAAATGATCAAACACACATTTGCACTTATAGCCACACTAGAAGGTCAGTTCGCACTTTTCACAGAATCACTGACCCACATAGGGCTGAGTGAACCACGAGTCAAACGGCTTTATAGAGACCATTCTGGAGGGAGAATTCTACAATTGCCTCTAATAAAGAGGGATCAGAGGGCATTTGACGAATTTGGTCCGGTTCATCACACGGAATGGCGTGTAATGTTAAAAGTTCCAATCGTCCTTGTTAAAAGGCAGAGCACATCCAGATAAGATGGTAAAGATTGGAGACGACTAATTCCCCACAAAATGTGCACTTTGGAGTATAATCTGTACGAGGATGGGTCGCGAGTATATCTAGAGTTTGCGTAGATGTTGTTTGCAATACATTCTCCTTTTCTGGAGAGGCGTTTTAGAGCTGTGAGGAAAGCCACAAGGGATGATTCCTGGAGGCGCGGACGACTGAGGATCTTTGCTTTGCGGTAGTTTGCAGGTCAGGTCGCGTTCTGTGCGGATGGGGCCGAGGAAACCGTGGGAGGATGTGAGAGACTCTTCCGTGCAGCCATGTGCGCGAACTGGTTCCCTGTGACACCCTCGGCGTGCGCCTGGGTCCAAACAAAAGCACAAAGCCACACAAACACTATCCAGATAGCCGTGAGGGAGCCCGTGACAAATTTCTCCGGGGGAAGCCACAACGGTTTTTCTTTCAAACTTGGTTACCGTTGGCCCGGTGAGACAATCGGGCATTGCCTGAGGACGTCCTGTAGGGATCCTGGCCAGACGCGGGGCGTTCAAACAAGGCGTTCAAGGCACTGCTGGCATTTTTGAGAAGCAGCGGTTTGGCAGCTAGATTGTAGCCCAAGCCCGTTGTGGGGAACCATTGAACATGTACTGTACATTGTAACGGGATTTTTTTATGTAGTTATACCCTCATCTTTATCTCAATCATCCTACTGGTCACCCTCTGTCCATGCTCTCTCCCCTCTCTCCCCTCCCTCACACAGAGTAGCAGGCCAGAGCCTGTACCATCAAGTCGACCTCTCTGTGTTTTCCTTCTATTCATTAAAATTTCTCTCTTTCCCGAGAAATATTTTGCTTCCAGATGTTGATCAAGGTTATCTGCGGCGTTGTCCTTGTGCTGTTCATCGCCATGACGGTATCCAGGGGCTGCCTGCAAGACAGGACCTTTTTCAACTTTTGCCAGAAGAGAGAGATGCCGGTAAGAACTTGCGCATTTGTTTTAACTCGTGGCGAAAATCGAAAGCCCAGTTGCGGCGCTGTTCGGCCAATAACTGTCAAGTGTAACAACATACCTTTCCGGCCTTTGTTTTTTAAGGTTCAACCCGCGCGCATTGAGGCATCATGAAGCAAGCACCGCGCTGTTATGGTCAGAAAAGCGTGTTCTTTTGCGGTGAAGAAAAACGCCAGGGTTGCTTTAGGAGCAAAAACTCTATTCGTACCAAATTTTTTAAAATATTCTTTTTCATACGGCAAATCCCCCTTTATAAAAGAAAAAAATTCAAGTAGTTATTTTTATGTAATACTCCATAAGCGAACCCTTTTCAACGAATTATGATTGATTATGAGGCTTCACGCGCCGACGCTATGCTATGATGTGGTTTTAGGGGTGGGGGGGGGGGGGGGGAATATGGATGAAAAGGCCCAGAAACTGTCTGACGTGTGGTGTCCACACCTTATCAGGCCCGTTGAGGGTGGGGAATGGTATATGAAGGGAGTTGGAGAGCGGGAAAGATGAGGAGGAGATTTAAATTAGGCAAGAGATAGGCGATGAGGCACGCCGTAGTGGAGGGCTCCGGATTAATTTTGACCACTTTGGGTCTTTACGTGCGCCGAAATCTCGAACACACGGGCGTTTTCGCTTTTCGCCTCCATCAGCCAAGCGACCACCGCGGCCGGGGATCGAATTTCAACGTATTCTGGTAGTGGAGAGGGAGGAAAAATTTTATTCGACTGAAGAGCTGGTAGTTGGGCGGGGTCCTCAGTCTAGGACTCCGTTGGTTCTACCCGCCGTCTTCCCATTTCGGACAGCCATAGCTGCCTATCTGAGGAGAACTTCTTGCTGGGCTAGTTGGTGAATAGATGCCATGATTTGAAGCGCAACAAAAACACATGGACGAAGAACAGAGTAGACGAGACAGGCGCTGTCTCGTCTACTCTGTTCTTCGTCCGTGTGTCTTTGTTGCGCTTCAAATCATGGCATAACTGCCTATTAGGGTCAGAGTTGGCATGTTCACTCTCCCACTGCTCGTAGGTAGGGCTGGAAATTTGTTTGAAGCCTGGGTTCTGGCACTCCCCTACCATATGATATAGAGTAGCGTATTGGCCGCAGTAATTGCACAGGGTGGTATAGAGTATGGGGTGAACGGCGTGTAGTCTCGTGGGGTGTGGGAACGTGTTTGTTTGTAGACGGCGGAAGGTCACTTCTTGAACTTTGAACAGCGAGTCAGCTCTTGGCGGGTAAGTGCGTTGGGAAATCCTGTAGTGTTGCGTTATGTCGCTGAAAGTAGTGACAGGGTGATTTGACCGGTCGTCATCTTACAACGGTGCCCGGTTTGCAAGACCTCGGGCGAACGCATGGGTTACTTGATTGCCACGGAATAACGAATGGGCAGGCGTCCAAATTACTGATAGGTTTCTTTTGGGGGGATTGTGGGCTAGAACCTGCATTGCTTTTTTGGAAATTCTTACCCCCATGTACGTACTACAAGCGGCTTGGGAGTCAGTGATGACGTACTGGCTTGAGTCTGCTCAATGGCTAATGCAATAGCTGTCTCTTCCGCTTGGATGGTAGTGCACTGCTTTAGACTTATGCTCGTGATTAGGGCAGTGGGGGCTGCCATAACTGCAGTTTTGGTGTTCGCGCACGCGTAGTCCGCTGCATCCATATACACTGTGGTGGTAGATTCTTCGTGCAGTTTTTTGAGGGTTTGGGCTCTGGCTTGTCTTCTCCCTTCATGGTGTTGAGGGTTCATGTCCCCTGAAGTCGGGGTACTCGCAGCATTGACCGAATGTCCAGTGGGATGTCCGACACCGTTTCGATGGTTTGTGAAGTGCGTAGCCTAGGCGTTGGAGTACGTGGCGTCCAAGGGGGGGGGGGGGGGGGAGGGGGGGGAGGTGGGGGCGGGAAGAGAGGGTAACGGCTAGGCCTGTTCTCTGCGTGGTGAGGTGGGCTTCAGTCAGTTGTTCTAGAGTGTTATGCAGTCCAAGTGCTTGAAGTAGAGCATTTGGTGTACTTGTGGGCAAAGCTGTAGGGCTTGTTTGTACTCTTTGCGGATAATTGGGTTTTTCTGCTTTTCTCGCACCTCAAAGATGGTGTACAGGACGACAGGTTATTCGAGAAGCAATGAACGCTTCGACCAAACGTCGTAGCATGTTTTACTCTTTCATGCCGTGGTTCTGATTCGCAATCCCTCGGAGCATCCTATTTCCGCTGTGGTTACTTCTAGTTTCTGGATTAGGTGGTTGTTTCTGCAATTTTCCTGGCAGGTTTTGCTCAATATCTTAATTGTTGAAGAAGGAAGGATACTATGTCCGTCCAATGATATCTTAATGTTCATGGCTTCGTCGCGTCGCCTCTTTTGCACGAATAAGAGCTAGGATTTTTCGGGGGCGCAGGTTAGTCCGCAACCTTTTCCATAGGCCTGAACTACGTTGGCGTCCGGTTGGAGGCGGTCTTGCATTGTTCCTGCCGATTCTTTCCTGATCCATATCGTGACGTCGTCGGCATATATTTCGTGATGAATTTCCGGGATTTCAGCCAGCTTCATGGGGAGATTATTCAGGGCTATGTTAAACAATGTGGGAGACAAGACCGCTCCTTGCGGAGTTCCCCTGCTTCGAAACGAAATCATTTCGGAACGGAGGCCTCCAACCTTAATGACGGCTTTGCTGTCTGTCAGGAAGTCTTTAATATAATCATACATTCTTCCCCCGATACTGAGATCGCTGAGGTTCTTGAGAGTAGAAGCCTGGGCCAAATTGTGAAATCCCCATTTCAGATCGACGATGAGTACAGCTTAGGTGTTGCCTTGCTTTGCTGGCAGCCTCGAATATGTCATTATTTAGTTGCAGGAGGATGTCGTATGTCGAGAGGTGCGGGCGGAAACCGAACATCGTGCGTGGGAATTTTCCAGATGTTTCTAGGCACGTTTGTAGACGGATAAGTACGATGTGTTCATTAGTTTTCGATGCATGAAGTTAGGGAAATCAGTCGAAGGTTGTCGACGCTTAGCGTCTTACCCGGCTTGAGTAGCAGTCTTACCTGAGCCTCCTTAGATCGTACCAGAGGCCCAGCACTCATTCATAAAATCCGTGAGGGCTAAGATGGAGCTTTCCTTTAGATTTGCGAGTGCCTTGTTGGGGACTTTATCCATGCCTGGTGATGTATTTCGACGGACTTTGACCAGGGCCGCCCGCAACTCAGCCGGGGTTATCGGCTCGTCGAGGGTGGGGTTGGGTAGACCCATGTATACAACGTGGTGTTCTTTAGGGCAGGCTTGAAAGTACGTTATTTTGACAGTTTCCATGAGGTCCTTTGTAGAGCCCAGGTATTGGTGGAGGATGGTTTTCATGGACTTGCTTGTTCCCCGTGCTTTTGGCAGGTTCTATGAGGCACCGGAGTAAGTTCCAGGTTTTTGAGGTAGTAAGCCTTCCAGACTGGAGCAGTGTTGCCAGGTTCTAAGAAGGCAAACTCGCCGGGAAATTGGCTAAAGTAGCAAAAAAAAAAGTCGCCACCTTAGAGTGAATGTTTGAAAAGCAGCCGGAAAGGTCACCCTTTTTACAAAAGTTAAGCTATACTCGGTTACAACTTAAGAACGGCACCACTTCATGTAGTGTATCACTCCGCCAAAGCGCCGGACCCATGATGTCAGTGCGCGCGCGTTTTGA
This sequence comes from Haemaphysalis longicornis, assembly GCF_048455015.1. Lineage (NCBI taxonomy): Eukaryota > Metazoa > Arthropoda > Arachnida > Ixodida > Ixodidae > Haemaphysalis > Haemaphysalis longicornis. The sequence goes on along the minus strand of NW_027526361.1, from coordinate 118,172,605 downwards.
AAGGGGTTTGCTATGAATGCGTGATATCGTCTGCCATGTCTCACGCAGTTTGTTTGTCGTCACTGGAGTCGTTTATAAGCATATTAAGTCCAAAAAATTACGGGAACGGCTCACACCATGTTCAAAATATTCCCAGTAACGCCCTACTTGCGCCGCGCGGAGAAACATCCGGCTACGGTGATAAGGCCCAGCGGCAACTTCTGGTGCCGTTCTTAAGTTGTCACCGAGTATAGTAAGTACTTTTAGATTATCTTTGCTGGAAAAATGCAGAAATTCCGAGAAGTAGATTACCGCATCACAAATTTTATTCGTTTGCTGTGGGGCGGGAAGGGCGGCTCCGGTTGACTATTGTCCACAAAAAAAGCTAAAATATGCAGGTTTAGGCAAAGCATGCAAAGACTGTTAATGACTTTGAAAGGGCCTTTGCTGCACTTTCCGTGCCTCTTTACATTCCCGTGTCTGTCGTCATACACACTTCCTAGCACTCTGCATGAAATCTGAAGCTCCAGTCAACTACTGAAGCATCACACATTAAACCGACGGCGTTGCTTGAAGGCTTCGGAGCTATTCATGCGACACCAGGTTCCGGATAGCATTAAGATCAAGGCCAATTCAGATTTGTACCGGAAAGTAGCACTGTACGGTTGTGTGTATGAGGGACCTATTGTAGGCTTTGTCAGATCACCATCGTGTGCCCTAAATTTTTGTCTGTTTTGTTTGTTCAGTTTCTCTCGACGCCTGAAATGCACTGAAAGATCATATAAGACCCTTTTTTAACAGTGGGGCGTCGGAAGTGGCCGGAACTTTACCAAATCACCAATGCTCAAGGGAGCCAGAAAGTAGATAAGTCGCCACACGGATATATCCGTCGCCACGAGTCTCGAAAAGTCGTCCGTTTGGCGACAAATCGCCAGACCTGGCAACCCTGGCCGGGAGCAATTCAGCATCCAAGCGCCATCGCCGATTAAACACTTAAGTCGGTCTGGGTAGTATATATATATATAAAAAAAACAGTTGGCAATTTCAAAAGCTATACTGGCAGAAAGGTTTCTTTGTAATGGAACACTCAAAGTGTCCTTTTGCGAGTGGGAATAGAATGAATTATTTGTAAAATATACAAAACTTTGAAAATATGACGGATTCGAAGATTTACGACATGTCGTTTACGGCAGTAAGATTGCTGCTTTTCTAAGGGTGCGGTAGATAGGTTATGTTCGATCAAACCACACATGTTAGTGATATTGCATAAACCACTTCACGCTTTTAATCGTCACTGCTATAATAAAATGGCCCCCATAAAACCCGCGCTTGCGCAACTTGGTGAGCTTCGACGTTATCTGTATTAGTATCAACGTTTGCAATTACCGCTAGTACATACTTGCCCAACGCCTGTGATTAACTCCATACTTTCTTACTATATTCTTTCTGTATGGTGGGGTTCCATAATTCCCCATCAAAGAAACTTTTTATTACGAAAGCATCAAATATCTAATGAGCGAAAAAAGTGAAGGAAGCTTACAATAACGCGTAAGACTTGTAGGAAGCGAAGCTGTGCGCCACCTTCACGACCATCACGACGGTTTAAGTCAACGATTCCAGCCTATTTGCTTCTTCTTCATGGCCGAAACGGCTTTACTTTATCATTATTGCTATAAGTGTGATTTTCGTTCATTTTTTGGAAGTGATAAGCATTGGACACCACCTTGGAGGAGCGTATGCCATTCATTCATTCATTCATTCATTCATTCTTTCATTCATTCATTCATTCATTCATTCATCTTTATTCATACGTGCCCACCAACAGCGCGTGGCCTTAGACGGTGGTGCACAAAATCGTGTCTTTCTCGTATCTTTCTCGTTCCGAGCCTTATGATTCGTCTTTCTCGTTCCGAGCAAGCGTTGCCACGGTTACGGCGAACGCTGAGGTTTTTTTGCTAATCTTGGCCAATCTCCCTAAGGGGGTATGCTTGTCTTGACAAACGTGCGCCGAGGACACTGGGTTGTCGCCGCGAAACACGCACACACGAGCGCTAGTTCTTTTCTTGGTTTTGTTAACTGCCAGGCGGTCGCCGCGAGGGACGCGCTCACGTGCGCGCGCTCTGCAATTTCTTGGTATTTTTAACTGCGGACGGGAAAAATTACGATTTGCTAAACAGCGTTGCCGAATCCCCCGCACGAGGGGAAATTCGTGTGAAGCGAAGCTTCTGTTGCAAGCCATTCAGCATTCGTTCCTCACGAAGTGCTTTTCGAAGTATATCTCTGCGCCAAGAAATGAGACACCCTGCTTTCTCAAGGCCACAAGACGCTTCCGGCGATGCTGTAAAACCGCAAGAGGCGCTTGGTTGACCTTGGCTGAGCTTGAAGGTCAGAAGGGCGCTACCAGATGCCTTCTGGGTTTGTAAATGGAGTAATATGCCTCGCTCGAAAGCTGGCGTTAGGTGTATAGCGAAAGCGCTCTTCAATTTCATGTTGCCCGCTGTGCCAAACACATAAGCGCATCAGTCTATTCGGACGCGCTCGCAGGAACATTAACAGCCCATTGAGTGAAAAACCCGGCGTCTGGCGTCTCCAACTACAAAACGGATTCTATACTTCCAAGTGGTTATGATCCGTTCCATGGCGTGCTCTCCGCAGCTGCTCCGCACCACAGTACGTACAGAACTGGTATACAGCCTGAAGTGTCTACGCCGTCAAGGGCCGCTACCTCGGCAGTAGTAAAAGGAGGCCGCGCACGCCACTAAACATTTCTAACATTACCCACAGGACATTACTACACTATCGCGATCACAGCTCATGAGAAGTGCTTAAATGCCCTGTGAATTGTTTAACTTTGAAAGAGAACTTCGCTGTACTGTCAGGCAGTGAGACCGAAAACTCGGCCCGTATTGCGCAGCCGCGTTTCTCCAAAGATACGTTTGGAAAATTTCCCAATCGTAAATTTGGACAGACTGATGCATATATGTTTGCTGGAAGTGTCCCTAATTCTGCGTAAGAGCAAGAAGGGTGTGCATTGGCCATATAAGGAGGACGCTGCAACCATCATCATCATCATCATCTTTATTGTCATCGTAATCATCATCACAATCAATTTTAGAAGGCGGCACCCCTCTCAGGAAAATCCTGGGTCAGCCCCTGTTTGCCGTGCACCTTCAATACACCCAGGAAAATGAATGACTGAATACAATGGCCATAACATTTGCAGCCATAATATTTAGTCATAGTTTCTAGTTGCTAGTGCAATGATGAGATGAAACGCACTAATTTGACAAGCATATTTGTACCGATACATTTGTACGTAAGCATCACGATTTGCGGACGACCATTGTGTCGGGGAGTCTGCTGCATGTCATCAGCGGGAGCGCTTGCGGGCTCTCTCCCTGTTGACTGATTCCGGTCGCAGCTTTGCTAACACTGGAAGAAGTTCGTAAATTGGACTGAAGTAATGACATGCGCTCATTGGTACAAGCAGTGGCGTCATTAGGGACATAAACCAACGGAAGCTGTGCAGTGTTGCGAACGTTGACAAATCCCGCCTGCGCATCAGCCCGGATTCGGTGGTTTCAATCGTGTAGTTAATTTGCAAGAAGGAAGTGGATATGGTCGTGTTAGAAGGCGTAGTTAACGCAGGGGGTTTGTGTCTACTAGCATGTCAAGGAGAAATGCCATTGCTTACTTACCCATTGGTCAGAAGAGACGGGGGCTATTGCAGCGCTTTACAAATTGAAGGCACCTGCTGCCGAAACGCTAGATGACTGCTTTAATTAAATTATCCTTTGAATTGGGTAATTGAGTAGCGATTGAGGTTTTCAGGCCTCAAAGTACACGCGCTGATTGCCGGTCTTTCTAGCATTGAAAAGACCAACGCAGATAGGAAGGCTACTGCAGGTAACAACACCAAACAGCCTTCTCACACCAGTAGCAAGCAACAGCTAGAAGAGCGGTTTAGAATGTAACTCGTTATGAGAATCGTAAGGGTAAAAAAATGAGCACCCACATTTACAAAGCGTTAAGCAGTCGTAAGCCTCACTTCAGGTCGCTCGGTAAAGGGTCACTTTGCTTCAATGACCAATTGTATTTCATCTAAGTGCTGATAAAAACCGCGCGAAGGTGAATTACATAGGCGTGATCAGTTTCCTTCACAATCAGCATAAGTATTGCATCCTGCCCTGCGTAGCATCTTTGACAGCGTAACGAACTTTATAGGGCTACTTTCCATGCAGCGTCAACTACAACGCGTGTTCAGGCAATTGAGTGCCATTCTTCCTACTGGCAGGGCGTTAAGCCTAAACTTAGAGTGTCATTATCTTTGAAGGTCGCTAAACGGATCGGTTAGAAGTATAAATAACAATAAAAAACTTGACAACCTGAAGAGGTATGTTTTATCGTAAAATTGAACCGAAACTCTACGGCAATAAAGATCATACAAAGTGTCCAGTGTTAATAATACATAGCAGCATAAAGATGATGCTCACGTTCAAAAATAAGCGAAACCTGCGCAACGAACGGCGCAGGACACCAGATATTGCGTTCTAGTTTAGACTGAACGATCTTGAAGATTGTGTTGTAAGACGCACAGAAAACTGTTCCGGGGCCAATCTACTAGAAGAGCGCGTGTCGGAACCCTTACGCTTGACGCGACTATCAGGTCCTTTGGACAAGTTTTCGGAGCCCCGACGGATGGTTCGGTTATCAGGTCCTTTGGGCAAGACCGTTAACGAACTCTGCATTGCATTTTTCCGCTTCTCAGCGCTTGGAACGTTAGGCGGACTGGGGTCACAAGGAATACAATATTGCTTATACCAGTGTGTCTCGGGGGGCAGGCACTGGACTGCTGCCGTAAACAATGCCAGCTGGACTGCGGTGAAGGCCAGCTTATTCCGTACAGCAGGCGTGCCGAGGAAGAAAGGCGAAATCTGGTTAATAGCGTCCCCCAAGCGGTTGCAGGCCAGGGCGAATCCGAGCGCCCTGCCGTGGGCGATGATGGGGTACGACTGTGCGGTGAGTGTGACGAGGCACATGAAGCTCACGCTTCCCGCCATGCGCATTAGGACGAGAAGAAAGCACCGCAGCAGTGTTTCCTCGTCTTCGTAGCTGGCGGCCATGGCAGCTGAAGATGCGCTGAAGACGAGTCCGGAGCAAACCGTCACGCGCTTGAAGCCGAACCGGTCCAAGCAGGGCACCGCCGCAATGCAACCAAGAGCAGACAAGGCGAAACTGAGCACAGCACAGGTCCCGTTAACGGGGACTTCGTCGCGGTCTACGTAGGCGTCGTAGGAGTAGCTTATCACCACCCATGAGTAGGCCAACAGAGCTGTACGAGCTCTGAAGCCTGCGCTGCACAGGCCGCTGCGTCCCGGTCCGGCAAAATTGTCGACCACTTGAGCCAGCAAAGCTCTGCAGGTGTCCGGGGACACGCCGTTCAAGCGCGCAGCGCTCAACGCCACCCGTTCGGCGTCTTCTACGTTTCCGGTTGCTAAAAGCCAGTCGGGGGACTCGAGTACAGTGTAATACACCACAACGAGCAAACAGGTGGGAACCATCACAACGAGTTGGATGACGGCCCAGCCTCCCTTGATGAGACTCGCGACAAACATCGTGGGGGGCCCTATCACGAAAGAAGCCAATGAGACCACCACGCAGTACTCGGGCAGCATTTCCACCGGCGACACCTCGTACGCGAGCGCCATGAGAGGCGCCAGCAGAGTGGTGGTGGCGATCAGTACGGCGGCGCGGGTGCCCACGAAGAACTGAAAGTCGCTGGGGAGGCTGTTCGCGACGCCGGTGATTAGGATCACGGGCACCGTGATGAAGGCGACCGTTCTCCTGCCGATGTGGTCAGCCACGGTGCAGAGCACAGGCACCAACAGTATGCACGCGGTCGACCATACGATTTGCGCAAGGACCAGCAGCCAGCTTCTGTCGCACACCAGGAGCCACTGATTGACGATACTGATGCCGTACTCGCCCGGTTCGAACTCCCACGACTTGCAGGGCACGATTTTAGCGGTTGGTCCGTCGTCGGGCGGGTCGCGCACGGTGCAGTGGCTGTGCTCGCCGTTCTTGTCGAGTGGGATGGCCATCCGCTTCCATTCGGCCACGCTGAGGTTTGCGAAGCGGGCTGGCCGCTCGCACCAGTGGTCCCCGACGTAGGCGACCTTGAGCGACTGCAGGTGCAAGGTGAGGATGCCTGCGGCGAGGGCCGTGCTGACCACGATGCCCAACTGGAAGCGGCCGACCCCGAACGGTGGCTTGCTGCAATCGCGGCGCTTCGGGTCTGCGGCCACATTCGCGCCTGCGGTAGACGCAGGTACGGGAGGAGCAGAAGGGCCTTCTGGAGGGGTGGCCATCGTGGAATTCGTTTGCTTTCTCTTCCCAACGTCCGCCTGGTGATGATGATTGCGGTCGTTGATAAAGGCACTTCCTTCCACCTATTGGGGAAGATTGGCCGCGGCTGCCTGCTAACCGCCAATAATAGTGAAAAAGAAAACGACTATGACCACCCTTATTTACAAAATTGTGGGTAGAAGCGCTCTAAGGGAGAATTTTTACAATAAAGGAAGAAGTACAGTAAAAGCTAATTCGAACTGGAAGGAGACCACAAAATTGTTCGAATTAAGTGGAGTTCGAATGAATGGGCGGGCGCTGGAATGAGTGGACATAGCGCCACCCGGTGCGTGCAGAACACAAAGAAGCCTCCTCTGGACTCGTTATTGCGAATCTGGCCCTACTACCCGTTTGTGGCAGGTGATTCCGTGAATAACATTGATGGAGCTCGAACAGCGAACGGCGCCGGCGTCGCGGCGCCCGTTGCGGAAGCGAAATAAGCTGTCGCAGCAGCGTATACGCGCTACGCTGTTTTTTGGTTTCACTGTTCTGCATCTCTAGTAAATTTGGTTCGGTTTGGGTGTGTAACACATTTTAATCCCCCTGGGCCGACTACTTCTGCGAGGAGCGATAGAAACCAGGGAATCCCAGTTCAAATTAACCGTTCTGGATACCGACGCGTTCGAATTATCGGATCCCACACCATGTGGGCTTGTCCCAATGATCCTTTTCCCTCCATCACCTGCGACGAGCACTGGGAGAGGGCGCGGGTCAGCTCTGATCCGGAGGTACAAGCCTCCCTGACGACTGGACTGGACTGGAAAGGACTTTATTCACATCGATCCTGCAGTGGGCGAGTGTTTGTTACGACCCCCGTCCCGGCGCGGCCGGTCGTCGCATCTTCTTCGCTACCCTAATAGGCGCAGGCCCCTTCACGGAGTCCGTGCTTATCGAGTGCAGTGAAGACCTGCTGGACGAATCGGGCTGCCATTGTCGCCGCCAGGCTAAAGCCAGCGGCCACCACGCCCCCGTAACAGAGCTTGGCTAAATAACGTTTACCTCCTCATGCTCCTCCCCATTGAAATATGCAAGCTGTGCACAGACCACGGCGTCAGTTCGAATTAACCGTAAGTTCGAATTAATCGACTTCGAAAAAACGAGCTTTTACTGTAGTAGTAGTAGGGAAAGTGGGAGTACTAGCAGTAGTATTGGAGCAGCAGCTGTAGCAGTCGCAGCAGTAGTAGGCGTAGTATCAGTATAACAAGCTGCTGGGGAATCTGTGACGACGAGGATAATGATCGTGATAATGATCATGATCATGGGTTCTTGGTGTTGTTGCGATATGTATTTATTATTCTTAATTGCACTCCGCGCCTTGATCTTGAGATGGTGGAAAGGGAGTTGGAGAATGTGGGGGGGGGGGTGGGGGTGTGGACAGTGAGTTTCCGGATTAAATGTCGTCCTGAATGGCGGCTTCTCGAACGTTTAAGAGAACAGAGTCGAGGACCATCCTCCTGTCTTCTGTAGGACCTTCGGGACGGGTCCACTCTAGCAGCGTTTGTGGCCTGCCTTGATGAGGGATGAGAGCATGGGCCAGGGGTCTCTGGTCGTGCAAGGCTGGGAAGCTCCATAGCAGTTGGTTAAAGTCAGAGACTTGTTGGCTGTCAGGTTATCCACACTGTTTGCAGATACCGTCACCGGGGTGTAGACGAAAGCGTGCCATGATGTGCGGCCGAATACGCCGTAGTGTGACCGTTGCCCACCAGTTATAACCGGATGGGATAGGGTCATCCTCTTCTGGCAAACGAAGTCGAAGGGCTGCACGTCACTCAGCATGTGCTTTGGCAATTGCTTCCTCAAAGTCATACTCTAGGTCATTCCCTTACTCTTCTAACTCGTCGGGCAGAAGCTCCAAACATGGAAGTGTTGACGCTTGTAGAGCGGGGAAGACTTTCGTCGGTCACGACGGAGACTTTTGGAAATTATCGGGAAAGCATCTCCTGTGCTGCCTTGTGTGTCTCCTCGTTGCCGGGTATCCCGTTATGGCCAGGGACCCAACGAATCGTAATTGTACGGCCGACGTGTCGAAGATCTCTTGCGAGTGAACAAATTCTTGCCACCGTCCGACTGCATGTGTTATTTCTTCCGCATTCTCACACGGCTTCCTTGGAGTCCGTATAAAGCAGGAAAGTGGTTGGTGCTTAAAGGGGTCCTGAAATACCTTCCACAGATGCATGGATGTACATGTAACTAAATAAGACAATGTATTAGCAATCTCCTCCCGCAAGAATTTTGTTGAAGCGATGAGTATTAGCTGAGAAAGCGTAAATAAAAAACCGCGCATTATCGTCGCGCCGCGTTTCCTCCTCCTTTCAACTTACTCTCCGCTGTTGACTGCGCGCCAGCCTTACCTCCCGTGATGCTGCGCTCCTCGGCGGTGACGTACTTCCGCTATCGCGCTGCTCATACTGCCGTCTGCTACGGGCAAGCTTTGTTGACACCTTCAATCCCTCACTCCGCTCAAGGCTGGAAAAGCGAACGAAAAATCTGGCCGCGTGTGTGCGGCGGCCTGGCCATGCCCTTTCGCGGTGTGCCTTGCTGCAGGGCAGCACGTCACTTTTAATCGGCGGCGAACTCGCAGCCGCTCGGGGAGGACCGTGCGCTCGGTCCCTCATGCCCCTCATGCACCGCGCACTGTTTATCCAAAAAACGCCGTATCAGATGTGGCCCCGCTGGTGCCGGGTCTTATTTTGCGGTGGTGGTAATTCCTGCCGGCGGCGTGTGAAAAAGACATTTTAAACCGATACAGAACCCGTGCACAAAACGCTTCAATCATGTGACCAGTTCAGCTTGGGGCGACGCGTGGTGGAGAGCGGCAACGTTGGCAAAACATGCTCTGGCGCGCCTCTGAGCTTTCTAGTGCTGGAGCGAGCGCCATTTCTTTGACAATCTCAAACATCGGTTGCCTTGGTAACAAGGCACAAACCGCCCCAGAAGTCAGTTACGGTTGCGTGATCTCGGTTCAGCTTGGGGCCCCACCTCGCGGCATATGGGCACTGCAGGCATACTACTCACTCTCATTTGGAAGTGCGAGATGCGTTTGGCATTACAGGAGGCGATGGTATGTGTGTTGTGGACGCCTTTGTTTCGCGATGAAATGCGACGTTGTGCTTCTGCGGGTGGATAGTGCTTCCCATGGTCTGGATTATCTTTCTCGAGCGACGTACGACTCAACCTCGCATGGGGTATGTGCAGCGTGCGTGGCAGCCATCTCGGCTTGCGCGCTAGAGTTAAGTGACTTGCTGTTCGTCCCCGCAAACCGCGCGCGAGGTGAGTGCCGAATTTACGACGGGCAGGATGAGGCAACCCATCGTCTGTCAATCGCGGTTCAGACTTGTAACGCATGTTGTGGCGTTGTGTTCGTTCGAAACGCATCTCTGGATTGTTTTGAAGTGGAATAAAATGTATCCGTCAAACCCGGGCATTCGGCTCAGGGCGTTCTCTGCGATTGCACGAAAGAAGTGCCACGGGGCTTTAACGCTTTCTTTATGGAACGTACTCAGGTAACAGAATATCCATGTCGTGTTATGGCCGTGTTGCATTCAATACAAACGGTTAAGCGTTTGTTTTACACTTGTTTCGTTTGTCGTAAAATGCCCAAGCACTCCGACACTCCGCTGGCAGATCAGCCGGCGAGCCGACGCTGAGCAGACGACTCATCTCTTTGCCGGAAGTGCGTGAAAAAGCCGCCCAATAGCAGGATGTCTAGCTCATGACGAACATCTGGGAATCGATGATGTAGACATGTGAAGATGGCAGCGTCCAAAAACACGAAGGAAAGGGTGAGAAAAAAGCGACAAACTTTGCAACAAAAGTGTGAGCTTTCCGCTGCGCGTAAAAGAGTAATACTTGACCCAGATGACCTTGACGACCCAATCTAACGATTGCGCTACTTCATTTAGTGTGCTCAAAACGCCTTTCAGGGCCCCTTTAAGTGAGGTTTCTGACGGCAATTTGTGCGCTTCTTCTGTCGCTAGTAGTAAGGCCCTCAGTTCCGCTTCTTTTACAGATGGGGTACCACAGAGAGTCCTGACTCCTTTAGTTTTGGTCTTGTCGGAGTACCACGCTATGACGACCTGATCGTTTGGTCGTTTTGAAGAGCTGCGTCAGTGTAAATCCGGCGCACCCCTTCGTCGCTGTCGGTACGCCGGGGCTCCTTCAGGTGTGTCGCTGCTGCTCGTCGGCGGCGTGTCGGATGTGCTGTGCTTGTGCTTTTGGACATGGGCCGGTGATCAACGATGGCTATTTGTTTCCATCGTTCAGGTAGTTGGTAAATCGGAGGCTTCGGGTCGCGCGAGTGACCAAGTTGACGAAGAATGGCCCTCCCGGCCTGAGTGCTTTCGAAGCGTAGTAGTTGGGAGGCTTCTAAGCTTTCTGATCTGTATTCTATCGTGTTCATCCCTGAGTGAAGGTGGAGATTATAAATTATTGCGAAGCGAGGAAAGCCAGAGGCAACTCGCATGGCTTAACGGTTAAGGTACTCTACAGACTACCGTTGTTTTTTTGTGTGTCTGTAGAAGTTATACCCGTACGTAGCCTTCGGAATCAATAGGCAGTTTACCAAAGTGCGGAGAACGCGGTCATCGGCACCCCACCTCATTGAAATAATCCGTTGGATCGGGGTGAAGGTGATTTTCCACGTAGCGGTCAATTTCTTGAGCCACTTGGTGGCTTCCCCATCCCCGTCTATAGATATATATATATGTGTCAAAACGGAGAATGCGAACAGTAGGTCGCTCTTGGAGTTGTACTTTATCCATGGTTAGCTTTAACTGGTTCTTTATATTTTGTTTGTGCCTTGTTTTGTTTGCCACTACTACACAAACAATCTCTCTGCAGATGGAGCGAGTCCTACCTCGGTTAAGAAAGAAGAGATTGTGTTTAGACCTTGCAGCATTGCTTGTTCTTGTTCGCCTATCGAGCCTCCTTTTGTCCAAAGCGTGATGTCATCTGCATAGATCGTGAAACGTAAGTCTGCAATCTCATCGAAGAGTGAGGGAAGGGTCACCCAAGACGATATTAAGTAGCGTTGGTGATAAGGCGGCACCTTGAGGTACTCCGACGCAGTTTGCCGGTTTTGGGCCGAGTGTGTCACCAACTCGTACTAGATAGTGGTGGTCTCGCAGGAAATCTTGCACAAATGCGAGTGGCTTTCCGTCCAGTCCTCGGTTGCGCGTGGCTTGGATGACTGCCTCATGAAGTACCGAGTCGAATGCTTTTTTTTACTTCGATGGCTACCTCTAGACAGGGATCACATGATAAGGTGTTAGCGATAGCATCTTCGGACAGTATTTTAAGCATGATGATGGGGTTCCTGGTATGAGTGAGGGCTAAAGTGATAGCGAACTTCGGTAATCCATGTAAACGAGGTCTTGATTGATGCACAAGTGGAGAGGGTGGTCTTTGTGGTGACAACGGCTACTTTATGTTGACCGCTGGCGTATGTAGGTACTGGCGTCCGTATATGACGTCTACATTTGCCATAGATTCTCTCGTCACGGCCGCATTCTCGTTTCCTCGGCTTCGAGCTTTCCTCAGGTTTTTCTCAGAGTAGGAGGGGCATTGCGTAAATTCGCATGGAGTAAATTAAGTACTCTTACAGATTTCTTTTTTACAGTTGTGGTACGAGTTATAACAAAGACATGCAGACAAAGCACAAGTTTGGTTCATTCGAAAGGTTGCCTCGTTAGAAACATATTGTCACTACTTGTAACGTAGAAGCCGCTCAAATAAGTTATATAATTAGGAAAAAGGGAAACAGCCATGCGACTCACTAGCTCATTTCGCGCACTAGAACCTATGGCGTAATATGTACAGTTGTGGGATTGGCTGAGGCTGGCAAAAGCAGACGCAAGTCACACAGGGCTTATAAGCTTGTAGAACGAGCTCTTTTCGCTTAAACGTAATGCATATTCCTTTGATAGCAGCAAGAATGGTGGGGTAAACAATGGGAGTTACGGAAGTCACGTAAACATTAAAGAAGCAGTACACACTGCTGTTGGTACTGAGCGTACTACGCTTGTTTTAGATGCACAGCCGTATGGGATTTGGGTTTGTCTCACAAGACACTGGCCGATTGGCGTAAGCCACATTGTCTTACGTGACAATGTTTGTCCAGTTTTCCCCATGTTTCACGAAACGATTATTACATACCCTAACAAAAATAAGCCAGATGAATATATGGTCAGATACAAAGCAATGTCGCACAGCGGTCCTGCGAAGTATGGTTGCCCCATCTAGGAGAACTGCCGCTAAACAAAGCGTTCCGAAATCCGCCGCGGACTAAAGAGCGCACTAGCGTTCGCTTTAAGACCTGCCCTGGTTACGTCATCGCAGACGTCACGAAACATACGATTTGGTGGGAAAACCAAAATTTTAACTTCAATCGATTAATTTCTTAGTAAATAAAGCATCGTGTGCAGCCGGACAAGCACTGCGGGCACTATAAAACACCAAACGTCTATTTTGTCGGCATGGCGCCTCTAAAGGCGATCTTTTAGATATATGTTTTCATTTATCTCGTGCAAATACGAAAACCAATTTCAAACCGCAATCGTTAAAAGGGATGAAAGTTGGGAGACTTGTTAATGGTCCATCTTAAATACGAACTGCGCACAAATTGACGAGGACAGGAACACACGAGGACAGCACTGCGCTTGTGTCGTCCTCATGTGTTGCTGTCGCCGTCAATTTGCTCACAGTCGTTTGTTTTTAAACTCGCAATTGTGAATAATAAGCGGGACAGTTGCGAGCTGAACAGTCGAAAGCGTGGCATTCAGGCTGTTCGCCGGCAGCATGGAAATTATCACGGCCTAGACATTATGTATACATCATTATCATTACAAACATAATAAGGTCGCATGAAGTCCACCACATGACGAATACCTCTACTATAGAAAATCATAAAGCGCCCATATGCTTCGCTTCTTTACCAGTATTCAATTTTGGTTTCATATTTTCTTATCCTATTCCTTCGGCCAGTTTTCTGTCTTTCCACAATCATGGCATACGTCGGTAACCATGCATGGACGTGTCGCAGGTTGCTGGCGTCTGTCTGTCTGTCTGTCTGTCTGTCTGTCTGTCTGTCTGTCTGTCTGTCTGTCTGTCTGTCTGTCTGTCTGTCTGTGCCATTCAGAAGACGGCCAGCCTTGCTTTCATGAGTTTGCGCGACGCGAAGCAACCGTACAGTACTGAATAAACACAATGAAATAGTGCATAGTCTAAGTTCGGTATTTCGCTCAGTAGAATTGCCTTTTTCAAGGGGTGAGGTCCATGCATCCGCCTCTGCTCGACAAATCAAAAAATATTGCTCTCTCTCCCTCCGTCCTCTTTCAGTGCCTGAATCACACGGACTGCTGCGACGGCCTTTGCAGACCCTCCCCGATTCCACCGTACAGCACCAAGTGCTTCTGATGGCGGGCGCCACCAATAATCTCCCCGGTCGCAGACTTTCGGCCCAATAAAGCTTGACCCAGAAACCAAGAAACGAGAACTTTAAAACACGCATTTCGTGACGTCTGCAATGACGCAACCAGGACAAGTCATCAAAAAAGGAGAACTAAGTGCGTGGGATCACTTTGTATACGTAAAACGTGATCCCACAGTGTCCATAGAGGGAAGAAATGCACGGTAAAGAGTCGAGCAACATCAGACGTACCCAGAGGCTCCGTATGAGGTGGGGAGATCAAGGTAGAGGGGGGGGGAGGCTGGAGCCTCCTAATTTTAAAGAAACAGGGGCGCCGCCTCCCATCCCGTTCCTGAAACGAATAGATGAGCCATGTCCACCTTGCTATTTACTCAGTTCAGAGGTTGCGGCCGGGACATTGCTATCATTACAGGTTTGCTGTTCCTCTAAGGAGGAATGACTAACTTCTTTCCCATAATTTTATTCCGATGCCTATTATATCATACGTGCAGGCGCAGAGTGTGAAGGAGAGGGCGTGATTGCACTTTCCTAAGCAGAAAATAGAAGCCTTAGTCATTACGCCATGCAAAATGTTTGAAATTGAGAAAACATTTCACCCACTTTCAAATGACAGCGGCTGTTATGTAAAATAAATGGTGTCTGAATAAAGATGCACTTGGAAAAAGTAACAGCCGACATCTGCGAAAAACTACCTAGACGCCGAAAGGAAATGTTCGCAGGTTTGCACAACCACAAAACGCCACAAGAAAAGGAAAAAGTTTGGTGTGCAAAAGATCTGAGTATCAGATAAATGGGTAGTGAGAAAAAGGCGTACGAACGTTCACCGAAACTTTGGGATTTTCCGTACCATACGGTAGATTTGTGACTATTGAGCAGCAGTGTAGACGGTGTAGATGTTTGGCGCGCTCGGAGACGTTTTGCGTGGCGTGAGCTCCGAGCTTAGGCAGCGTGTGAAGGCATGAACCGAACGAGACGGCAGTATAACACACACGCACACACGTACACATACGCGCACGCACATTAACACACACGCACACACATACTCGAACAAACACATACACACGTGCACGCACACGCACACGCAGACACACGCACGCGTGCACACACACATACACGCGCACGCACACATACGCAAGCCCACGCATGCGCACGCACACGCACACGCGCGCACGTACGCACAGACACGCACACGTACACATGACACACGCGCACACATACAAGTACCCACATGTACACACACGCGCACGGGCACGCACGCACACAACACGCACACACACACACGCGTGCGCGCGTAGATAGAGAGAGAACAACAACGTTGATACTCTGATACAAGAGAGAGAGAGAGAGAGAGATAAAACTTTATTAATCTAAATCTTTATTGTAGACGGGTAGAAGCTAAGGAAGGAGACAGCGCATTTAGTGCATCACTCCATCGCTGCGACGAAATCCTGACGTCAACGACGGGACCCTTGAAAATAATTTCGCTTACTGCATGAGACCATCTACTTTCCTCACACGGTTTGACTGAAAATTTACACTCTCAGGAACATCAGTTTCCACAGTTTCCTTTTTGCGCCTGCCTTTATCTACTGCTTCCCAAAACACTCGCAGTAACGGACTCTTAACGGCGTGCAGAGGAACTGGTTGCGGTGACAAGGCGCAGAGGAAACTTCCGTCGCTGCCCTATAACTTGCATCCGAGTATAGTAGTAGTTCGGGAGGTTTAGGGGAAGGCAAGGACACAGAGAATAGGTGACCGGTAAAAAACGCAAAGGCTCATGGGTACATTGTTTTATCCCTCGGAGGGCCGCCACTTCCGGTTCGGGAGCTCTCCTGGCATCCCGTGCGCCGTCGACTTCCACACGCGTGTGTGCTTGTCGTTTATCTGTTTCCACGGGGGGAAAAACGCTCATGCATCGGGAATTCCATAAATAACAATGATTGACCCGACTAGCGGTTTATCTAAAAGGTAAGCACCCTGTGACAAATAAACAACAACAGAGATCTCGAACCGGAAGTGGCAGGAGCAGACGACGTACCCGGGAGCCTTTGCGCTTTTTACCGGTCACCTATATACTATCCCTTTGGAACACGCCAAAAATGTCTGGCCCTCAGAAAAACAGTGAGCTGAAATCGACTTGCGCGCATCTAATAACTGCAACAAAGACGAAGTTAAAGGGACTCTGCAGCACTTCCGATATTCCGATAAACCCTTTCACTCTTTCCTCTGCGTCTGGAAGCACTGCGAAAGCAATAGATATCGACAGCATGGAGCGGCGCAGCGTGCTTTGCACGTCGCAGCAGATACTCCTGTAAAATAAAGTGCACCTACTACCGTTTCTGCGTTGTTTTTGTTCTTTTTAAAGTGGCCATCGAATGCGTTCATTGCTGCAACAGAAGGAAAGCTGGCCAATAGCCGCTACACCGCTTTATGACGTAATCCCAGCGGTCGAAGAACACCAAGGCCGATAACGAGAGAAAAATATTTTCAGCAAGTTTCCAAATTATCTGATGGGCATATTGTAGTATTATCTGGCTGAGGTACTTTGCGACTCCTCTAATTAATAGGTGTGTTGGTTGACTACTCTCTGCAAGGTTTTAAGATTTAGAAAAAAGTTGAAAAATGTGTTGCAAGGTTCCTTTAAAAGCGTCACTCTGAGGACCCTGCCAAACAATCTCAAGTTGATTATCGGCTTTAAATGCGTACTGACGCTCTCGAGCAATCTGCCCAGAATTATCGTGCTGCTCTCTTGACAAAAGCGTTCCACTATACGACAGCAACGAAAAACGTGGCTTGAGGTACGACTTCTGTAACAGCAGAAACAACGAACACAAAAGAGCGAAATAAGACTACGCCTGTTTTTTGCACGCAACAAAAAGCCACGCCAGCCTCAACGGCCCATTACGACCTGCGCGACTTGTTATGTTATGTTGGCTTTGTACGCACCGCGGGTATGCCAGAAAAGCTGCTGCACAAGAAGCAAGATATGGCATGGCATGCAGAGAGGCAATGTATTTTGCAATGTGTGCACTCAAAGCCGTACAAACACGCACGTGGTTATATCGACACGCTCGGCTAATTCTCAGACGTTCGGAGGAGCGCTTATATGGAGGCAGCATTGTATAGCCGCCAATGCGTTGAACTCGGCACCAAGAATGTGTATATGCATGTGGTCACGTAGAAAGAAAAGACGCAAGGCTCTTTTAGTAAACAGAGTTTATTGGAGCGAATCTATGCTCCGGAATAAACTAGAGTGAAACGCAAACGTCGAAGAAGCAGTCAACAAAATAGCTTACACACTCGAGCGACGGCAGATGGAATGCCGCGGAGTTTGCTCTGCATACATTTATATCGAAACATTATCCTTTCTAGAACCACTCAATTAGATAGAGAACATTGTCGGTCGAACAAGAACCGTCTAGGTTAGTGACGGCAACGTGACATCTTTTCCCTATCACACAAGATTGTCCTGACCGCCCGGCGCGGCATACGAGAGAAGACACAAACGACCGCTCCGCTTAATACAGCACACAATGCCTCTTGAGGCGGTGACACCGCGGTCAGGATGCAAGCTCGGGCCGCTCTCCGCGATAGCTTCCGTGTCAGCTACAGGAGCTTGATAGTCTACGGTGATCAGCAGGGTTGCATGTGGAGGTAGGGTGACGTGGTCGTCTGTAATCCTTAGAGTAGTACGCTGTTCATGGTTCTGTTTCGGCTTCGTGGAGTGATAACCGCGGAAACGGCTTGGCCTGCAAACAGTTACTGCACCATCACCGTTCAGAAATCCCGTTCTTAGAATTGCGTCGGAGAAGCTTAGGGGTTTGAAGAACGCATGGTGACGCGCGATGTACACGCTCCACGTGGCGTGACGAGATGAGCTCCTGCTGTGCGTGTGTGTGTTACCGTTGGAACTGGTCGCGGTATTTTCACTTTCGACAAAATAATTTCCTAGTCGATCCCCGCTTCCATCAGTGCGATCACGTCAAGGTAGTCGATGATAGCTTTATGTCGGACTTAGTCGTTTTCGAGTTCCGGTTGCATCGGTCCGTCATATCCTGACTATTGCACGTCGTTAGTATACGTGTCGTCGTCGTCGTCTCGTTCATGGCTGGCTTGGAGTGATGGAGTTACCCATGCAGAATACCCACGATTTCAGGCAGCTAAATCACCCACATTGCACTCAGAATGTGAATCGCATGACAAATTCTGGGTAAACCAAACCTGGAAGGTCCCCCCTCACCTTCCCTCAGAAACGTATTTCTTGTTGTTTGACAAAATTAAAGCAGTCAATTGGCGTTTAGACGATTTTGATACGACCGAAACACCAACTTTGGTTAATTGTTTTTACGTTACGTTACTCTACCTAGTAAGGCTTCTGAAATATTTAACGTTTACTTTTTTGGAGAAGTTAACCGGCGTTGTGAGAATTCCAAACACATTATACTGCCATGAGTCTGCGCAAAGAACCAGCGTTGCTCAAACAATGTCCAGAGATATTGGAAGAACTGATGCAGCTAGATTCATTGTAGGTGCGAAAGGAAGACTCATTTGGTTTGGTTGGTGACACTGAGTGTGTCCATGTAGATCTGGTTTGTTCCTTCCAACGTCTGTGCACCCGACTAGCATTAAATTATTACTTTTAGAAGTATATATTTGTCTCTGGTCCGGTACGTTCTACTCTGCTTACTGTACAAGGATTCCGGGTACGCGCGCAAAGTTACGCGCACAGAATTCCTGGGGTCGACACTCTGAGAGCTGTGGCAGTATAACTTCTTGCGTGATCCATTGATTGATGTCATGATGAACTTGCTGCCATTCGATTAGCCGTTATATAGTGTTTTCTCAGCGGGCATGTACTAGTCTGTGAACATTTAACACTATAACAGTCGTCACAACGCACGCACAAGCTTAAGAGCGCATAGATTTGTTACTAGTACTTGCACACGCGCACGCGCACACGCGCGCGCACACACACACACACACACACGCACACACACACACACACGCACGCACGCACGCACGCACACACGCACGCACGCACACACACACGCACGTACGCACGCACACGCACGCGCGCGCGCGCACGCACGCACGCACACACGCACACACACACACACACACACACACACACACACACACACACACACACACACACACACACACACACACACACACACACACACACACACACACACACACACACACAAAATATTGTGGAGCAAGAACAGCAGCTGCTTAGCAGATGCGACATCGTATATGCAGTATAGAAGGCTCTGCGTATATGTAGACGCGAGCGCTACGTAACCAAATCAAAGAAATTGAATGCAAATTCAAATTGCAGAAATATTACGGGAAATCGCACATGGATCGGCCATGGGAGTGTATTTATTAAATAGCACAGCTCGTTCCGCCACGGAAACAGCCAACGCGGTCGACAGCCTCAAGCAAGTTCAAATCCCGCGCTTTCCGCCCACAAAACGTTTTGTTGCGACGTCTAACGGCTTCTTAGCAAAGCACTAAAACGGTTTGTCGTTTTAGCCGCTCGGTGGCGCCCCAAGTCCACAAATCTCTTGCGTTGGCGTAGTGAAACAAGAAAACCTACGCCACTGCGCCGCATTTACGCACGTGTTTGACGGTCGCGATGAATGAAGCGAGAATGAGTTGTTGTTTGTTACAAATTACCTTGTGAATTGCGATTGCCGGTCTACCTTCATAACCGAAATTACGAGGCCGGCTGCAAGCATTTGTAGAAGCCGCTCGAGGAGTTGGTTGACGAAGACGACGTTGAGCACCTTGCCAACGGAGCGGTAACGATGTCTTCCCTCGGGCTCCAGAAGCCGACTTCTAGCTCTGAGAGCGAAGACGACAGCGACTACATTCCGTCCGCCGAGGACAGTGACGGGGACGACGCGTCCGACGCTGAAAACGACGCTGCGAGCGACGACGCTGAACGCGCTGAACCTTCAGCCCAGAAGAAGCGCAAGAGGGTGAAAATGAAGGAAGGGGTTTCCCGGAAACGCCGAGGTGGCATACGCTTAGGTGGGGAGGAGGAGGAGGATGCAGCGCTCCGGGAAGACAGGATAGCCGTTGCGGACAATTCACAAAAGGACGAAGTGGCCGCCTTGGCCGCTGAAAAGGAAAAGAACGACGAGCTGTGGGCGGTCTTCCTTCGAGACGTGGGGCCCAGACCGAAGAAGGACGGTGCTCCGGCACCGAGCAACGCGGAAGAGGCCGAGAAACCGTCCAGCTCGAAGCCGAACGTTCAACCAGAGAAGAGTAAAGTGAAAGTTGTCCAGGCGCTCGAGTTTGCAGGAGAGACGATCATGGTGGAAAAAGAAGTGGCGGCCGACTCCAAGGAGGCGAAATCATTTGCGGCGCTACAGCGTCTGCAAGACGGTTCTTCGCAGGAAAAGACTCCTGCCTTGAAAGATAAGAAGCCGATCGGCGCCCTGGGTGTGCTTAACCAGTTGACGAACAAGAAGCAAAAGATTAGCACTCTGGAGAAGTCGAAACTGGACTGGGAACGCTACAAACAAGAGCGAGGCATCGGACAGGAGCTTCAGACTCACAACCGGGGCAAGGATGGATATATGGAGAAACAAGCTTTCCTCGAGCGCACTGATCAGCGCCAGTTCGAAATCGAAAAAGCCATTCGCGCCAAAAGCAGGACCCCGCGCTTTTGAACCCCCGTTCTGCCCGTTCATTTCATGAGTGTTGTACGGTTTATTGCTGAGATGCAATAAATGAAGGGTGCTTTGAACCTACTCGGGAAACCGAATTTATTTCTGGGATGAACATCATTTTAGACGAAATTCATTCTGTTTTTAAGTCTCGTGTTCGCATTATTGGCAGGAGGTTGCATGTAAAACGGTTCAAAACTGCACACGATTGTCTGTATTCTTTTCACGGTAATTTACGTCCTTAGTTAGCTGTCAACATTTTTGTGTCACGAAATGAGAGCCCCCCAAAAAAGTCAAGCCTCGAGAGGTACGCAGCAGGTGACGAGAAAGAATCGCCTGTGATTGGCTGATGGTGAGGGAGGGTGTTAACGCGCACGGAGATGAAAGTGACATTCGGATAAAAGAAAAAAAAAAGCGGAGAAAAAGAAACGTCCCTTTGATCGGGCCAGCTAGACTGGCGAGCGAACATATCACGCACGTAATATCATCATTATCATCATCATCCGTTTCTGTCTACTGCGGGCCGAAGGCTTCTCCGAAAGTCTTTCAGCCTCTCCACCGTAGCACAGGGCTGATTGTCGGCTAACAATTACAAACACTTATTAAGCAGTACGCAAGCGAGTTTTGGGGCAGCTTAGCATCACGGGGTACGCCAACGGTACAGCGATGCTTCAGTGCCTCATCGAAGGTGTATACAGATTGACCATTTGAGGATAAGCGCTATAGCACTCAGTGATTGTCGCTAGGATTGCAGCACGCTACCTCCACGGTTCGGTCTCCAGTTTCGAAATCACCGTGCCAATTTTCCCGAGTGTGAACGCGCCCGAAATAAAACGCCCCCTGCCTCTTCCCACGTGTTTCAGTTTGCCTGAGTCAAAAGTACATTTGAAGCTGCTATGCGAGGAATATCCTAAGTGGCCGCTGCCTTTTCCCCTTTGTGGCCTCTCTACCTCACAATATGCATAACCCTAGCATTGCACGAGGCATGCACTCATGCACACTGCGAGGCACCACCGCGGGTTCGAGCTACTTGAGCACGCTCACGATACGGAAACGCCGTCGCGCCAACTTAACACCGCCTCTGTTGGGCAGGTGGAGAAGGGGCGACAAAGTAATATGCCCAGGGTACGGAGGGAAGACGTTTATTTTATACTAACGTTCTAGTCACATATTTTACAGTCCCAATTACATAATTTACAGTACAAGTACGTACTTCCCGTTAGGTCAAAGGGGCGATGGGGCGCCACGCGCAAGTGTGCGCGTCGTCGGCGCAAAGCCAGTCGGCTCTTCGGTCAGGGCAAATTCCGGGGTGCGCGCACGTTGTGCGCGCGCACATCGCCGTGCTGGCCAGGTCGGCTCGCAGCAGTGAGGGAGACGGGGCCCATTCGCTCACAGGCGCGTACCGCACGGCGTGATCGTCGAGTGGTAGGTACGGCCTTACTATATGCAAGCATAAGGGCAACGGGAGCAACCTTAGGCACGGGCCGCAGCCAGAAGGGCTGGTGGGCTTTCGCCGGCGCAACAGAGTTGCAGCCGGCTGGTAAAGAAAGCGTCACATACCTACGGCCAACGCCTCCGGCGTCCTGGAAGCGTCTCCCCGAACGGACCCCCGCGCAGGGCGCGCGTTCGCGCCCCGGCGAGGGTGGTGTTCGGGAATCGTTCAAACGGGCCAACGAGGTGAGGTTAGCTCCAACACCAAGGCGGAGCCCCCGCTGCGTGACAGTGTTTTATCGCCGCAACGGTCGCTGTAGCCTTCACCCCAGGAAGGAGTTTTAGAAGACGGCTCGGCTCTACACAGTGGCGCCGAGACGAGCCGGCAACTCGGAGGGGAGAGGGGAAAAAACGCCGCGCAATGACAGAAACCTAGCGATCGCGCAATGGTCTGGGCGCCAGGATCCCCACACCTTTCATAGAAAATAGTTGGGGGGGGGGGGAGTGCTTTACTGCAAGAGGGAGGAGGGTCACCCGCAGCTTTTGGTGGGATTTCTGATATCCCTGAATACTGTGCTTCCTGTGCCAAGCGTGTTTTCTTTTTGGTGATGGTGATGGTTGAATTTTTTTGGGGCAAGGTCGGCTTGGGCAAAGAGCGCCAAACAACAGTAGATAACACAAAGGAGTACTGAAACATGCGAGCCAGAAGAACCGTAAAATCAATTAAAGGCAATGGTGATGGCTGCTGTATAGGGACAGTTCTGATTATGCTTGGATAGGAAATGACGTTTCAAAATTTGACAAATGCTTAAAAACACGTTTAACAGAAATCACGGCATCGTCACCCGAAAACAACGATGGGTGGAGGGGAATGTGTTGTCGGTAGAGTTGGGGAAAATGTTTGTGTCGTGTTGTGTCGAGTGCCTTGCGTGTGGTTATGATGTGGACGGCGGATAGACCGTCCCGTACACAGGGGTCTTAAAGATCCAGTGAGCAGGTGTGAGTGTGCCATATGTGTGTGGCCTATCCGTAATCTAGCCAAGGTGACTTCTGTGTATCTGTTGCGTGTGTCAGTGGTGTGTGGTCCCAAGTGTGGTTTTATTAGGTGGAACTTGTTGTCGGTCTGTTTACTTCCAGTCTCTTTGTCATGTTTTGCGAAGCCCAGCAAACCACTAACATCTCTGCGACGCCCGAAAAAGATCCGAACGTCAATGTCCCAGAAGTATTTCTATTACACATCCTTACAACGTGAAATATTTTTATGAAAATTTTTGGATGTTGAGATAATGTTGCTGGTACCTTAATGTCGGACGTTCTTTCAACTATGTTAAAGACGTACTCTCGATGTTTCTGCTGCTTCATTTGTGGACGGTATTTAGACGTATTTTGCTTACGTTGTTCAGATGTTGCTGGTATGTCCGTTTTTTACTTCGTACATATCTATCACAGTTACATTTATTTTAGCTATATCTGCTATAGTTTATTTTCAAATTCTCCGCAGGCGTACTGTTTTGAAGTTACCGAGGGGTTTTGTATGTGTTCTGTATGTGTTTTGTACCGAGGGGTTTTGTGCAAGTTTTGTAATCCACCAATATTGCTTTTACGGAAATATAAATGTGGAGGACATAATAAAAAAAACCAGACTCAACATATGCCTGAACAAAATTTGATGCTCATAAGAGTTTTTACTCAGTGAAACCACCATTTTACTTGGTCGTTCTACCTTCTTAATGAAAATAGGTGTCTGATGTATGGCTTGATGTCAGTGTAGGGAACTGTTGTTATGTAGACTGTGTCTTGCAGTGCAGCACCAGCAGCCATTTTATCCGCAGCCTCATTACCGACGATTCCAGAGAGGCCTAAAATCCAGCATAGAGTTATTTCCAGGTAGGAGTTATATGTATATATAATGGCCTAAAAAAGATTAATTACATGGTTTCTAGATCGCTTTCGACATGAGAAAGCACGTACAACACTAAAGGAGTCCGTGTGTGCAATATACTTTGGTGTATTTGGTGTTGGATGATGGGATGTAAAATCATTAATATACCGTGTGCTTCTGCCGGGAAAATACTGTTATGGAAATTCATCATTTTACAGCCATGAAAGTTCTCTCAGTGCGCAGCACAAGAAGCAGGGGTAGCAGTCTGACGCGTCGCTGTAAAATTCTGCAGACCGGTACTTGTCCTGCAGAAACAAGCAATGCTGCGGAATTTAAATTCTTGGGGCCCTGTTTTTAACAGTAGAGCTGTTTAGGAAATCGTAATTTTTCGTGTCCGCAGTTACAAAAAAACCATGAACAGCGACCCAGACTGGTCGCTGTCTCAATGAACGGCTCCGGGAGCACAAGTACGCGTGCTCGTTGATAAATGCGCCGAGCAACTTGGCACAGCATTGTGGAAGGTCTGGATGCACGCCTGAGTACGATAAAACGTCAGTGCTCCTGAGGTCCAGAAACAAGATGCAGCGCGAGATATGGGAAACATACAGCATGGTGTCTGGTAAAGAAGGGGAATACGTCAGCGCACCATCTATCACATTATCAAAAAGAGAAATAGACTTCTTGTCGCGCTAAGAACTGAGCACGCGCTCCTTGTAACACAGTGTGCAGTTGTAATCACATACGTTCAATCTTTTTTGTATCTTTTTGTATCTCCTTTCCACACAAGCACGTGTGTATATATATGTTCATCCACGTAAATAAATCAGTTGTTAGTTTGCGCTTCGTCCTGCGTTGTAGTTTTTCTCGTCCTTGTTTACTAGTCAAAGTTTAAGCGCTTTCCATTCAAGCTATGCATAACCAACTAGCCCCAACAGATGCCCTGTTAATGAAGTCGGGCTTACGTGCGTGATAGTGGGCGTGCGATCTCGGAGAAACGCTGCAACGTAGTTGAAGGTGCGAGACCCGCAGTGGGTTGCGTTGAGCTCGCATTCGATCACTTGGTGAATAACGTTGTCGAATGCGCATCTTGCGTCGAGCACACCGATGGTGTGTAACGTGGTGTGGCTGAAGTGGTCTAGCACCTGCTCCTTAAGTGGTAAAAGAATGTCCTGCGTGAATCATTTGGTGGGAAAACCAAACATTGTAATTGGGTATAGATGTTTTTCTTAGAGATAGTCAGTGAGGCGGTGATGTACAAGGCGTTCGAACAGTTTCTCACTGCATGGGGTAAGGGCGACCGGACGTAGCAACGTCAGCGAAATGTGTTTGTGGGGTTTTGGGATAAGGTGATTTCCGAATGCCGCCACTGCTCCGGAAGGGTGCCCTTGGTCCAGTGAGTGTTGAAGAGTTGCAGGAGAGATTCGATGTCAAGGATATCAAGGTTACGAAGAGGGCTGTTTGTGATGCAGTCTTTGCGAGGTGTGGTGTGAGGTTTCAGATTGGATAAAATGGCCTGTAATTCTTCCATTGTGAAGGGGCGCCGAGTGCGGGGTTGGGTCTGCCGGTGTAGGTCCGGGAGGGGGTAAGAACTAGGATTCGGGCGTGCCGAAGAGGTTTGTCTGGAGTGCATGGAAGAAATCCCTCGGGTGAAGAATTGAAGAGGAAAAACATAACGCCTCTGTCAGCCGAACACACAGCTAAGGCCGTTTATAGAGGAGAGCACCCCGGTATTCATCTTGAAAGAAAGGTTTTCTACATACGTATATAATCTGTATATACTATATAATTTACATATATAATGTTTTTATATATCTATAAATAGTGGTTGTTGGTATGCTATCTTAAGCGCCAGCGGCGAGAGAAAGCCACCCAACCATAGCGAAAAACACTCTGGAGAGGTTCCTAGTATCCCAAGAGCGTTACAAAAAAGGTGGCAGACGTGACGTCATTTTAGCGAAGTCAACTGCAGGGTTGCTGGCTTTTTTGCAGCTACGGTGGTTCAATCTGAAGAAATGCCGCGGACAATTTGTAACGCGATAGCGTTACTGAGCCCATGATTAGATCTTCCTGGGGCCGTTAGCCATCCGCTATCAGCCATGCTCATCCAGCGTCCGCCGAAATACGTAACCGCTACCAACCGCGGAAGCAACGACCGAGGTAGCCAGATGCGAAGGCTCGTCATAATCTGGAATACGTGCACCACCAACAGAAATGTAGGAAGAAAATACGTAGAATAATGCAATATGGCTTAGACCGACAAAAAAAAAAAAAGACACGCGAAATTATCAGGCGCTGCGCCTGCGCGGTGAAGTTCATCCTATGTTTTATCGGGGGTGAATGTTCGGTAGAACGTAAACAGCCGTGCTTGCATCTGACGCCATCATACCAAAGAGACTCTTCCATCGTAACTAATGCCGGCACCAATATTGGGCCTCCTCGATTTTCTAGTCCCGGATCGTCCACGGACAGTCCGAGGATTGTCTTTGGGCCGGATATTGCGTCATGCTTACGTAGCCGGGTAGTTCCGGGCAGTCCCGACGTGCTTTGCGTCACAAAATCGAGGACCGGACTACTTCCGTCGTTTCGAAAATCGTCTGCTACGCGAAATGTCGGCGGCGGACTTGCGCGCGCTCATGGCTGTCACAGATTTCGACAGTTCGGAGTCGGAAGACTTCACTGACAGCGACGAAGATGATGAGGTGGGAGAGTTTGTGTCCATGGTGTCGCTTTTATTAAGCAAGTTAGCGAGGGACGAGCGGCACCGAGTGCCACTCTACGTGGAAAGCGTTGTGCCTCGCTACATGGACTTCGAGTTCAAGAAGCTGTTTCGACTGCCGAGAGCTACAACAGAAGCCCTCGTTGGAGAATTTTCAACGTCATCGTTTTACCCGCAAGGTAATCGAGGCAGGCCCAAGATAACCGCCGAGAAGACTGTGCTGCTGGCACTTACGTACGTTGGTACGCAGTCGACTCTCTACAGAATCGCCGACAAGTTCGACGTCAGCGAGTCGACTGTACACGCTGCCATCACCCGTGTTGTGGGATTCCTGCTAGAAATCAGCGCTCGAGAAATCCGGTGGCCCAACGTCGACGAGCGTGAAAGGATCAAGAGCTCGTTTCTTTCTCTGCGTCGCGGACCCGGAGGAGGACTGCCAGACGTGGTCGGGGCAATCGACGGTTGCCACATTCGCATTTCCCGTCCCTCGGAGTCTGCGGACAGCTACTTCAACCGCAAGAAGTTCTACTCGATCGTCATCCAGGGTGTGTGTGATGGAGACTTAATGTTCACAGCCGTGTTCGTTGGGTTCCCTGGAAGCGCACATGACGCCAGAGTGCTCCGGGAGAGCTTCTTTTTTCGAGATGCGGCGCCCAAGTGTGAAGGTGAGGTTTTAGCGTGCCGTTGCTATTATGGAAATAAATAAAAAACACCATTGTTACGTTTGGTTTGTCCGCTTATGTATGTCCAAAAGCTTGGGCACGATGAAGCTAATGTTTTAATTTCACTATGGCCCCGTGCCCCCGGATTGTTTGCGAAATTGATTCTTGGAGATTTTGGGGACGGCCATCGCTTGCTTTGTTTCAGATTCTCGGCAAACCGTTTCGTGCCGCCGTTGTTGTACGTATGTTGGTGATGGAAAAGCTGTTTAGATGCGCAGAAGACAATCTAGATTATTTTAATGCGAACTCGTAGGCGAAACATTCAGCACATTCTTATCCTAAGCCTGACTGCTTTCAACTTTTGCAGGCGGATACCTCATCGGTGATGCCGCATACCCGCTGTTGCCGTGGCTGCTGCCCCCATACAAGCAAACAACGGGGAACTGGCAACCACACATGTCTACCTTCAACACCGCACACAGCCGGCAGCGGGTCGCCATTGAGCGCGCCTTCGGCTTACTGAAGACCCGCTTTCAACGCCTCCTCTACGTGGACGTGGCCAGCATTTGGTTCACTGTGGACATTGTGCTTGCAGACTGCGTCCTTCACAACATTGCAGGAAGTGCTGCTGACGCGATGGATGAGGAAGATGTGGACCTGGCCAGTGCGGCTGATACCTTGTCTCCAGATTCACCACAAGAACAGGAGACGACTGGTCAAGCAGCTGCGCTGCGAGACAACATTGCTCGCTCTTTAGAGTCCCATTAGGTCTAACAACGAGTTATTTCTTACTGTGTGTGTGTGTGTGTGTGTTGTGCATGTAGCAATTGGGATGGCGCTTTTTCGCACTAGAAACTTTTATAATTATTTTATTTTACTGTGTCTGCGTGAAGGTTTGTTTGAGTGCATTATCTGTATGTCTGACAACAGTAATATATTAACTAGCAACTTTTCATGACACAATAGTTTTATTTTACTGTGTTTCTGCAAATGCACGTGTTTGTTTGAGTGCATTATCTGTATGTCTGACAACAGCAATATATTACCTGGCAACTTTTTATGACAGAAGCGTTTTATTTTACTTTGTTTTGGTAAATGTTCATTTGACTGTGTGCACTGTACGTCTTTTTGACTGGCAATTCGTGACTGCGTTGTTCATTTGACAACAGCGATACAGAACTGATTAGCAAGGTAAGTTGACGGGTTTCTGGGGCATTAAACCAGTGACCATGGGCGTCGGCAAGGGGCTGCAAAAGGGGCACGACCACCGCGGGGTGAGGGGGAAACGACGCTGGTGGAGGCTTTGGGATTTGGGGCGAGGGTGAACCTCAACTTCAAGGTCATAGAGGTGACGAAGAGGCGACTGGAGTGGTGGTGGAGGAAAAGTAGGGAAGGGATGAGTACGCAGGCGGAGTAATCATACGGATGAGAATTTAGAACAGCGAGGGGAGAAAAAAACGGGGGTTGGGGCGATGAGTTTTTAAGCAAGGAAGAGAGGGAGATGGGAGGGAGGATGCAAATCTATTAGGTTAGCTGGGAGTAGGGCGAGGAGGCGTAATAAAACTGGCAAGTCGGTTGCTGACAACCGACGCCCCGATTCAAAGGGAAAGCCACTAATCATCATCATCAGCTTCATCCCTCCAAGCTGCATGCAGCCCAGCGCAATTGCCCCCCCCCCCTCGCCTGCCTCCCCCTTAGTGCAGTTGGTTTGCCCCCCCTCAAGACGAAATCCTGCCGACGCCTATACCAGTGAGTGCATCTTTGTCCTGTTTCCTTGCGCGCTTGACGGCAGCCCCGACTTCTGCAATTCAAATTGAACGCTTGTAATGGGAATTTTTTACTTCAACATTTCATTTCCGGCAGGTGCTGCAGAACGTCTCGGAAGGGTGTATAGCAGGTACGACGCAAACAAGATGCGTGATTTGACCGGGAAGGAAATTGACTGCAGATTTCATACGTACACATGGGCCTGGAGGCTCCATCGCCATCGGTGGTCCAACGCAATCATGGATGTTAATACAAGCCTTTTCCAATGACTGCAAAATCAATTCCCGTGGAGACGATACCTTACCATTGGCATCCAAGCAGGGCAGCTGTCAAAACGCACGGAGGTCCAATCTAGCCCATGCATTCTAGGCTGAGGTGTGAAGTTTACCCTGCTCCAAAAATGTTGCTCACAAGCAGGTATGGCAGCGGTTTCATGAAAACGGTTAGAAACTTTCCAATTCTGTGCATACAAACCATGTAACAACATAGAGATCAAAGTCACGTGGTTACTTCCACACCCTGTACATGCGTTCGGTAAAGAATCCAAACCGAATTTTCTGTAAGATGCATATATATTTGAGTGAGCAATTAAGCAAAGCATGCAATTCGATCGCCGTCTGCGCGGGTTGTGTTCAGTCACCGAAGAACATTACAGGGCATTCTAGAGTGGACATTAAACACCGGTATTTATAAGCGATAATTCTGTCAAAACTATTCACCTATCTATGTGAGTTTACAGCTCCGCGCATTGTGTGTCAAGAGTGTTTTTAGGCTTTACCGCCTTTACGTCAGCGTGGACTTGAATATATTACAGTGAACTAGAATGTATTGATCCAGTGGCGCGAACGGGAGCGCTCTGCCGCGTTCGGCTGAAGCAAAGCGCGTCTACCGCCGCCAGGGGCGCCACTGCGCCTTTTCCGAAAACGGTACCGCGGTTGAACGGGCCGTTGCTTGGGGCGCTCGCCAGCTATTGCCGCTGCCGTTTTTTAGTGTGGTACAGTAATTAACCTTTATGGAAGAAAGATGCTCACTTTTGTTGTCCCTGTACCTTTCTAGGAACGTTTTGTTGCTTATCAGACCCGTTTGAGCTATCGGGCAACGGCTACAAACAAAGTAGCGCTGTGTCGTCTGCTAGCGGCGCAGACATTCTAGTAACGTTGGCTCAGACGACACGAGGGGATGTGCGATGCGTTGGCGGCGCTCGGTCGGGCAGACTCTCCGTCTGTTTATGGTCGAGGCCGGCCTTTCATTTTCTGCGTGTTTTACGTTTCCGTGATGTTCCCCTACAGAAGCAAGGGGTATCTAATCGTCATAAAAATAGTTATTGCGAGTGCTGTCGAATAGAGGTTGGACAGGCGCCGGGTAGCCGCGATGTCAAAACGAAGGACGGACACCTATTCCTTTGCTCCGGGTTGTCACGTTACCCAGGTGCTCCCAAGGCGTCTTTGTTCGCCGCGCCAATGGACGATGAACTGCGCAAAAAGTGGGAACAAAATTGGGGAAGACTGGACAAACTCTTGACCATATCTTTAGCCGTCGGTGAGCGCCACTTTGGGCCCGAGTGCATATATATATTGCGGGATTAAATCCACGTAATAAACGGCTGTGAAGTGCGACTTGTACGCGGGAAGCTGTCACTGGCTCCAGGTGCTGTACCTACCATCCTGCCTACTGTGCGTCGAATTCTGTACGGAGCATGCAGGCGGAAGCCGCAAAGAAAAAGGCGGGCAAAAAAAAAGAAAAGAGTTCCAGTTTCGGCAGTCAGCAAGAAGCGACAAAGCTGAAGAGACGAAAAAGATGAGGTGCGCCAGCCACACCACGAGGCCTCTCTCTCTTCGCAGGGCTCATCAAATGAAGGCGCAAGTTCTGTGGAATGGGATGCTTTCACAATTAGCCATCTTCAAGAAGTCAAGCTTCCTTCGAAGCTCTGGTGCCAGCTAAATTTTGCCGGCGATCAAAACGTTCTTTTCGCTACCACATCGATACGAAGAGAAGAAAAGCTAGAAGTTTTTCACGAGAAATCCGTGCTCTTCTATCCACATGACGACAAAGTGTCGGCGCAAACATTTTTTCGTAGTGTGTTATGCGGAAGCGGTGAAATAGATTCCCCAGCTGTTGCAAACAGTGTGCTGCAAGAAGCTGACAGCAGTTCGGCCTGCAAAGGGGCCATGACGGCTACGGCGTTTAGTGATGTATTGCACGTGCTAACGCTGCATTCAGCCCTAAGTGCCTGGGGAAAGCTTCCTCTAAAGGTAATTTGTTCATTGCAAACTTTGCTGCTGAAAAAATCAGCCGGGTGCTACTGGACGCGTGAATACTGGGTATAATTTGCTTCTGTAGAGGCAAATTCACGAGTAGGTTCATGCCGGGACTTTATTACAGTAAATACAAAAAAAGTAAATCTATTCGTAAAGAATTAAACATACCAGTTGTCCGCCGGCAGCACATCGAACGCGTACGCTCGTATCGATCATCTGCGTAGGTAGCAGACGACACCAAACAACACGATTTATAGCCGTTTCCCTACCGCTCAAACGGGCAGATTTGCAACAAAACGTTCCTAGCAAGGTACGGGGATGCCAGACGCGAGTAGCTTTTTTTTTTTGTAAAGGGTAATTACTACCCAACATCGGAACAACGACAGCCATAACAACTGCAGATCGCCTGAAGTACAGCGATTGCCGCGGCGGCGCCTTTCGAAGAGAGCGCAGCAGCGCCACCTGGTGTTTTCTACACAGAAGAGCACACCCCTTCCTCGCCGTTCGCGCCACTAGATCATTCTAGTTCACTATAAATATATAACGTTTCATACGAAACTACAGTGTCACAACACACGCTGGTGAAGCTGGTTAATAAAAATGAGTTCCAGTGGTCCAAACGAACAAACGTCGTCGCATATTTGTTACAGTACAATAACTTAACACTTTGTGTACTGCCTATAACAAGACAATATAGGTAAAAAAAGGATGGAATAAAACGTAAGCGGACTCGTAAGTGTAACAGCTTAAGCCTGTTCTTTGCATCGTTCAGAAAAAGAATGAGAGAGAACAATAAACTACTTAAACACGCTCAAAGAATACTTTACAGGTGCAGAAAAAATAACAGAACACCAAAACATCAGCACAAAACAGATATAATCTAAAATATTAAAAAACATAAGTTGTGTTAACCAACAAAAAGTTGAGCATCAGTTAGCAGTGCGAAAACACTTTGTTGAATGAAAGACGCAGTAACACTCTAGCAATTTTGCACATTTTGGCGGCCTGAAGCGGCCGCAACCTTGTCGCCTATCTTCTCAAGCACGGCAATGCGTTCCCGGTGACGCCTCTCACGGGAAGCCTCAGCCTCTGCCCGGGCTGCAAGGCGCTGTCTGTGTCGCTCCTCAGCGGCCTGCTGGAATGCGCGGACACAGCCCGCGATCAGCGCGCGGGTGGTCTCTTGGCGGGGTTTTTTGGCGGCGGGTCCTGCCGGGGGCTGGGGCAACGGCCCGGCTTCCTCGGTGGTGGTGGTGGTGGTGGTGGTGGTTCCAGTTCAATGGCGCGTACCCACTCAGGGGGATTGGCCAGGAAATGGACGCCTTACCGAAAGAAATTAGGTAATTTTTGAAGGGAAAGAAAAAAATTTTAATTATTAGGATGGATTAGCAGTAGATGAGTAGAGAAATAAAAGTAAGGAGATTAGAGAAAGAAAGAAAAAAGGTAACAACGAACACCATTTAATGAAAATTGGAAGTAAGAAACACGAAGAAAGTGGTACAGACGAAGCAGTGAGCTTGGCGCGCATATTCTTGTCAAGAAAATCCAATGAAGCTAAATACTGTCTAGCACGGCAGACGGCCTGATTCCAGGATGAATGAGTGCAACGCACTGCAAAGATCCCCGTGGCAGAATCCCAGTTCCTTCGCCCCGAATGACAAAATAACTGTGGACACCGCTTCCTCGGTGTGGACACCGCATCAGGCACCTCTTCCTCCTCCTCGTTCAGTGGCTCTTCCAAGCTGGGGCTTGCGCACGTGCGGGTGCTGCGATCAGAGAATCACTCAGGATACCGTCAAAAATTTCGAGAAATGCTCCTAGATGAGCGTATTTCGTTTCAAAGTACGCGAAAAAATTGTTCGCGCAAAATGCGTTTGACGTGCACACATCGTAAATTAATGCATTTCGCTCAACATTACATTGTCACTTGAAAAATATTAATTTGTAAGTCGCGTGAGTGGCCCGAGAATTATTCACATATTAGAATATGAAAAGTTGCGAATTCGAAAACAAGGCGAAAGAAAAAAAAAACGAGATAGCCACTTTAAAAGCACTGTTTGGCACCTAGCAACCGAAGCAGTACAGCGACCGCTTTCCTTTTTTTTTTTTTTTGTTGAAGCCGGAAAATGTACCGCACTAAGAAGTGGCATGTCGACTTGTGAATTACGTTTTTAGGGCGCTTATTTGGTTAGCTCTTTTCCGTCAGTTCCATATGTGGCTAGAGCATATATGCTTGGACTCTAGCTCTCTTGACTATTTGGAGCTAAAACTGTAATTCACTCCGTTTGTGGGGCTGTCCTCTCTTCCATGCTTTCTGCGAGCGAATATATATACCTACCAGTGCACTCCCTTTACTTTCGATAAGTAGCAAGAAACACTTACTCCGTGCTGGTCCGCAGGATCCCTGGACCGCGCAGATACGTGGGGTTCATCGCGTGGTTTTCTTCAAATACATCCTCAAGTTCCCTGCACACGCAATTGCTCACACTGTGAGTGCATTTACATTATGAATGGCGCACACACCATCATGGAAGCTTGAAAACAAGCACAGCAGTATTGGCGAGGAGGGGACAGTTCTTATATATTCTTACAATTTGCTGCAAAAAAAAAAAAAAAAAAAACGCTGGGCCAAACATTTATGTAGTTGTTATCCATTTTGGAGTTCCTGCTCCCACACTTCGTCAGTTTAAAAAATAATGAATTTTATTCAAGTCACTTCGAAGAAAATCAAGTGCAGTGCTGGGTCATTTTTTGGTCTGAGCACATGTAGTTAATGATTACCTGCGAAATGGACAGGGCTTAATTCGCGCGATTGTTGCCTGAGGTGTTCTGATGCCTCGAATGTTTTTTGTAGTGTCGTTCCAGCGTCCTCCAACGGTTTTCCACTTGACTCCACGAAAGTGTAGTGCCAGGGAATTCATTGTTTAGGCTGTCGGCCAGCTCCGCCCACATCTGGCGCTTCGTTTTAGTCTTTTTTTCGCGGATCTTCTTTGAACTCTTTGAATTTTTCAATTAAAAACAACGATTTATGTCGAGGCCAAAGCTCGGCCGCGGCCGGCTCGTCGCGGCTAGGCACTTCGACCGGGGTATCTTCGCCGTTCAGAGTGTCACGGGCTGGCTGGCTGACCGAGGAGCCCGCAGCACGCGGAGTCAGGAAAACTGGAACGCCGTCTGCACACCATTAAAACACACAGATGTGCTGCGTATAAGTTCGCGCAGCGCCCGCTACGTGCGAAATTTGAGTCTAGCACGTACCTGAATTAACGTATACAGGCTCGCCACCGTCTAGCAGCGGCCTCTGGTTGCTGTTTACAACTTGAAAAATGGTCAAAACTTCGCTCTGCTCAATTGCGAATGCAGTGCTGGCGAGCGGAGGGCTTGCCGTTGCGCACCTCCTTTTTCAAATTCACCGCTCGTTACAGTGTCGTCTGCTAGTTGCCGGACCGAAATCCTCCGGGCTGGCCGGGGCGTCCGGGGATCGTCCAAAGCCGTCAGTCCGAGAAAAACGAGCGCGTTCGGGCAACTTCCGGACTAGTGGGCGGAGCGTCACAAAAAATCGAACGCTGGATCGGTGCTCCTGGCAGTCCGCGGACGGTCCGGGACTGATAATCGAGGAGGCCCATTGTGTCACATAACGGGAACAGGGGGCACAAGATTATCGCCAGTGTCTGAAAAAATCTACGAAGGTGTAGATTATAAGCTGAAAGGAAAAAAAATATCTCATAGTAATAAATAAAACCCAATGTATAGCACCTAATTACAGTAATGTTTATTCCCTCTTCGAACGTTTAGAGGCTCTTTCACCGCTGAGCGGT
Source organism: Haemaphysalis longicornis (assembly GCF_048455015.1). NCBI lineage: Eukaryota > Metazoa > Arthropoda > Arachnida > Ixodida > Ixodidae > Haemaphysalis > Haemaphysalis longicornis. The sequence continues at coordinate 118,137,587 of NW_027526361.1, read as the reverse complement.
TTATGGGGAAAACGAGTGATAGCACCACGCGGACAAGATAAAAAGACACTCAAAAATGTGCTTGATCCCTTTTTCATAGGAATCGGTAAAACACGAAAGTGAAATGTGCCTTCACAGGAGCAGTTGAATGTTTATTGCGCATTATATGAACATGCAAATCGCTATTTATATTTCGTCGGTATGGCACCGTTAGACGTATCAACATTATACACTGGATTACACGTGCCGGACCATTGCGCAAATCCGATTGAAACCCCAGGCGCTCGCGAACCGTGCGAACGAGACAGAACTGGTTGTCAGCGAATCGTTTGGTGAAGTCACGGTCTGCGAAAAGAGCACGATTTGCGGGTCGGCAGCAGTCTTGTTGGTGTGCTTGGCGAGCGACGTCCTGCTGGCTCGTCGCTTCGGCAAACGTGCGACCACTCCAGTCGTACTCTGTGGCGTATATGGCAAACGCCTGCGTTGCGACGAGCTCAGCTTGTGGAATGCGACAGGCAGAGTTCGTAGCTTAACTAGATTGTGAATGTGTGAACGCGTTCTGCTTCCCGGTGGCGTGTCTCTCGTCGAACCAAGCAGTCAGGAGAGCGACATTCGCCAGTCGGCGTCGTTGCCTTCCTGCCGTAATGCAACAGTTTTCCTACACGGGGCCACGGTGGAGGAATCAACGGTGGTGGAATACGTTATTCCTCCACTGTGCTCGGGGCCATCATTCCCGTAGCTTAGGTGGCGGACACATAAACACAGCAGCTTACGCTGCTATACATTGCCCTATCGAGGCGCCAACTATCGGCTCTTATTAGCATCATGACGCACTACTTCGCTTAAGCTCTCCCAGACGGCAGCACCATCTGAAAGGAGGAAGTTAGAGGGAAGGGCATAATGCGCGTTCCTACAGCTATCGGGGCTCGACTTCGTGGCCCAGTTGGAAGAGCGTTTCTATTCTCCCGTTGCGGCCAGAGTGATCGTATACGCTCGAATCCTGGGGCCGCCGCGTCAATGGAACTTTTTCTGGTGATGGCATTTCCGCGACGGATATGACGTCGGTGAGGTTTGTGTACCCCTGAATAAAATAATTTTGTTGTAAAACAGCTTACCAGCTAAAGATCACAGTGAGCGGATGAGGGCAAGGAACAAGCGGCTGTATCCCGAGGCTCTAAACTTCAGGTCCCCTCTGCTGCTCAAACTCCCAATATTTTGAACTGAACACAGGTATCGCCTTTCTGTCTCTATCTAACAAAAAAATAAAACGTCCATACTGGTCACTCCACGAGGGGATAATCACGTTGAACCACTGGCCTTCTCGCTGAAACCCACTAACACCAAGCAGCCGCAACCATTCACGCTACACATATTAAGCGACACAAGCGTAGATGGCGTCTGTCTTTCCTGAGCCACAACGATTTAAAGCCTTTGAAGCTAGGCTTTCTCCCTTGACTGACCTTCAGTGTGTCGAAAGCAGAATTTGTAAACGCAGCAACTCCGTTCCAAAACGCTGCTTCAGCGTCGAAGTTACGCGGTTACGCTTTTCCCCCTCCTCCTCCTTTAACATGGTTGTAATCGCCAACACTCAGATAAGAACGGGCCCGCGAAAGTAATGTCAATGCCCACAGACGCATGCGCGTTTGGTGAGTGTGGAAAATAGCCATTTACCTGAGTGCTGTGTTGCGCCTTGACGTGCTGACAATTTTCGCTTGGGAGGACTTGGGCGAGAAGATCATGACTTACGAGTACACCTTAACGGGGTTCGGCGACTTCCTGGAGCAGCGGAGCATCACCTTCGTGGAACCGCTGCCTAGCGTTCGTGTCTGCAGTGCCTGTGGTGTTGTGCCTCCCGCAACAAGCATGCTGCCCTGCTGCCACGCCTTTTGTGAGCGCTGCAAAAGTGAGATGGCGGGTTCCATTGAATGCCCCTTGGACGGGCAGGAGTGCACAGAAGCTAGCGTTGTACTGTTAAACTTCAGCCTCTCGGAACTGGTACAGCGGAGAATTCGCTGTCCGAACTCCAGCCGCGGATGCGAGTTCACCGGAAAGCTTGGCGAACTCAAGCAACATTTGTTGAAGTGTTCTGGAAAAGTGGTTACGTGCGCTAAGTGTCGCCAGTGTTTCGCTCGTCGAGATGCCATGAACCACTACAGAGAATGCACCGGAGAGTTTGGGAGCACTTCGGCCGTGAGTACTGTCGAACATCCTAGTGCTATCGGAGTGCTTACCGATATTAGGAAAGATCTCAAGCACTGGCGGGATGGGTTTGCGGCTGACGGAATGAAAGACGGTGCTGGGCTTTGCGACGTAGACTCGGTAATTCAACGGCTGGAGGGTCTCGAAACTGAGCTAGTAGAAGGGACGAAAACGGACCTCGGCCAACGACCAGAGTCCCCTTTTCAACGTGCATCAAAAGCTCGAGGTTCCCCGGTGCCTTATCGTGCAGCGTCCAAAGCAGGCGCGTTTGTCACCATGTGTACGTTTGTTGGCGTGTACACCGCGTACGAGAAGTTGACCAAGGAGAAAGAGTCTCCAATTACGTGCGAAAACGGCGTAGTTGGCGGATACAGGTTCCGACTTGACTTCCTGTTTTCCAAGAAAGAAGATGGAGAGGAAATTCGCTTCGTACTGTACCTGGTCCATGGGGATTGGGACACTTACCTCGACTGGCCTTTCTGCAAAAAAGTCACTCTAATACTGACGCACCCGACAGACCAAGAAAAAGATGTCACGTTGCCAATAGCAATGAAAAGCGATAAAGTTGTGAAAAAGCCAGCACCCGGGAAAGTCAACTTTGGCGGCCAGACGGACAGGGTCACATGGAAGAGCATTGAGCTTGCCGGATTTATCGACGAGAATAACTTGTACGTGAACGTAGAGTTTGACTGATGTGTGACACGTTGTGCCTGTTTTTTTGTATTGACAGTCCAGTTGTCTTGAAAACCAGTTAAGTTTGTTAAACAGGAACCGCGGAATTCTCATGCATAACTTACCTAGACAAGCAGTCTTATGAAATCATAGGGAAGTACTGTACTGATTTTTCTTTGATGTTACACGGAAAGGGAAAGATCACTTCTGAAAGCGCCGTATTTATATTTTGTCCTTTCTCTCAGGTGACTGCAGCTGCCAGAAATTGTGTAATGTTGCCGCTTTTCTTGGAAATAAAATAGCGTTTCCGGTATACTCTTCTTTCCAACTTGCCTCCAAATCTCGTGGATGGGGTTATTTTGATATTTGTTCTTCCATTTAAAATTAAAGCGCCCAATCAGCACTAACGTATTGACTCCTGTACATCATGGCAGATATGTGCTGACACATGGCAGAAAGCATGCGCCCGTTTGACATACATATTTCGAACCACGCGACAGCGTTTATCATACTGTCGCCCATACTTTACCGCCAACACGAACAACCAGAAAGCAGATGGCCTGTAGAAGTGTCCGGTGTACTGGTTTGTATTCTGTCGAAGCTGGTGGGCAGCCGAAATGTTTGTGTGCAAAAATAAATGTCCACAGTGGAGTAACAAGTTAACGTGACGACATGCGAGCATAACAGGCACAAGAAGCTGTCGCGTGAATTTCGCCCACTCTGTCAGAGTAATTCGCGTAAAAGACGAAGAAACGAGAGTGAAGGATGAGTCTCAAACACAATGTAGGAGTAACGACATCTTGGCAATTAATAATCCCCCTGTGACCAGTATTCAACCGGAGTCCTCCACTGCAACGGGCCTTATCCAATTTAGGCTTTGGTGAGCGGATTTACATTCCCAACTGGGACTTGGAAGACGTTTGTTTATTTTTGTGTGTTGGGGGGGGGGATATGGGGGTATGGGGGAGGGGGTGGTTTGGAGGCACTCTACCGCGGTCTTGTGCCACGTGCTACCGTTTCCGACGGGGTAAGCATGGTGGTACCCTTGTTCCAGGGCCGGAATTTTTTTTTTTTTTGTCACATCCGCGCCTGCTCTACCGAAGGTGTTTTAAAGCACCGACATGGTGGTACCCTTGTTCCAGGGCCGGAATTTTTTTTGTCACATCCGCGCCTGCTCTACCGAAGGTGTTTTAAAGCACCGACGAAAAATTCACAGGGTCTGAAATGTTACCCCAAAGATTTCTTGAAGCTGAAAGCCCGACTGGCGATGCATTACAGACAGACACTAGTGCTCATGTATTTCCCGCTTTGTGATGAGTCCTCACGGGGCGCGCACCTGTTTCGACAAGTTGGAGCATTTCTACACTTGTGCTCTCTCCCGCGGCGCTATTTTAACACGAAAGTGTTTTTTTACCGGGATCCACCAGGATCTGATTGACGTCATATCCGTCACGGGAATGACATCGCCAGAAAAAGTGTCATTGCCGCGGCTGCGTCCGAATTCCAGCCGGGAACTCCATAGTGCAACGGGAGGTGCCAGACGCTTTACCCACTTCGCTATGAGCTGAAGCACATACAGCAGTATGAAAGCGCCATATACCCTTCCTATAACTTCCTATATTTAGATGGTGCTCCCGTGTACGAGAGGTGAAGCGAAGCAGTGCATCACGATGCTAAGCAGCGCGTAAGCTGAGCTCATCGCAACGCAACCGTCTGCCGTACACTCCACGGAGCAGGACCGCAGTGCGTGGCCTCCGCGATCGGCTACCGGCGGCGAGCAACGGCGCGCCGCCGGCAGCAAATCGCGGAGGCCACGCGCAGTGGTCGCACATTTGCGAAAGCGACACGCCAGCAGGTTGTCGGGTTGTCGCTCGCAAGCACACCCACAAGGCAGCCCCGCAAATCATGCTCTTTCGCTGCAGTGGTCCGTGAGTTGACCAAACGATTCGCTGGCAACCCGTGCGGTTTCGTTCGCATCGTTTGCGCGTGTGGTGTCGTTCAGATCTACGCCGTGCTCCTGCGCGTGCAATCCAGTGACTATTGTTGATACGTCTGGCGGTGCCATACAGACGAAATATCAATAGCGATGTGCAAGTTCATATCGATGCAGGATAAACATTCAACTGATCGTGTGAAGGCACATCTCACTTTCGTGTTTTACCGATTCCTATGAAAGAGCGATCAACCACATTTTTCTGTCCACCATAGACATATTTGTTTTCTCTTCCGACGGGACCATTTACCGAACACCCTCATATTAGCCTTAATACAAATTCCCTTTGTCAACCACATTGTTTCCTCATTAATTAGTCCACCCATTTAGCCTTTTGAGAAGCTATATATATATTTCGTTAGTCGCTGTTATTTGTTAATTAACCTTTAGTCATCCATCGTATGTCGCTTAAACTCGCTGGAAATTTCCAGAGCTTCGGCATGTCTAGGAGGAGCAAAGTGTTTCATATCGCACGGTGTTACATAGCACGCTCTTGTGTTTACAATGCAATTGGTGTGTTCGCGAAGGACGTTGAATGTTGGCTGGATAATGACACACAAGGTTTCTTCCTTCATAACAAAAAGCCTCGAGCCTCCCTTGAATTAGCGAGCACGTACACAGAGCCATGATCGAGCCTTTTGTAAGATAGTGCGTACGGCGTTGGAAATAAAGCAAAGATTTGATTTTCTGAATACGTTGTGGCTCCAGGCAGCCTAAAACTACTCTTCAGTGGTTACGACCAGCTCGGCGCGGTAGGTTATAACCGACCAATAAAACGGTGAACACATCATACAACTAGCTTCGATTGGGGTTTTTTTTTATTCGAAAGTTTGCCCTGCGGCATAACGGTGGACGATTCACAGGTACACGAACAAGTTTGCTTCTCGTATAAAGTCCAGAAGGTACCGCTGAAATGGTCCACGAACCCAGCGCTGCAGGTCTAGAGGGCGGCCAGGGTGGAGGCCGGTTGCAAGAAGGTGCCGTAATCGGACCTGGTGCAGTCCCGGGCAGGACCACAGCAGATGCTGCACATTCACATTCTGTACGGCGGAGTCGCAGAATTGTGATCAGGCTTCCTACTGAGTTTAAGGTTTAAACAAACAGATGTGTATAGGCGAATAGCTTATACACAACGCCAGTGAATATGCGAAATCGATGCCATCTTGCGCTCCCCATGCGATATCAGAGAACAAAAAAAATTCCCCCGCATTTCCCCGAGGGGGAGAATGTGAAAGTGCGAATGCACGGTTGTCTGCCCGCTTGCGGCGCTTGCGCTCGGCCCCCGCAGCCCACCGCCTCGCCGCCTTCTCTTCCATCTCTTCCATCGGGTTTGTAGTATCACGTGTACACCACGCAGTTATCAAGCCGCTATAACGCCGCTGAGTCGCCAACGCACGCCGCTGACGACGTAGTTTGAATGCGTTAAAGATATAAGGCGCGTTCTGACACCGATATCAGCGTCGCGTCCATAGCTTGGTCGGTAGAGCGTCGCGCTGCGGCCGGGGTTGTATCATGCAAGATTGTATCATGCAAGAGCCAATGAGGGGAAGAAGGCACTGCTACCCGTATAGGCGGTATTCGTTGAAAAGTTTAGCGGTCAATTTCTTCGCTTGGCAACGCTGGAAACGGCCACAGACATGGCCGATGCGCCACAGACACGGCTTGGCTTGGGCCACTGCGGCCGCACACCGAAGAAAAAAAAAAACAACACCGGCGTTCGTCATCTGCTCCGTTCCAATCCGATTCTAAACTGTGGCGCCAACAGAGACGTTATGAATCGCACTCACATTGAACTCGAGGCAATACTTCGCGTTCGGCGAGGTAGAGTTTGTAACGTGAAACAGTCATGTGTTTCATAGTCGTGCTTAGCATGGGCAAGTACCGCCATCCCGCGGAGCCCGACGTAACGAGTGACGGCGCACTCGCACGGTTGCATGGAGGAGAATAGGGGTGCCTGATCTGCGGGCCGTGCGCACAACGTCGCCTAGCAACAGACGCTTGGCCACAGAAATGGCGGCGCACACTTGGTTGCCTGCATGCATTCCATGTCATTGAATACCGGCTATATCCAAAGTTCTGAAAACAGCTGCTGTGTAAGTTGAACTGCCCGCTAATCGATGCTCCCGTGATCACCTTCAAAGTGATCCCGACTGTACATGATGGTGTAGCGTGGTGAAGTTCTTGTGGGCCTCGGAGGCAATGCCCCCCTTCCTCGAACATGCTACGACAGGCCGAAGTGTGTCTGTCGCACGGGCGGTGACTCACACCGCGGCAGTTGCGACAACGGACAAGCGGAGGGGGGGGGGGGGGGGGGGGTCTAGGCACTTGAACCTGCCAGCGGACGCCGCTTGCCGAGATCTCCTCTCTTCCTTCTCTCAGACTCTACGTGCGCCGCTACTGCCGGCTGTCACGAAGCAGGGAAAAAGCGTTAGAGTGTGTTTGGGCCGTGTGAAAATGCAGTGGGGAAGCAGCGGAACCGTTACTGCTTCTGTGTATAAAACCCACCATCTTGACCGTTGGAATTAGTCGTCTTTTGGGGCTTAACTATGCTCAGCTCTGCCCGTCGGCTCCTTGCTGTTTCTGTATCGTCACTTTATATCTCGCCCCATGCAGTAAAACAGTTGTTTTGCCTTCGGCTTTATGACTTCAACACCAAGGCACAAACGTGTGCCGGCCGCTGGTCCACCACGCCACTACTACTACATGCCGGAGGTGACGGAGCCAGGTGCAGGAACACCTTCGCTAATGTAACACACCCTCTACACAGCAGTGCGACTGCACTGGAATTTAAAACATCAGGATCAGTGGCGGCGGAAATGCTGTTATTCAGATTTCTGAACGACCCAGAGGGCGGCCCAGGCCTAGATGGCGTACGGTGCCGATCGGCGTAAGCTGCAGTAGAAGCTCGTTAATTCGGCCCCCGTTAATTCGGAACTTCGAATAAGAGGTCATTCTAATACCCTGCCTTCAAAAATGTGCATAGCCTTATGACAAAAAATGTTCGCTAATTCGACGCGAAATTGCCCGCGCTCCCTGGGTATTTTGGCCCTGGGTATATGCAACGTGCGCCGGGGGTGGGTGGGGGAGAGGGGGGGTGGTATCCCGGTCGTATGAGGTCGGGCGTTCAGCAGAATAGTGCCGAAGGACTGGTAAGCAGAACAGTGCCAATTAATGCGTGTGAGATTCGATAGTGTAGCAGCGTTAGAGCCTTTTTCCCTCTAGGTACACGCCAGGCTCTTTTTGTAAAACCTATCGCCATGTCCGGGTTTACTTTGAACGTTCACATTATTGAGCAACTGCTAATAGGAGCCCACCGTTCCGCTTTCCTGCCCGGAATGTAGAATCGCTGGTTCTAATAAAGGCTTTGATTCGATCCCAAGTGGTTGCATTTTTGAATGCTTCAAACGTTTTCGGAGATCCATGCCACGTATTGCTTTCGCAAGTACGGGTCGTTTGGTACCTTTCATGTCGGTTTAGGTGCTCAGCGCAGCCTATTACGATGTTTTATTAACGTTGTGCATCGCGCCGGCAGTTCGGCCTTGTGCCTATTCTTACTTTCCAGCGAATATAGGTGGCGCGACGGGGTATCCAAAATGGAGGACAGGACGATGATCGCGACGTCGCGAAAGCGCGTGCGTCTGGAGGAAAAAGCCGATCCGGGCCCATTATTGTCTCTTCATACCATCGTTTCCCTTGCCGATGAGACACGAAAGTGCTTTGTCGAAGGCGAAGCAGTTTATAAGGCCAGTCACAGAGTGTTTTGCGGCATCAGGGAGGCCACCGATGACATTCTGAGCATCGAGGGATTGTGCCTGCAACCGAATGGCGTCACCAGCCAACCGCACTGCGTGAACGTTTGTTGGCACTGCAGGTTCCATAAAGGATGCTACACTTCCATCCATACTCGTAAAATTGTTCAAGCATACTTTACGAATATTTATTAGGCTCCAAGCAGAGCTCAGTAGACGCAACCGAGCACAGCGTTTTGTTATTGCCACTTGCGCAGTTGTGTCGGGTTAAGTGCGAATAATGCGAGTAACGTATAATTTTGTGGGCTGTTTTCACAAGGAAAGATCCAACGGCGTTTATGCATGTCATAGGTAATAATAAAAATACCGAAACTGAATATGAAACGCTGACGCCTCTACGGCAGGGCCTGTTACATCAGCTGTTCTGTGCTTTCAGCGCGCTGTCGGAAACCATGATGCCGCAGTAACAAGTTTTTTATTTATTACAAATACCTACATCGGCCATTCCTGTGGGGTGTTTGAGAAAGAAAAAAAAAGCAGCAAGTTCAAAACAGTAATCACACATAATGCTAAAAAGAGAACGAAGCACAAACAACCCAACAAAGCACGAAATGAAACTGGAAGGCAGCGTTTATTAACAAAAACCAGCACGTTAATAAAAGAACAATGACGCTCTCTTGTTGGTTCTTGGCTTCGCTTTCTTCTCGTGCGTGCGCATAGGAATGTTATGTGGCGGCACGGCGCCTTTCTTCAACCGTGGTTTCAGTGGCTGCAGACCGTCTATTAATAAACGACACACTCACTTGCACGAAAAACACACCATCAATAACAAGAGGGAGAACTAAACTTACGGATATTGCTTCGGAAGAAGTCAGCTTTCCTGAAGTGACTACTGCAAACCCCATTGTGTTGCTGACACCTTTTCCAATGCGGAGCATAGTTACGTATCCAAACCTTTCGGGCTTTTTTATCTCTAGGAAAGGTATTAACGCTGGCTTTTCCCGGCACTGAGCTTTTTCTGTACAGCGGTACACAGCACATTTTGCTTTTTGGTTTTGCGTTCTCAATCTCCACGTTTCCGAACGCTCTAGCTGCCTCCGCCCTGGACGCCGAGATCCAAACAGCTTCGGAAAAAAGGCGCGCGGCGGCGCCACCGTTGCTGGAAAGTGCGAATACAGAAAATAATGCAGAGGAAATGAATACGCGCTTAAGCTAGCTTGTTTCCTTTATTTTAAATGCAGATCATTTCAGTAACTCACGATGTCACCCGCGTTGACGTCCGTAGTCGTAGTGCGCACCATTGTTTCAACCCCTTTGTGGCTAAGGCGTTACGCTGCTGACCACGAGGTCGCGGGTTCGATTCCCGGCCGCGGCGGCTGCTTTTCTGATGGAGGCGAAAAGCAAAAACGCCCGTGTGTACGAGATTTCGGCGCACGATAAAGATCCCCAGGTGGTCAAAATTAATCCGGAGCCCTCCACTACGGCGCGCCTGATCGCCTGCGTTGCGTCGGCGCGTTAAACCCTACAATCAATCAATCAATCAATGTTTCATCCCCTTTGTGCCCCTCATGCAGTGTGACTGGTGACATTGATCACTTCATTATGAACTGCTCCAAAACCAACCCTGAGCGGACGAACTTTTTTCGTGATCTCCAGAAGTTAGGAGTGCCCCATGCTACATCGGAGGACATTATTTTTCCTAGGGACCACTGGATTGTGCGAAGAGATGTGTCTCATCTTCTACTCGGATTCTTGCAGTCCACTTGCAGCCCAGTGACATTGCGTGTCTGTTATTTTAGGACTAAGTGAGGTGTGATGACTTTGAGAGATTTGATATGGTATTGAAGACGATTAGGCGGAGCAATTGCCGGCAGCTATGCAAGGCTAAGTCCGCCTTATTCAACAATACTTACTACTACTACTACTACTACCCTCCCCCTACACTATATAAAAAAATACTATCCGGTGCCTGGTTTCGATCCCTCGACCCTGCGGGCGGAACGCAATGTACATGGTGCTCTACCCACTGCGCCACAAAGCCGACACAGAATGGGAGGCTACGAACGCGCTTTATATCCTTGACTCATTCAAACTACGTCAAGAAGCTGCTGATACAACGCATTCACTACCACCAACTCCCCAAACACTAAACGTTAACGCAATACACCCACCCCCTATGCGACGCATTTACTCGAGTCCCCCTCGCGGGGAGATGGGCCCAATTTATTTTTCGAGGCAGTTTTGCTGTGTGTGTGTGTGTAGGGGGGGGGGGGGAGGAGGAGAGATAGGAATGAACTAGAAGCAGCAACGTCTCGCAGCGCTTGGTGAGGTGAAATCAAAGCGCTCCTGCAACACTTGAATTAAATTATTACGGCTCTTCCCATGAACATTAAAATAAAAAAGAAGGTGGAACGGAAGTCAATAACAACGTTAATTTTTCACATCTACTATCGAAATGGGGTTTTATGCGCTGATGCTCCGCCTCTATTCAGCATTAGTTTCCAATCAGTGCGGCCCAAACCCAACTCTCGAACGTAAAGTCATATCCCACGAAATTAAAATGTCAAAGCTAGATCGTTAAAATAATCTGGGGGCATCCCGTACACCGAAATGTCCGTGCACCGAAATGTAAATGTAAATACATTTAAAATATACCATCTTTAACGCCAAAGCATGGATGAGCAAAGGGAAAAAAGCATTCATTAGCAACAAACAACAAAGTGTAAGAAAACGTTAAGAAAAAAACGTAAAAAATTGCAGGGGGTGTTTACAACTCTCTGAGAATGTGAAGGCGAAATTTTCTGTTGATATGCCTTGAACTTTCGTACGAATGTTACGGCCGCCCCCGCCCACACTTGATTAGCCCCCTGGCCATTTTTTAACCCCCTGGGACCATTTTTTCCAGGACCATTTCTTCCGGGACCATTTTTTTCTGGGACCATTTTTGCTACACCCTTATTTGTCAGGCGGAAATATTGGCGATAATTTTGGCCCGTAATAAACTACAACGTAGATTCGCGGGCGCGGTTATCCTTTCAGATTCTCTCTCCGTGTGCACCGCTGTAAGAAAATATAAAGATTCTTCCATTCTCCGGTCATTCAGTTCATTCGTTCCTTACCAGCTTCAGGAGATCCGGTTAGTGTGGGTCCCTGTTCATGCAGGGATAATCTTCAATGAGTTGGCAGACCAATTAGCGAATTTAGCCCTCGGGGGTGCTGCCGTCGTGAATTGCCCATTTGACAGCTTTCTGTTTGGGGGGAGGTTCAGTTGCCTTCAAGCTTGACAAATTAGTCGCCAGAATGGCCTTCGTTCATGCTCCGACTATATTCCCCTGTCCAGGCGGCGTTGCCCTGTCCCACTTATACAGGGTGTCCTAGCTATCATGCACCGAGATTTAAAAAAAGAGCAATGGCGTTACTCGAAGAAAACCTAGTGCATAAGGTTTGCATTACTGTGGAGAAGCGGGCAGTAATTTTTTCGTTAATGAGACTTAACTAATTATTTGTAATTAACTATCTAACTCGAGAATTACTGTCCTAATCCCTGAAGTGTCAATGAGGCACTTGTAGGTACTCACGAGGGGCATCTAACTGCGGTATTTCAGAGACGAACTAATTGCGTACTCATTTATTCTGACTCATAAAGAAAACCCGCGAAATATGAAAAATGCCACGTGACGGCGCTTCCGCGCGCATTGTAAAGCAGCGTCCCCAAATAAGCTGATTGAAAGCAACTGCTTCCCCTGTCACCCGCCCGAAGATACAGCACATCACCTTGATAATGACATGCATGGAAGGAGCAGCCACGGAAAGGTTTGCGGGGCGCGTGTGTAGATAAGGCACAAACTCGGTCGCGATTTCTTCCTTCTTTCTTTTGTTCATTTTATTCTAGCTAACTCAGAGGCAGCCTGTTTGAGGGCATTGCTTTACGATGCGCTCGGAGGCACCATCACGTGGTATTTTTCATATTTAGCTGGTTTTCTTTATCAGTAAGAATAAATGAGTACGCAATTAGTTCGTGGCTGAAAATATCGCAGTTAGATTCCTTTTGTGGGTACCTACAAGTTCCTCATTGACACTTCAGAGATTAGGACAGTAATTAGCGAGTTAGGTAATTTTACAATTAATTTGTTAGGTCTCATTAACAAAATAATTACTGCCCGCTTCTCCACAGTACTGCAAACCTTGTGCACTAGGTTTTCGTCGAGTAACGCCACTGCTCCTTTTTTAAATCTTGGTGCATGATAGCTGGGACACCCTGTAGAAGCCTAAATGCTGGGAATCTCGTAAATTCAAGGTGGAAATCATAAATTTTGATGCAGAATTCCTTCTTTAAATTTTTATCTACACAAAGCTGGTCAGGCTTTACCTTCTCAATGTCCTTTCTCTAAGACTCCCGAACCTATAAAACATTTTCTTTTAAATTACCGCAGCTTTTCCTCGGTGCGACGCGCGCACGTGGAATACTCATTTAATCGGCATAATCTCCCGTTATCTTCCACTGTTGTTCTTTCACTGGGTGCTTCAGTCCTAGGAGTTTGCCACAGAGATGTGCTCGCCTTTCACTCCTTTGTTGCGGCGACAGGCCGGATGCCCTGCTAGACAGCTAGTTCTTTATTCGGTTTTTTTTCCTTTCTGTTATATCCAAAGATTTCTTTTTTCTTGTCTCAATCTGCTTCTCTTAATTTATTCTTTTTTTCCTCTAAAATAAACCGGGTCACAGCCTGATCATTACAGACAGCTTCTTGGCGAATTCCCCACGTGGGTATGCGCCATGATTCAAGGGCCCAATTAACCAACCAACCAACCAACCAACCAATCCTACGTGCTCGGGTCTGGACACCCGTCCGGGGGGGAGAGAGAGAGAGAGAGAGAGAGAGAGAGAGAGAGAGAGAGAGAGAGAGAGAGAGAGAGAGAGAGTAAATGTTTATTGAAAATGAGAAGAGGTCGGCCTGAGAAATTAATCTTGGGCCTGCTACTTCCCTCTGGGGGGAGGGTACATGGAACAGAAAGAGAAAGGAATGAATATGGAAGGTATGGGAAATGACAATGAAAGCGGCAAATGAACTATGTACAAGCAGTAAAACCAATAAACGTGCTGAGGTACTTTTCCGTGACACTCAAGGGCCTCATCCTTTTTTGTGCTAGGCAAAAACTCTCTCCTAGGCACCCTGATTTTTAGCCCAAATCTTTTTCTACTCTCTGAACTAGTTTTATTCACTTTTTACTGGCAATCATTGGCCCTACGCACCAATTTTACATAACCATCTTTTCACAAAAGTTTGCAGCATATAACTCACCTGCGGCATTAACGCACCTTTATTATGGCACTCTTTGGCCTAGAAGACCTTGCGCCATTAAACACAGTCATCATCATCGTCTTCTTTGTCGACGGTTTGTTACAACCATATTTGCGTTGATGTCAGTAACCTAGAACTGGCCAATCTTCCTGAGTGAGCACGCGCTGCTTGGAGAGCGTCGTCATAGTCGCTGTCATCGCAATCATCATCGTCCTCAAACCCTGCCACGCGCCAAGCTGCTGAACGCGCCGAGGTCAGGCGTAATTCGGAAGCTGCCCCGCGTTGCTTTTGCGTAGTCACTGCACGTCGTTCCCCCAGCACCCCGAACCGCACGTGTATTGGTGAGTGGGCAGTTCATTTAGCCTGATCAGTGTTGTTAAAACGATAGTGACAAATAATCTGGAGCGATTGGTCGAATGAAACAACGAAGCTGTTTATCATTACACTATGCGTGGTTCTTAGGAGCATGGAAGCCACCCACTGGGTCTTGTGAAGTCAGATGGTGGTCGTCGCCCTACTCCTATCTCCTCTTAGAAACGGTTCCAGACATAACCGCAAAATCTCCTTGCTGGCCAGTATTATAGGTAGGGATCGGTACAATCGGCCTTTTTTCAATGACCACTACTTTTTATGCAAGCATTAGAAGACCCCAAAGGGAGCGAACGAAGCTGGCGACTTCGTGGGTTAAACTTAGCCGCTCCTCACGGAGTGCGCCATCCCTACACGACAATTTTTTGACACGCCGGTTCCCATTGTCGCCGGCTGCAATGAGCAGGTCGCTATTTATAATGGCAGTGAACTTCGTGTTGATATGCGTACGCTTTTCTGCGCGTATCAAGGCGTTTCCTCTATTGCAGGCGGATCTGTACAGCGATCTTAAATAGGCGTTCTTGGTGCACGCTTACTTTGAGCCCAAGACAATTCACGTTCGGCAATGGCAGATAGCGCAACAGCATTACTCCAAGGACATTCAAGTGGTATTTGTCGCACACGCATTGATTTTTTTCGATGAATCCCGAATGAAATGAAATGCCTCCACTAGCCGACTGAATAGCTCATCAACCGGGGACGTAGTCTGGAAAGAATTCCAGTCGTAGTGATCAACTTCCAAGTCAAATTTGTTCTATCAATTATTTCAACTCGATTAGATCGAAAGGGGTCCGGCCACATAGCCACGGACGGAGAAAAGATACGACAGCCAGTAGAAAAATGATCTGGAGTCCAACAAATGGCAGACTTGGGTATAGTAGCCGTCCCAGGGCAATGCTTGCGGGGAGAACTATAGTTCATCTCACAAGCTAGCTGCAGCACTGTGGAGGCGACATTGTTGTCCCCCTCAGGGCGCCTAACTCACCGCGAAGGAAACGACAAAAGGCGCCGGGGCTGTGCGGTGCCACTTGCCGAGAGGGGAGAAGGGAGTGTCCTTTCAGGACCCCCTTCACGGCGGATTAGGCGCCCTCAGTGGGCGCACTATTGATAACAATGTAGCCTCCACAGTGCTGCAGCTAGCTTGTGAGATGAACTATAGTTATCTTCGGGCTATCTTATTGAGCCACTGCCCCCGCACCGAAGCCATGGGGACCTGGTGAAAAGAAATCGCGCTTCGCATGCTCCTGGCGGGCTTGCTGAGCTGTATATGCAACAAATACCATCACGTACGATATGTTCACTGAAACTACGATGCAAAGATATTGCAGGATCTTTCAGCATATTCTTTAGTGAACACGTTTTTTTCGCCTAGGTTTATTGCCGAGCCTACTGCCTAAATCCCCTCTAACCAAAAACTTCAGCGTCAGACTCACTGCAGCTACTTTTTCAAGGATAACTGTTATGCTACTGTTACCCTGACTCAGAAGCTTAAGGCCAACCAAGACTGCGCGGGAAATTTCTGGCGCATGCTTTTTTAAATGCAGAGCATTTCTTTAACTCACGATGTCACCCGTTCTAGGCGTCCGTAGTAGTCCGCATCGCTCGCCTCGACATGCCCGGCTCAGACGTTTCGCTATCGGCGCGATCAACATTCGATAGCACGCCCAGGCACGTTTCAAGGACACTCTCCCCTCTCTCGGACTCAACGTGCGCCGAGGCTGCCAATTTTACTGCTGACGAGCGCTCTCTCGTCAGCAGTTGCCACAAGTGCAACAACATTAACGTAACGCAAACTACTTAAAGGGAAGCTGAAGCGCTTTCCAAAAAATTTGAGTTAGATTAACAGTTATATAGCTTCTTGCGCGCTGATTCCGAATATCACATTGAAATTTATCGTACATGAGTCCAAGTAGCATTTATCTTGCAAAAAGCGCGGCCCCGTTTGAAAGACGCGCGCTTTTCGTCTTTTGACGCCCCTGATTGGTTGCGCCCGTCATGACGTCAAGGGAGGACACCCTTCGGCCGCGCGGGTTGTCGGAAGCATTGCGAACGATCGCACGGTTGCCTTTGCGGCAATTTAACGTGCAGTTTAATTTTTGCACATGACTGGAAGTTTGTTTTATAATTTCCCGTGCTGTTGGTTCAATTATCTTGGAGCTTAAATTTGCTTTACACGACAGAGAACCCCAAAGCTGTGACTGTGACGTCGACTAGTGGGTTCCATCAAAATATTTTTGAATTAGGCAACCAGCATAGGGGGATTTTATACCTTCCTTAACTGTTTCTTATTATACACAAAACCATTTATGCCGAAGATTAATGGGCGTTTTATGAACAATCTACCAGCGAGAAGCACGTACGTGCACTGCGCGAAAAAATAGCGTTCATGCGCTGTAAACGAATATGCGAGACACATCTTGCCGGCACACGCATAAACCAACAAGCAGACTCTGCTTCCGAATTTCATTTGTTCATTGTCGCCCACCCCAGCCCCGTTACTCATCCCCGTACACAGACCCACACGCGCGCGCCATTTCGGCAGTGGTGCTACGGCGCCTCCGCGATTGCTAGCTGCACTTCGATGAGTGGCGTCTTACTGCTTCACGTGCATTTATTCTGAAAACACTGCAGCATACTAGTGCCTGCTCAGCATTATTGGCTGTAGTAGGCCTTGATTTTCGCTTGTGCGTTGCGCATATTACGGCCACCTCGTTATAATTAACAGACCAGTCGGACAAGGCAGTTACGTTGTAGTTACGTTACTTTAGGTAACAATCACCAAACGTTTGTGATAATGAATCGTTGGCCTGTTTCAGCATTTCTAGATTTAAGCATTTACCGCGCTAGTCGGACAGAGGCCGTATATTTACTCTTCGCTCGTAATTTTTTTCGTATCATCATTATATATATCACCAACTATCACTGGAGCACACTTGAGGTTCAGTGACAACAAGTGCTTGCCAGGTTATAATATGCAGCCACACGGAATCTTGGGCAAAAAATTAGGCCCCTGCAGTCAACACGAATTATGGCACGGTGGTGATTCGGAGTGGTGTTTTTTTTTTTTTATTCCAGACAAACATCACCTTATCGTGACATGTATCCTTGCAAAATAAGTAATCTGGTTGTCTCAATTGGTTCTTTTACTTTGTAGGAATACTGTTTCCTCTTAGCCGGGAGAGAACTTCTATCAGGATTGGCCCCTTGTTTTAGTTTCGCCAAAAAATTGTTTTTTTGAACACTGTCCTTAGCCCATAGGGAAAGAAAACCGACGCGTTTAACGAAACAAGTATTTCCTGAACAAATGTGACTTGGTTTCTGGAATGGAATGAAACATCCCCGGCCAAAGTACAGCAGTATTCCCCATCCTTCCTAAATCTAGAATCTAATGTGAACATTCACGTCCGTCGCATAAAAAAAAAAACCGCATTGGAGCGGTTTACAAAGTATTTAACGTAGTGTAGTATATTCTCTGTCATCAAGCACAGCCACCTCGGCTGTCGCTTCCGTATGTTATCAAGCATCCCGGCGTGGCATTATTCTGCTTAGGTGCTTAGGAATACGGCATGATAACGTATGCCTCGTTTGGCGTTCGTGCATACTTTTTGAACACGAAAATTGTACAAATGAGTGCTATCAACCACAACAACAAGTATCATTCACAAGGAAACACGGCGAAAAGAGCATGGCCGAGGCGGCCGATCCGGCCGGAAGTCCAGGTATGACGTTTTTCAGCCGGTTTTCGCCCGCGCTCTTCGGTCTTCCGGCATCGCGCGGCGAGATGGGGGCGGGGCATCGGGCCACTTTTGTTTGCTCATTGCGCCGCTTCTATTGCATGTATTGCGAAAATATTTCGTACACATGAACTATTCAATGTGTACTTGCTGCTAATCAACTTTTCTTTTAATTCTAAAACCGCTTCACCTTCCCTTTAATGTCGTGCGCCCCCGGAAAGGCTCTGCATTTGATCGTGCCCCTCTCGAGGGGGATGTTTCACTGCGTCGCCATGCGAACAGTTTGCCACGCTTTAGTTTCGAGTTCGCCGCCGCTCGCTTCTTGTTGTCATACTTGTGCTATGCGTGGTAACCCCGTAGAAATTGACCACGCGCCGAGTGTTTCTCCCTCTTTATTTTTACTTTTTGATGCATTATATAAAACAGTGCGCTCAAGGTGCTTCTTCTCGTTCCTTTTTTTGCTCCATGGTATAGAACTAAAGGCGCTAAATATTTCTTTTTGTTATTTCGGATGTACGCGCACTATCAAACGCGTAGAATTCTATGGCACGCTCAAGCAAAAAGTTAGCGGCGGCAGGCAGTTTTTTCCGGACGATATTCGGGTGGGTTGCCGTTCGGTGGACGCCGGCCGGGTGCGTGCTTTCGCCACCATAGCTAAGTAACAATTGTGCGTTAAAAAAACTCTTATCTGAGCCCACTGGCGAACTGGCAGAATGTGTGGACTTCCCCCAGTGTGAATCGGCTAAGACTGAGCCCAACGAACGGAGAGAAAGACGAAATGACAACGATGGCAGGCTGTTGGGAATGACCGTCCCAGCGCTGGTACCAATGTTGGGACTGGGCATCCCACCGCAGTCGCCAAAGTTGTGACTCGCATCCCAGCTTGTCACCGATGTTGGGAATCAGCCATCCCGACGCTGTCTAAGCTGTTGGGACTGGGCTTACTCACCGCAGCCACCACTGTTGCGACTGCCCATCCGAGCGCAGTCACTGGTCGGCGACTCTGGCTAGTTTCGGTTTCAAAATTGGGGCGATCCTAGCGGCAGGGTGCTGCGGCGTGGCCCTTCCCTTTCCCTCATCGTTTCTTTCTTTCCACACCATGCATGCTTCCGCGCCTCCTCACGCATGCGCAACAGCTCACCGGCGCCAATATATATATATTTTTTTTCTCTGGGCGCGCACGGCGGGCCACTTCGGTGCGTGCGTAAGCGAGCCGGCGTGCGAAGGGCTGCGCGGGTTGCCTAAACGCCTCCACGGGCAGAAAGTTTCGCTGCATTATAAAATGTATACGAATGTATTCTAAATATGGGGCCGCGGGGGAAGGAGCGTCACCAGTCCTGCGCAGCTCTGTGGTGCAGCAACACAGGGCGAAACAGTTCGGCCAAGTTTCTCGTCTTCTCCAAAAATGACAGGTAAGGCTTTGTACACGTTATAGTGAATTCCTTAGAAGCCGACCGATTGCACTCTTCTATTTTCACTTCGCATATGTAACGTGAAGTTAATGAGACGTGTCAGTCATCTTGGAGTGGAAACTAATGTGCAAATATATCCCAGCCTTGCAGGTACACAAAGTTTTAATAGAAGTAAACGCGCATTCGGCGCGCAGACTCTTGCTCGTAAGGTGATCTGAGGCGGCATTGCCGTTTTGCGATTGCCTTAGTAACTGCTTGAACGTCGATTCAGGATTCTTATCGATGTATTTTTTGTTGTTGTTTTGTGCAGTGGGTTTGAGTCCTGGGTGGGGTCCCAAGTCGAGGACAGTTCGAGACTTCATTGGACGTTTCCTGTGGTGAATCACCTCAACCCCTCCAAAGTTATCACGCTGCACCTGCTCACAAAGAAGGCAAGCTCAACTGTACGCGCTTCTTGTCATTGACTGCGTACCTATTACCACGGCGATTGTTGGCGCGGGGTAGCATGCCCTAACCAATTTTTCCGGCGCCATCTTGCTCCAAAACGGATATTTGCGGCAAACCTGCTGCCAAACGTTGCTTCAGTGCTGCGAAAAATCTGACGTAAAACCGCGGTGTTCAATGCCAGTCAATTTCCACAGGGAGCAGTGGAAGGCCAAGCCGAAATACATGCGTTGTCTGCAGCTGCCATTGCAAGCGTTTCGCTCATAAAAAAAAAAAAGGTAGCATTGCCGGCTTTGCTGTTCAATCTAACCTGCGCGCCCGCGCCATGTCATCTTATCGCGAGTGGCTTTGCTGTTCCATAGTTCTAAAGATAGAATCTATATCGGACAGGATGAGATAAGAGGCGCTGCCCAGACACCAGCTAGGGAGTAGCGTGTGACAACCTAGCCGATATCTGCAAGTAATGAGCTCGGTACATGCGGCTTACAATACACGAAAACTTTTTTTCTGCGCGTCCCCCCCCCCCCTAATAATCAGACTGTTCACGCGCCATTAAAAGAAAAGACGGGTGCGCTCGATTTTTGTTGCGATTGTGCTCTGTATTATACGACGTGGTTGCGCATTATTTTTGTACGCAGATATAATCTAGCAATGAGTGGTCAATAGTGCGGTTATTGTGTTGCAACAGTTTTTTCTCGCTGCATTTTGTTGCTGTGAACAAGATTTCTCGTAAGAGTTTGCGTTAACTGGCCCAAAAGGCAGGCGTTGAAGCATACCTGTGCGTGCTTTCTTTTAAATTATAGGTTCCCGTTTACTGTGTCTCTGACCTGAAACGAATTTTTTGAATGTCTAAAGAACATTCCCGTCTCGAGGCGAGCCCAAGAAATAAGTATAAATTGAGTGGAACTTTCAAGTTCTTTCCTTCTCCCGCCGAGGTGTGCGTGAAAAAAATATGTATAGTGATTAGAACTTTCGAAGTTATTCTTGCGTAATCAATTATTGTGTACCTAAATGTGCATCTTGCACGTTTTTTTTCCTATTCTGCAATGTTGCATGCCTAAATTTGCATGTCATATTTTTGCTTAGAGTCCAACAGAGTGTACATAAAATGTATGTGCATTATATTTTGTGTAGTGCATGTGTTTTCATGACTTCGAATCAAAGATGTCTTCATATGAATTTTGAATAAAAGAAAAGCGATAAGAATGTTTGTGTAACGCTCCAATTATTATCGCCACAAAGACAACAATTCGACACCAGAAAACATACTATTACCAACATGTTTTCTTCGGTCAATTGTTAAACACGTTACTGCACACACATACCAAACGACGGGCGGCGGCCATTCCGAGGCATCGCCGCCGCTCGTACAACTTTCGCGCCTGGTGCCATTGCCGAGCGGCCCATCAGGAGCGACCGGCGGCAGGCGCGGAAGTTGGGCGAGCGTCGGTTGCTGCGGCCGGCGCGCGGCGGCCCGGAAGGGCTGCCGCGGAAAAAATGACGTCATCAGCGTCCGCGACGTCACCAACCTCCTTTCCCCCTCGCCACTTGTTGCCATGACGATAAATGCAACGTTTTTCAGACGCCACGTACCACTAGGGGAGGATTTGGCGCTGTTGGCGCGAATTACGCGGGACCATGGTGGATGCTAGAGAGGCTGCCCCGTGGCGCAGTCATCGGTGTAGCGATGTTGCCTTGCTCCGTCCGTTATCTACGCGGCGTAGAGCAGAGCGATGAAGTTCTCGAGCCGACGAAAAGTTGAAGCAACATTTATATACAGTATGTACAAGGGTAAGCAAACGTTACATGGCCCGCACAAAGGCGACAGCAGCTCTCCACTCGTTGCCTCCGATAAGTGTCGCTGAAGAATGCTGCCGGAGAAAGGCGACGACATGAATTTCGGGCGGGTATTTATACCCCAGGAATTCGTTGGAGCCCCGAGCAGTTTGAATTGCTCCAACCAGAACTTTCGCTGGCCGAAGTTTGAAAATCCGATTAATGGAAGTGAAGCGGTAGCGTTAGCCGAGCCGCAATGATGGGGCAAGGGTGGGCAACACCCACGCCGTCTTCGCGAGGTCACCTCCAGGCGAGTCGCAGCATGTCGCTTGCCGGTCATTCACCCGATGCACGATTCGGCCGAGCCGCCGCGACGCAAGGATAAGGCGACTCTGTGGCGCTGCATGTTTCAGCGGGATCCGGACAGTTTATCGAACGCCGTTTTATCGAACGCCGTTTTATCGAAGTCGTTTTATCGAACGCCGTTTTATCGAACTCCGTTTTATCGACGGACGTTTTATCGAAGCCGTTTTATCGAAAGTGTTTTTCTCGGCCTTTTCGAGTAACAGAATTTGCGGTACGTTTTTTTAATTTCCTCCCCGCTATGTAATTTGCAAATCTTGTCTCCACAGCAGGCCTATTTAAAAACATTTATAGTCTGTCTTCTAGTTGACTTTTATTTCCTGCGTGTTTTTTTGTTTGTTTTTGTGATGCGCGAAATATGTCACCAGAATTTTTTGCTGTGTTCATTGCGCAACTGGTACTGCCATAACGAATCTCCTTGTGTCTCTATCCCCTCTGATCCGAAGCATATCACGGCATTGTGGCGTATTGATTAAAATGCCTCGATATGCTTCGTACCTTTTTGTATAAACCGCTTTTGTGTCGACACATAATCTAATGGACCTTTTTCCAGTTGCGATCTGCGCATGCGCGGGCTACCGGTCCGCCATTCTTGGCAGGCGCCTCGGGCAAAATAAACAAAAGCGCGCCCCTCGGTTTTCTGCTTAGGGAGCGGCTATAATCTGCACGTTTTCTTTTCTTTTTTTTTCTCTTTGGACTCCTGGTGGTGGGTTCGTACGTGCATACAATAATGGCTTTCTAAGAAAAGGGGCGAAGACGCTTGAGACTGACCACGCTGCCAGCACATGGCTGCCAGTGAGGGGGTTACGAAAATGAAAAAAAAGGGGGGGTGGCGCTTCGAACACGGCAGATTAGTCACGAGAACGCTCGCCTGCTACCGTGACATTCATGTGAAAGGTGCGGGTGACTGGTCAGTGCGGGAGGGGCAGCAGGACCAGGATATTTTGTGCACGAGTTCTCCGAAAGCCAAACTTTCTTGGGGGGGGGGGGGGGGGGGGGGGGGGGGGTGTGCCTTACTGCCATTTTTAGTTCGCCGTGGCGGCTGCTAGAGGGACCGGTACTGGAAAAAGGTCCATTATCTCGCCGCGTATGTTGTACATAAGTAAATCACTTCTTGGCGCTTGAGGGTCCAATGTCAAAAACCTAATTGGAACGCTAGCAAAAGTCTCTCCCGATTTCTGCATTCCTAATTCTTAATGGGATCTGAGTTCAGTTGCTAAGAGGTTACCAAGCCTTGTACTACTGTTCTCGTTGCCTTGCATGAACTAACGAGAAAAACGTTAGGTACAAAATTGTCACGTACTGCAGGTTGGTTCGTTTTCATCTCCCTCTGGTTGCACCCCAGCATGTCTGCTGGGGTGCATGCTCTTGCCTTTTTATCATAAGGCATAAAAACAGTAAGATCAAAATAGTAAACACCGAAAATGGAGAAATCATGAAGGTCTACTCAAAATACAGCGTCGTGACCCGATTACCTCTAAATAAAAATGTAAAAATTAAAAAAATGAGAACGAGCACTACTATGGCCCGTGTGATTATACCTGAACAAGGCACACAAAAAACCAACAAAATGCGCTGCCTGGTCGGGCGTGTTCCTCCAAGGCCACCACGAAAACGTAAGGTTGGTGAATCAAAAGAGGGGCTAAGAGTGTTGACGCAAAAGTAGAAAATTATACGAAATCCTGTATTTTTTTATTTGAGCATGATTAACAAAAAACGTAAATTGTGGTGGGATGGGCAATTGTCCAGCTGTACTAGCTTACGAGTTTCCCTAGTGCGAGATGACCTCTGACGACTTGTCCTACTTGACGAGTTCACCTATGACGAGTTGGCTGTGACAGGTTCCCTTGTGACGATTCTCCTAGACTCCACCACCTCTGTTGGGGTCACACTATCACTGTCGGAACCCCCCTGTTCCAGTCACATAGCACTAATCTTTCAGAAGTTCTTGGCCCAACATTTCTCCAGATGCAGTGTGACCCCAAGGTCCGAGTAGGAGTCGCGGGTAAACCACGTGACTAGAACAATTGTGGGGTACAAGACTCTGGATCACGTAATGATGAACCATGGCGCAAGGGATATATTTTTCAACAGTAACCTAAACACGCCGATACACATCTAAGGAATATTGCGCACGGGGTTCGGGTTGGTACTATAGGGGCAAATTCTGTAATATAAACAAGGGGGTCATACATGCTTGAGTGAAATCAATAAAGACTCAAAAAATAAAAATAATTTAATAAAACAAAGGTTATCGAAAGCACTGTAAAGGCGCGTCAACATATATAGATAGGTTTTTTATGTAATGCACGGCAGAGACAATGTAGGAGGAAGGTTACTGCAGGTTAGGTTAATGCGATGGCCAGTTAAACAAAATAAACCCCGAAAATTACCATGCAAGCCGCAAAACCGCACTTTCGATAAAACGGACGTAGGTGGGTCGATAAAACGGCATTCGATAAAACGGCGTTCGATAAAACGGGCATTTTTTCGATAAAACGGCGTTCGATAAAACGGCGTTCGATAAACTGTCTGGGAACCGTTTCAGCAGGTTTCAGTCTGTCTGCCGCGGCCGGTTTGGTCTGATTTGGACTAGGCGTGAATCGGCCCCGCTGTCGGCACGTCGCCCCGTGCAACGCATTTCGGCCGGGCGCTCTGGCACAACAAGGCCGAGCAAACACGTATACAGTGAAGAAATGAGGATTAAATGCAGCGCCAGCCGCTTCAGTGGCATCGGAAGAACTAAAAAGAACCAAACAAGCAATAACAAATTCGGCGCGCGCCGTATCGACGCGCGGGGGCAGCTCGCTTTCTATAAAGCCGGTCGTGGTCCAGAGTAGCAGTTGTAAACCACTACACATTCTGATGGGGGAGGGTATGAAATGTTGCTCGTTTTCTCGATTGGCTTGTTGCTTGCACTCGGATTCTCTGGCGGCAAATACTGTGTCCTGACGCATGCGCCCAGCGTCTTGAGCGAGAACTGTGGGTTCTCCCTAGCCTGACGCATGCGCAATCCCTCGAATGACGTCAGTCCCCTCTCGAGAGCAGCTGCAAACCTAATCTTTACCCGAACACATGGTGGGAGGGAGAGTTCCCGTTGTTCACCGGCGCCTTATCATCCATCATGCGGTTTCCATGCTTGTTTTGTGGTTTTTCTTTAGACAAATACTGAGCTCTATGCTTCACGCCTGATTAGCCCGACGCATGCGCTTGCCGTCTTGGGCGAGGACTGCTGGGCCCTGCAAAGGTATTTGTTTAAGACATGAAAGTTTCCGACAAATGAGAGGCTAGCAGCTTCGCTGTAAAACTTACCAAAAGAAATAAGAAATGCAAAAAAAAAACAGAATTTAAACAAATAAATATACTAAGGCTTCTAGGTGACGTCGTACTCCACGTACCTATTCGATTATTTTGCTCATTTTCTCCCTACTTAAATTGATGATGATTGTAGAATTTAATGCGCCGACGCAACGCAGACGATAAGGCGCGCCGTAGTGGAGGGCTCCGGATTAAGTTTGACCACCTGGGGATCTTTAACGTGCGCCGAAATCTCGTACCCACGGAAGTTTTTGCTTTTCTTCGCCTCCATCAGAAAAGCGGCCGCCGCGGCCGGGGATCGAACCCGCGACCGCGTTCTCAGCGGCACAACGCCTTAGCCACTGTGCCACCGAGGCGGGTTCCCTACTTAAATTGCCAAATTGCTGATTTTTATCATAACAGATCGAAGCCGCACATACACCGAAACAATTATGGGTAGTCAATATTTGTTGGCAGGCAGAATTATTTTCGTCTTTTTTGACACCCCGCCCTCCCGGGCATCAAAAATAGCAGACCTCATTGGGGCCTTGGGCTTTCGCGTTTATAAGGCATGCATGGCATTCGGTTTCACATATACCCAAGGAGCACAACCAAGAAGTTTGGGGCGCAAGGAACGCACACTTCTATAGAATCGATCAATTCTAGCTTCCGCCAGAATTTCTAGCTCTAGACTTTTCTGAGCAGGGATTATATGCTGTGTTAGGAAATAACCCCTTGCGCTTTCTAACGTATTCGAATTATTTCGCGGTCTTTCACCCCAGATATGACGTAAGTATGAAACCGCCCTTGGCGAAGGTGTGCCATGTTCGGCCTATCACACCAAACCTTCCTTCACGTGGAAGTATTTCCATCACGTTTAGTGGTTCTTTGGGTTTTATTTACCGTTTACCGAGTGAGGGCTGCACTCAGAGATGTTTCTTAACTGTCACGTAAATGGACTCCCAGGGCCCCAGATGTGCAGATCGTAAGAACAGTCTCCCGATCTATGTCTCTTTTCAAATTCTGCAAACCGCTCTCATAATCACGCAATCAAAAGGGTAGCACATGTGGTCCACAGAGGTCACCATTTCATCACCTATTGAAATAGCTAATGAGATAAATAGCTGAAACCTAACGACTGAAATTCGATTATTTCAATCTATAATTTCGGCGAGCCAATTATTTCAGTCAGAAATGTCAGTTCCTATTTCAGTTCACTTACTATATATTTGCACGCGCTGTGTTAAGCGTTGTTTTAAGACATACATACATACATACATACATACATACATACATACATACATACATACATACATACATACATACATACATACATACATACATACATACATACATACATACATACATACATACATACATACATACATACATGCGTACAGACATGCATACATACATACATACATGCGTACAGACATGCATACATACATACATACATGCGTACAGACATGCATACGTACATACCAACATACGTACATACATACTACATACATACATACGTACGCACATACGTACATACATACATACATACATGCATACATACATACAGGCATGCATACATACATACATACATACGCACCATTTGGTTTTGTGCCAGTAATTAATAACTTATCCAATTTTAGCCGTGTATCTTCGCATCAAGATAAGATAAAAATAAGCAGCACCTGGATTACGGATGACGTACTTTTCAGGCATCCTGAAACATATTTTCTAGGTGCGCAAAACATCGAATGGTCGATGTGTGTGGAGATTCCTGATACGAACGTTTAAAAAGCAAATTTTGGGGTTGATAGATGTCTGCTTCTGGCAATTCTCGCAATACCCATCGCTACAGATGCCACTGAACTATTGCATGCGCGTCAAGCGATGCGTGGCCTTCCCGGAGTTGTATGAATAAAACCTTGCTTTTTACGCCCACCGGGTTATTTCCCGGCCATTAAATTGCCTGACCAGGATTTCTCTTTCCTCTTATTTATGACCCCGTAAACAGGCTTCGTTTTTATGTATTAGTAGTTGGGCATCCTTGCTTTAGAAGGAAGAACCGAAAGCATAGGACATAAAAATTACGTAAGGGGGCTGTTGTTACCTCAGCGCGCTGAACCTCATTCCCACATGTGTTATATGCGCTATTTCGTATTGTACAGTACGTTTTAGTTAAAGTATTCTTATCAGTAATATTTTAATATATGCCTTTATGGTACGTATATCTCATTTCCAGGTTATTCTGCAAAAAGCAAGCAGGATCCCACCTTACCTATCTTGCTTTTCCTTTCAGGCGAACCACCGAATTCTTCATCTGCCGGATAGCACCCGTCTTGTTCATTCTGCTTGTTTTATACGTAGGAGTGCTGCACACGAGGGCGAAACGTAAGTGACGGTTTCGTATAAATGTTTAAGAGGACTGCGATTTGGTCCAGTTGATGAACCTCAATGATTAAAGAACAGCGCTGAAACAACACGGTTGACTGCGTATTCGCGGTCATACAGCGCGACACAGGGCATACTGATACAGCGGTCGGCAGATTGTTTTATTTGGTATGCCCGAATTATGTCTGATTCGAGTATACGCGCACCTGAAAGACACCCTTGCATAGCCATGACCGAGAATAGATTACGCTTGTGCGGACGTAGCACCAATACAGGTTGAGCCGCCTCAAGTACCCTGCACCACACTGTTCCCTCAACAGATGGCAGTCGGTTGCGTGGAGACGAATACAGTCGAACACCTTCCCCAACCCCGTTCTCTACAACCGATATTACCCAGACACGTATTCCGACAGATGCAAGTGGTGTGCAGACAAAGCCACCCTACAACACATCATATGGGCATGCCCACAGAAGCCTCGTTCACCTAATAGAGCATTAAACATCATGACTCAGGAGCAATGGGAGGCCGCCTTGCTCAGCTCTAACCCCTACTTACAACTACTCATCCAGCTGGCGGAAGATGCCGCTAGGGCCCACGGGTTGATGGCCACCATCTAACGGGGAAGGCTAGGTGACTTCCTCCCTGTCAACCCCTTCCTTCTACCAGTTTGGGCTCAAATAAAGTTCCTTCTCTCTCTCTGTCTCTCCGCTACGTGGGTGACTGACATATGTTTTCTAGCAGTGTTTTTTTCGAAAATAAATTAGTTGCGAGTGCAGCGCTCTCCTGTCTACTGCTCGTCCTAGTCTACCGTGTTTATCCGCACTTATCTTTATTCGAGGCCGTACAAATGTATGGATTCCTTAGCTATAAATACAGCTGAAATTAGTCGGTTCTGCGATGGTCGCACTGCTGAAGCAAAGTTTGCCTATATATTTTATTTCTTGAACGATTATTTTATGCATGTGTCAATGCAAGTCCCAATTCGCAAGGTCATTAGATAAACTGATGTCACCTAGGCATGTTTCTATCATAAAGTATAGCCCTTTAAGAGCTCTAGCAAACGGTGAGGTAGATCTCTCCTTCTGGGTAGTACCATCGCCTAATGATTTCTTCAGCCAACCAAACAAAAAAAACTCAATGCGCAAGTCCCCGCAAGGTCTACGTTCTTGTGCTAGCGTTTTCGAACATACATCTTCCTTGTTGGTACTGTTAAAGTGTACGGGAAATCTGTTGGGAAAGTAGCCGAAGATCCAAGAGAATGGTAGTTTCTTTATGTGCTCACGGGTGTTTTATGGCTTGATCTACGCGAACTAATTTTGGATGTTGGACTTTAGGTATTATAGAAGAGAAATGAAGGAACTCTGAGCCAGAGTTCAAGAGCGAACAAATATTGCCGTGGCTTTTATCTTCCGAGGTGGAGTGACTTCCCTCATTCTTTCACACGGATCATTGCTTGTTATACTGCGTTATGTTCTCCGTGTAACGCTAAGTGCGCGAATATGACGAGCGCGCAAAAACACTTTTGGCGCTTTCGTAAGCTGCACCCTAGACTCTACCATTCTTATCCTCGTTTAGCGACTGTTAAGTAGGTCTGATTATGAGCCGTTCGTTTGAGTTGCCCCGAGTAATCATTTCGAGCTCATCGCGTGTTTCACCGCGTCTTCCACGCTATTTTAACTGCAAGTTGGAAATAAACAAATCGCACTGAGAGCAGTGCTCCCTGCTGAGTGAATTTTCTCCTTGTTTCAGGTGCGAACATGACGCGCGACCCGGTGCGAGCAAGATCCCCGCGTTTGGAACGACAAGTAGATCACGGTAAAAGGGGGTCATAAGTGCGGTTTACAATTTTAGCCCTAAAAAAAATTGAACTGCACGGGCACTTTATCTCGGAAAAGGTTCGAAGCATGTGCATCCCCAGCTTTCTCCCTCAAAATTCCGAATTCTCACGAACCCAGTGGAACCACTGCACGACAGTAATATTTCGCATGGAGCAGACCATCGGCTTGGACATGAACACTGTGAAAGAAGTTTCCAGAACTCGAAATAGTTTTTGCCTTACTCGCTGTCGAAGGTTAGCGCCCATACATTTCATTGGGATAGTTTCCTTGGCTCTGGAACGTAGTTGAGTTATGCGCAGAACTTCGAACTCCGCACAATGCAAGCTGTCGCCCTGAGTGTTAGCAGTGCCAAAATCATTTAAATTACGCTAAATAACTGCACAGTAATTACTTATGAAAGAATTGCGATGAGCCGGAAAGCTGCACATGAAGGAATTTGTAAAATGGGCAGCTTCGAAAACAATATTCTGATCATTTATTACCTGATGTAATCACTTCACAGAGTCAAAGGCGATGCGAGATAATGTCGTGAGGACTGCAGTTTCGGGTATCTAATGCGCTTTGATGTTGTGATCGTTGGGAGAGGCGAGTGTGGAAAGGAGTGCTTTCTTGTCGGAAGCACGTGTGCATGTGTCTCAGTTCCTGCCCACTCTGAGTGACCACTAAACAATCATCTTGCTGTGGTAGATGCACTGCCTCGTACACAAAAAAAAAACCTCATGCCCAGAAATTTGTATCTCATTGAAGGTATCTTTGTGTCATCAAGCATAAGGGTCCCCAATCCTTCCAGCGAGGCGTGACTGCTGACTGCTGCACAAGAAATCGCAGTACTGTATACCACCTACAGGGAAGCTGGCATTGTTTAAATACACAGTATATAGTTTTCATTAAAAATGACAGAACACTCACAAAATAGCAAAGAAAGCTGCAAAGAAAACTAGCCATCGTAAAACAAACTTGCGAAGAAAAACTGCGATCTGTCGATATAATCGCCGCACTCTGTATGAAATATTTAACAAATTTACGGTTTCGCGTGATCGGAATAATCTATCAATCGATACCGCAACGCACAAGTGGTTATGGTCCTGTTCACAATTAAAGAAAAATGAAACGTGCAGATAAAACATAACAAATTAAATAGCGAAATCTTAAGTTCGCGCTCAAAACAAAAAAAAAAAGAATAGCCAAAATGACCGTGAATCGAAGAAAATCGTCCTTGCACTCAATACAGGCGGTTAACCAGCAAGGCTGTGACGCGCAGCCCGGGTTTTACGTGTGACGCTTGGCCTATCCATTACAAAGTAACGTGTGGTCATTGTTTGCTATTGCCACGTTGACGCTCCTCTGCCGCGTGCTCTGCCGCGATAAACCAAGCCAGTCTCTGTACGCTTGCATCTAACTCCTCTGCAATCTGTTTATATCGCGCAGGGGGGTGTGGTTCCGCCGGTAAGGTTTTCTGCGTACAGGTGACCACCAGATTATCTTCTTAAGCCACAAAAAGCTTTGCTCGAAACGACCGATTAGATCCCTTTGGCCCCTGAGAAGCTGCTTTGAGGCCTCCTCTGGCATTTATGGTCAAACGACTCAAGTCAGTTTGGCACCTATGGTAGCATGATGTTTCAATGCCGAACGCTTACACCAGCATCGTCCGCTTGCACTGCTCCAAAGGACATTAGGTCCCCTCCCCATCTGTGCGTAAGATCGAGTGCGCATGAGGCATGCGTACTTTAAGCACTTCGAGTAGTTCGCGGTCAACATTGGGGGATCTTGACCACCAAGTGCTGAAGGCCTTGGCCTTGCACGTGTGTCACTGCCGCGAAAAATAGTTTTAGCAAGAATTACTAATCTGATAGTTTCTTTCGTATAATAAGCGGAAACAAACCCGCCATATAGGCAAGCACGGGTTCTCGCGAAATTGTCAGCAGAAAATAAAAGGCGGGCGTTTCGGGCTTTCATGGTGGTGATGATGATAATGATGGTTTGTAGTAGACGTAAACAATAGCAATGTAATTATCAATAAACCAACGAATCAAATTTTGATTTGAACAAACAAACAGGCAAGACGTTAACAAACATGCACGCCAAAGCAAAGTAGAATATAAAAATAATGATAGTCATATTATAATAATGATCAGCTCACAACAAAATACGCGCCTAGAAACCGCCGACAGATCTTTGCTGGCGCCTGAAAAATGACAACTGTTAGTACATTGTTATTTATATTAGTATTTTAATTCGCGAAAATTCGAAGCAGCCAACATTTGTGAGTATGCCCATAAAAGCGAAGTGAGAAAGGGGAAGGGCGTTTTGGTAACGGGTTGAAGCAGGCAGCTCCCAAACGGAACGGGCTGTTTGGGGCTGCATTCAATGGTCGAGCTCGAGCGTCGAAGGTCAGCTTCGGCTGATCCAACGGGGTGAGACAGCTGGATGCTCCACGGGATCCATTCATTTAATAATGTTTATTCTCTCTCTCTCTCTCTCTCTCTCTCTCTCTCTCTCTCTCTCTCTCTCTCTCTCTCTCTCTCTCTCTCTCTCTCTCTCTCTCTCTCTCACTCGGTTGCTCGCTCGCTCGCTCTCGCTCTCGCTCTCTCTCGCTCTCTGTCCTGCAGCCGCCTAGTCTAAGTGTGCGCGCTCTGTTCTTTTTCTGTGCTTCTTAGATTTGATGTTTGGCCGTTATAGCAACAAAGAATGAGTAAAATTCATTGCGGCAGCGAAGAAGCAAATCGGCTGCATTCGTGGCGTACAGCTTCGAAACTTTTCGACCATTCTGTATTTTTTTTATTTAGAAGTTTCCCTTTTTTCAGCTACTTGCAATAAAAAAACATGGATCTCTGGTTGTGTTGAGCTGGTAACAAAAGTCATCATGTTATTTTATAATTTCTTGCGTTTGATATTTATCCCTGCAGTGGGCAGATGTAAATAACGTTTCAGCAAAATGTAGTGAGGGAGGGAAAAAGATGTCTAATGCTTGGGCAGCCCGCAACTACAAATTCATAAAAAAATTTCATGACAGCGTTAACTACGACTTATTTGTGATTTTTTCGCAGCCCCTGAAGAGATTCTCCTTCCTGTCACAGGTAAGTTCCCTGCCACATTATAGAACGAAGCAGGTTCACGTAGATTGCTGTCGCTTGACTATCTGTTTTAATTTAAAACTGGGTGGTCTACAACGGTAGCGCCTTTATGCCTGAAAGTGATAGCTATCTCTGCAGCCTCCGATGCTCGCCTTCCAGGTGTGAGAAACCAACCAAGTGGATCTTGAGCAATAAATGTCTCGAAAAGGTTGGGTTCGCCCACTTTTTGTTCCACTTCGCAGATTTCAGCGTTCAAAAAAGGCACGTCCAAAGACGAAACGGAAGCTCTTGTAGAGCGGAAGCTCTGTGGAGCCATGTTTCGCAAGGTCATTGTTTGCCTCGCAGTTACCTTGAGCCGCGGGAGTGAGTAAGGCAAGTGTGACGTCACGCCATGTGGTCCGCTGTTCAAAGGTGTCGCAGCTGTGCTCGCTCGAAGCGACGCCGCCTCTACAAACATTGCCTAACGCGTCGCCCGCTTTTCAATGGGAACAGTAAGCACGCTTAGTTCAGCCACTCATCCGCTTTGTGGCGCGCTCCGGCGGACGTCCCGCCTAACGACACTGCTCGCGAGTCGCGAACGCTGCACCCACTTCTACGACGTGTGTCTGTCAGCTTTCCTGTTGTGTTTCAAGAGCCGTTGCGCTCCCATTTTAGCCGGGACAGGGCGCTAGTTCTGAAGCACACTGGGGATATCATTGAACTTGTCGCTCGCTTCATAGCTGCTGCATTTTTCGCAAGACGACTGACGTAGGCGGAACTGAAATAGTGTAAGAACATATTAATTGTCGGATTCACCAATAGCAAACACAGGAACGATATTTTCGGATGGTATAGCCAGTATTTTACTGATATTTTTCTCCCTGGAGGATTTAGGGAAGAAAATATTGCGTGTACATTTTTTTGTTCAATCGCTCACTTCTACAATTACTTTCCAAAAAATATCGCGTGCTTGTAAATTTCACGAGATCCCAGAAAACAAAAGGATAAGCAGTTGAGCGTCCAGCCCCGCTGTAAGGGCGCTTCTGCAGTACAGTCCCCAATTTTAAAACTGTGTACCGATTCGGAGTGTGAACAGCATTAAAAAAACAAGGGCGAAACGCAGAGGGGACAGAGAGGGGATGCCCCACGCAGAAAATTTCGGGGCCCGCGATCCCAGTACGGAAGCGCGCAAAGCCGGAATCAGCCTGCGGCACCACATGTGACTTTGCGTCCGCCGTGGCGCAGGCGGTTTTATCAGCGTCAGACCAAGACAGACAGGCATAATGATAAACAGGAAGCCGTAGGAGCACCGCCTGGGAAACGCTAAACAAACTGGCAACTGTTTTGCACAGTTTCCGGAAGTGGCGCTCGCTGGCGGACATGAAGGCACGCAGGAAGGCCATAGAGAAATAAAAAAATTGGGAAGGCTACGGAGCGAGAAGGGGTAGGAGACAGCAGCAGGAGAGTGGCTACAGGCGGCGTTGCTTGGAGTGTCGCTGCTGTGGTAGCACGGGGTAGGCGAGAATTTAGCGCCTGCTTCGCCGATGCTTGATCGCCCACTATTGCGATGGTGCGCCGTCTAGGCCACCTGTGCGTAGGCTTCTAATTTTGTTCCTGATACCTGGTTTTACTAGTGTTAAATCCGAACCATTTGGGTTTATTCTTCTGTAAATCCTGACCGCTTCGCCTCGCTTGGATAGTCGCAGAATAATTAAGAGGTCACACGTATAACGCTGAACACATTTTACCGTGTTCACCTCAGCACCTCCAACACATACTGCACACCTCCTGCGGCATGAGGTGTTCGGTGACGCGACCTCTCTTGGATGCGCCGCAACGCACTTTCTCCTTCGGTACTTGCCCGCTTTCGGACAGGGAAAAACCTGCTATTGTTGAAACACCGGATTCAGGTTGGGTGGAAGGGGGCGGGGGGCTCTGCTCAGATGGTCGAAGCGGAGCAACCACCCGCTGTAAAGGAAGAAGGTACTCGCTTACGTGACCGTTCATGTATACTGCGCTGCACGTTCCTTGGACTAACAAAACGGGGCGACGGAACAGTATACCCGCGAAAAAAGAAACGCATACCGGCGCTCCGAGTATGTTGGTGAATGCATATATTGGTCTTCCAAATATTCTAGAGCGCTAGATACATCCTCAGTCCGAACGTAGGGGCAGATACACAGAAGTTTACAGCCACTGAGATTGCGGAAAATGCCGCCCGTAGACGGATGCCTCTGCCGTTGGTTTCTTTGTGTTCATGCCAAGTAGTCCCTCTGTGAGATTCTGTGCTGCCTCAGACCGTTTCCAATCTAAAAGGCATATGAGAGATAACAAGAATGTTCCCTACTTTCCGATGAACATGCGCTTCACACAACAGCGTATTACCTACAAGTTGCAAGCTAATGTCTAATGCTTGATAGGCCAAGTCACTGCGGTGTACTCGGTAAAACGCTCGAAAGTTCATTCATGTTTGGGTTGTGCACAGGCACGGCGAAATGGTTTCTTTTGATCAGGCGTACTTATACAGTATAGTTCTTGCGTAAGCTCCCCTTCCGCTTTCAGTCTATTTAAACACGCAATGCAACTTTTGTCAACCTTTCCGATTAATTCTATGAACTTGCTGTCCTTGTTGTTTTTCTTTTCGTAACTGTACAACCTTGAAGTAAGCTATACTTGGGATGAATCAAAAATGCGCTCCTTTTTTCACAGGCCAAGAAATGCCCCTAATTACAAGTTTGCCTTTGGTGCACCATCCAGCTCATCAAGGTGACAGCGGTTTTCTATACTACAGAGCGAAATGATTATTGTAGTGAAGCAAAACTTGACAGTGCGTTGTGTGATATCTCGCTTTGTTTAACGGCAGGCGATGTGCCCGAAATCGGCATCGTCGAAGGTTAGTACGGCGCTGAAATTGCTTCGTCTGCTGCATATTTCATCTACCTGCGATCACCCCACACTCGCAGCTCTATTTATGCTTTTCACATACCGGAAAAATTCCTCTCACCCCTTCGCTTGTCTTCTCTTCAGGCACGGAGCCCGCGACCTCGCCGACCGAGGAGCCTAGCTCGACAAACCATGGTATCAGTTCCCGCTTGTTATATTATTACTTGTAACAAAAAAACCCGGGTTCACACGAGTCGAAACGTATTATAATAGTACCCGGAGGGCAGAGAATTGAAGCATTGCCATGGGCTTGCTGGTAAAATATCGATAAATCGAACCGCTTCCAGGGCCGCAACCCTTAACTATAAGGTGCGTAAAGCCATGGCAGTGTTTTGGTAATATTTTGTACCTCTTTAATACCCAGAAGTAGTAACGTAAGCCAAGTAGCCCTCCCGGCGGGATGTATTAATCATCTTTATTTTAGTTCGATGCGGTCAGACTCAAGGTTCTCCAGAGCACCTGCATTGTATAATTTTATTCCGTCTTTATTTTAGTAATCATACGATTACACAAACAAATAGAGCGGTCTAGTTGGGCTTCAGAGGTGTCGTGCCACTTCCCGGGTATTCATCGCTAAAATACCCCTTTCCAATAATGCTTTGCAATATATTATTGTAATTGTACAATACAATACAAAATTGTATTGCACAATTACAATTTTCCCCGGGACTCTTTTTGTAGCTTTGTAGCTTTAAAAAGGATCCTTTACGTACTTCTACGCCGCACTGCGGCGTGTTTCCAAACGCGTCGCTGCGCAGAGCACCCACGTGACATTTGTGATGTCACTGCGCGCGCTATTCTTTTGAGCGCCTGCTAAAACTAGCCCTCCGTTCGGTCTGTGTGGCCTTGATGTAGAGTACTGAGTACTGGCGCTGAAGGCTTGGGTTAGAGCCCCAGCAGGGCTTTCTCTTAATCTTTTTTTTTCACTGCTCTCTTTTTTTTTTTCAAATCTAATTTTTATTTTTTAAACTGAAATGTACCGGTTGTTTTTGTTAATAATAGTGATTTGGTATGTTTTAGGTCGCGTTAGGATTGGTGCGCAGCCAGTGACGACGTTTAATTACCGTTCTGCATCGCACAAACAGACATGTCACGTGGGTGCGCTGTGCAGCCCAGCGTTTGGGAATACGCCTCCCTACCCCACTCTGCCCACTCTTACTACTCCCCAGGAACTTCCGGGAGCAGCCTCCCAAAGTCCTCACTGGTTTGCCCCCCCCCCCCCTCCTCTCTCTCTCTCTCTCTCTCTCTCTCTCTCTCTCTCTATGTCTCCCTCTCTCTCTCTCTCTCTCTCTCTCTCTCTCTCTCTCTCATACAAATTGTGCCTGGATCCGCGTAACCAAAAATCGTGTAGGTACCTCTAGTCGTAATCCCTATTGGCCGCGGTAGTGGGTATACGACGGCCTTCTTGCTTCCGGCGAGTTGCATAAAGACGAAATAAACTAACGTTGTTTTAATCGAGAGATCCGTCTTTTGTAAACTCCCTTCACTCCGTTCGGGTTTCGAATGACGCTCTTTTCGTCAAAACACTCATAAATATTGAAAAAAGTTCACATTTCGGTGTATCAAACGTTACAAGCGGCGTTGCAAAAGACACGCTATAAATAGGTTTATCAATTTGTTAAAAAAAAGTCGTCATTC
The DNA here is from genome assembly GCF_048455015.1 of Haemaphysalis longicornis. Taxonomy (NCBI): domain Eukaryota; kingdom Metazoa; phylum Arthropoda; class Arachnida; order Ixodida; family Ixodidae; genus Haemaphysalis; species Haemaphysalis longicornis. Next base: position 118,100,442 of record NW_027526361.1, on the reverse strand, counting down.
AGGTGACCCGATAAAACAGAACTGGAGGCATCCATGCAAAGGCCGGGATATTTCTAGCCGCCAGCAGAACAAAGAAATCGACGTTACGTCTTCACGATATCGCTGAAGAGTGGCTGATAACTCGCCACTGGTTTCTGCTTTCCTCATATTCTCGACTAATTCTTTTAACTTCGTACGGACACTAATGTCGTTGTGATCGTAATAAAATTCAGTAGTCTCGCGTTAATTCAATCTCGAAGGGGACCCAGAATTTCTTGAGTAATCAGAACTCAAAAATATGACTCCGGGAAACGTACTTACTTGTGTTGTAAGGAAACAGTCACATATATTTAATAATACAGCATTCATACGCAATGCTGACGTGCTACATACTTTGAAAAACAAAGCGATGGATGACTGCTGCGCTGCGTATGACAGTTCAAAAGAAAGTTTTCGATGCCAGCAAGCGCAGCCACTCCATTGCTCTGACACGCGTATGCAGAAGATAATCGACTTATTCGTGACTGGTAGTGATATGAGGATGCAAATGTGCAGCTGGGTACGGCAAATGCAGTAGATCATTTTCGGCAAGGACAAGAGAAAGTACGGATTAACCGAATTGAAGTTATGAAGCGGTTTGAATTAAGCAGCTTTAAAATACATTGAAAACATAGCGGGCCAACAATAATTTTGAATTTTGTTTGAATTAACCCAAGGTTCGAATTACCCGGGTTTAAATTATTCCGAGTCTACCGTGGGCCTTACAATTGTATTTTTAATTTTTAATTTTTAATTTTTAATTTTTAATTTTTAATTTTTAATTTTTAATTTTTAATTTTTAATTTTTAATTTTTAATTTTTAATTTTTCTAATTTTCGCATTTTAAATTTTTATTTTAAAATTTAAAAAATTAATTTTAAATTCCCGATTCTATGTGTATTTTTTATTTTCTATTTTTTATTTTTATATCTTACTTTTAATCGAAATTTTCTTTTAATAAAATTTGTATTTCCCGTTCCGTTCATGAAGCGTATAAAAACTGTATCGTTCCCAGGGACTGGGGGAATTGGCCGCCTCAAAAGTTAGTGTCACGTGCAAAGCTAATCACACTTCAAGCAGCTTTAGAGCGCATGAAACCATGACTGTGACTTTATTCCACATCCGCTCCGCAGGGCGCACTCCTAAAACCCCGCAGTCTCTACGAACCAAGAATGACAACCTTACAAGGAACATCTCTTCCCTGGCGCCAGTGGCCAACGGCCAAGCCCCCACTGAGCACGAAATGGCAAGAAGGTCAGCCGCGTCCACACTGCCAATAAGTGGTGGGGCCACCAGGCTAACATTCACTTTCTCCCGCAGATTGCGCGTGTTGCCTGGAAGGGAGCTGAAAACGACCAAGACCACAGAACGCCGTACAGCCAGCGAGGGGTACGACCAGTTTAGCTCCGCGGACGCCGTGCAAATCCCCTTGCGCAGGATAACGGTACGACCTTTTTCCCGCTAATTTGTGGACGAATTTCCTTTACCCGAGAATACGTCATGATTGTATAATTCCTCCAGCACGACTAATCGCACGTAGTTTGGTACGGAGGCCACGAAGCGCTAATGTTGAGGAGAGTATTGGTTTGGGCGAGTTGGTACATAGTGACGTATCTAAGCGCAGGAAAGACGAGGACAGTCCTAACACAGAAGACGACACACATAGCGCTAACTTCCGACTCTAATTTCCAACTTTAATTTACTACTTTAACTTCCAACTTTAAGTTTTTGTGTCATTTAATTTGGAAGTTAGCGCTCTGTGTGTCGTCTTCTGTATTTCTGTCCTCGTCTTTGCTGCGCTTCGATATTTGGCTAATGTTGAGCCACGTCAACAGAATACAATCTGTCTAAGAACTACCAACACGCGTTGCTAACGTCGCGTCCCATTAACGCTAGCTTAGGGCCTCCCAGTTTCTTGCGCTATCCAAAGATTTTTCTCACCTACCATTGCTCCATAGTACATCCAAATTGTCGCTCTCTCACCTCCGCACCTAGAACTTTCAACTTCCCTTGGCAGGAAGAACACGGGTACTTCCTTCCAGCGCCCTGCTCTACTGATATTGTGGACATCATGAAATGCAACATCCATCATGATGGTGAATTTTGTAATGAAAGCTATGGCTATATGATTGATTATGTCATGATCGATAAAGGAACCTGGTTAAGCTAACTCTTCCAAATGTCCAACAAAACACCTCAGGGGTTACTGTAAAGCTAGCTGTGTTTTCTTATAAGTGCTATTTGATGCAAACATTACACGGTACGGGCTCTAGTTGTACATTGTAATGCAAAGACACGACCCTACACATCTATTGCTTATCGTGCAACAGTATCCTAGAGAAAAGACAACCAATTATAAACGAACTCCTAAACGAACTGCAGGAACTTATCAAGGTGGACCGCCTTGCAAAAGAAATTGAAACACCGAACTCTGCACAGCGGCCATCGACGAGACGAAAATTAGCACATTAATATACGGGGATAGAGTTATTTCAATGATGCAACCAGAAAATTTTTTTAAGGAAATGGGCATTGTGTGAGAGGCAACTTCGTTCAACAGTTAAGTGTTCAAATCCCGACTCCCATTAGAGACTCATATAAACCAATGTCTATCCGCCTGATGTCCACGTCTGGACCAACGTCGTCGTACACTACGCGACGAATTTGGAATAGACGGGAGCTCGGCAGGTGAAGAAATATCAAGGTCATTTTAAGGGCATTCTGCTTCACTATTCATGTTTTATTGGGTTGCTTCATAGACAAACGTTTAAAGCTTGGTGTGCCCGCGTTGATTAAGCTGCAGCAAGGAAAGATACCGATCCTCGACCGTTAGTAACAACGCATTACGCGGTAGAAGTGAGGGGTGTCAGGATGCTTCTGTGTTGTTGCACTACTTAACTCGTCACAATGGTGTTGACTACTCCGGTTTACGTGCTTTTACCTTCGCTTAGTACTATGTGTTTTCCCCAGGCAGTGAATTTTCTTTCGATTCATATCTGCTTTCTTGCGAACATTTTTCGGTATACCTGTTGTTCATTGGGCCCGTCGCTCTTCAATTTACATATGCGTACCATGATGTGAATAATATATGTGCATAATTACATTCTCGTCATTTTATAATAAACATTTCTCCCTTCCAAGCGACCGGTCGTCCGTTCCTGTGAGGTCCGTATCCAGCTCATTCGAAGGCGTCACTGATTAGTCACCCTAATATTACATTTAATTCTGCCCCTTGACTCAGATAGCATGCGTCAATGAAGGGATATTGCCCGAATTGTAGTGACCGTTTTCATCGTATTCAATCAATCACTGAAATGGTCAGATAAGTAAATAATTAGGCATTAAACCTGCAAACAGGTTGCATTTTTAAAGTTCATCTTAACGATTACGCTGTACAGTAAGTTTCCATAACAAAGTAACTTTTTAAGTATTACCGATTTAGTCGTCGCATTATTCTGTCAGAACTCTGAGCCCTTTTTTAATGGTAGCGGGATTCCGTCGGCTGTCCCCCAATTCGTCTGCAATTTACTTCGCCGGGTCGATATTTGCTTTCTTTACACTGCCCAAACAGGCCTTTCCTTCGAATCCGGACAAACCCAGTGGTGTCACGCCGGAAACTCTGCAGACTCAGGAGACTCTTCCCGCACGGGCAGGCAGAGCAGCGGACGATGCCCGTTCCAGCGTTGAAACCGGCAGCGGAGCTCAGGTCTCGGAGGTTGGCAATGTGACGGATCAAATAAACTCCACGGACGTACTGGCGACGGACGCCGAGGTCACTGTCTCGAGCCTTTTCCCGGTGTTGGTGACCGACGACCACAATGTCACGGAGCTATTGACGACGAACGCCGAGGTCACTGTCTCAAGCCTTTTCCCAGTATTGGTGACCGACGACCACAATGTCACGGAGCTATTGACGACGAACGCCGAGGTCAATGTCTCAAGCCTTTTCCCAGTATTGGTGACCGACGACCAAAATGTCACGGAGCTATTGACGACGAACGCCGAGGTCAATGTCTCAAGCCTTTTCCCAGTACTGGTGACCGACGATCTAAACGTCACGGAGCTGCTTGGGACAAGCTCCGAAGCAACGGGCACGGAGGACATCATTCCGGTCACAGCTACGGACACGATTACGCTTACGGAACGGTTGGTGACGGGTCCTTTTGGGTCTACTGGGCAGACCACGGAAGATGTTATTCCCATTCAAGTGACCGAGGACATCTTCGCTACGGAGATCCTGAATGGTAAGTTCGCCGCGACTTCTTACATATTCTGGTCTATTGTGCGAATCGCGTGCATCGCTTCTAACGTAATAAGCTGAATGAAGTGGTTCATGTTTAAAGACCGTTTTTGGCGGCAAGCCCTGATGCTCTGTGTTTGAAGGCTGCCGCGTCAGAATGGTTGCTGTGGTTAGCTCAGGCTGAAATAACTTGTCCAAATGAGAAATGTCTCTTTTTTGGGGGGAGCACAAAATCAGTGCCCTCGAAAGACGTAATCAGTACGAAAACAACGTGTTTCTGAAGTGCTAAAATCGCAAGAATCGCGGGCAATGTAGGAGAATCTCAGATTTTCTCAAGATGAGATATTCCCTACACCGAATTTGAAAAAAAAAAAAAAAACTCATCATGCTGTAGGTGCCTTAGCCGGACATATTGTTCTGGTAATCTTCTGGAGGGCGGAACTTCCAAAAGTCATACGCTGGTTTTTAGGCAATATTGTGATTGATTGATTGATTGTAGGGTTTAACGCGCCGACGCAACGCAGGCGATGAGGCGCGCCGTAGTGGAGGGCTCCGGATTAATTTTGACCACCTGGGGATCTTTAACGTGAGCCGAAATCTCGTACACACGGTAGGCAATATTGTGTAATATTTGAATGAAGAACCCAAATGAAAATATTTCGGGGGTTAAAGTATAAGAACGCGCTTCATTGACACGTTTTATTAGATGTAGTGAGGAGTGAACGTCATAAAAATTTCGAGATTTATGATTGGACATGTGCGTGAGTAACGTTTAGACGCAATACTTTGACTCATTGCACATTTTGGAGGAAGTAAGAGATATTGGGGTATCTACAAAACTCTGTAATCCACTGATTACGAATTTAAATTTGTTAGGACGGGAAGTTGTAAAACTACTGGAATTTGTCTTAAGAGGTTTCTACATGTGATGTTTAGAGCATGGGCGAGGGGCATAACCTAGTGGGCGTAAGAAATATTGCCGAAGCCTTTTTTATGCCCGTAATGCTAAAAATCTCCAAATAAACCCGCTGAGATCAGTCCCTACATCAGTAAAGGAGCGTACTCTTCTTGGGGCCTTCGCGGACGAACTGAGTTAGGCCGAGTCATGATTCAATCACTCAGTCAGCGAGTCACAGCATCTTGAAGCACACTAAGACAGAAACGCACAGAGAGACAAAAACGACACAGCGCTAACAGTACACATAGGTGAAGCTACTGCTATTTAACTGCTGTACATTTTTTTCTCTTTTCTCTTTCGGAATATGGTTACAGGATCCAGTCCGGCCGAGTGGGCTACCCAGAGTAAGTACCAACTGTCGCACAGTCTACGAACGAGAATTTAGAAAGCGACATAGGTAGTGATGCGAAGATATTGAGTTGAACCTCAGATGAAATGAAAGATTGGAGCACTTATTGTTACCAGACGCATTGCTAAGCCTATGTTGACCTTTCACAGTAGCTCGTTGTCAGACCCGTTCTTCTTTCTTAACAGGACCTCTCCAGATTATCAATGAACCTGAGACGACTGTGACAACTACATCTCGTAGTAAGTTGCTGCTTCTGCGTTGTCGTTTGTGGTTTTTTTTTTTTTGCTCTTGTGTCTTCTCTTCCTCCTTAAATATAGCCAGAGAGGGACTTCTCTTTGCGAGGGTTTAATCTAGCTAGAGTACCTACTGATTTGCGAATTCCCGCCGCCCTCGTGTCTACCATGTATGATGGCAAATCAACTATATTCTTATTATTATTATTATTATTATTATTATTATTAAAGATTGTAATTTTCTCTTATATGCGGAAGATGTCAAAACATTTAAATTTGTTTCTAACACTGCAAGCTGTTCTACTTTCCAGAGAGCAATCTCTTCATTTTCGCACTCGTGCGGTTGCATCAAACATTTTATCAATACATTATTATTATTAAAGATTGTAATTTTCTGTTATATGCGGAAGATGTCAAAACATTTAAATTTGTTTCTAACACTGCAAGCTGTTCTACTTTCCAGAGAGCAATCTCTTCATTTTCGCACTCGTGCGCTTGCATCAAACATTTTATCAATACATCTAAAACTGAGGTAATGACATACACAAGAAAAACTGACATCTTGTTCCCCTATAACATTAACGGTTTTGGTACCTCCTGTAGCACAGGTTAATCGACCACTCTGACAGCAAGCTGAGCTTCTCATCATCCATCCGGTTAATTACTCACAGGGCTCTTCGATCCCTTGGTGGTGTTTGCCGGATAATCGAAGGAGTTAAAAAAACTGAGTTCTCTTGTCGAGCTCTAGACTACTATTTGTCCCCCGCAGCTGCAGTATGCTCGTGTTGTTTGGAATAGCAAGTGTAACCAAGTGTATGCTCATTGAGAGGGTATACAAGAAATTTATATCTTTAACCATCGCTTCGCCGGTAATAATAACTCTGGATTATCTTCTGAATTTACACTACCACGATTAATCTCCAGGCGGAATAAGGCGCGTCTCTCTTACCTATTCAAAAATTATTCACCGCTTAATGTGTCTTGTGAAGTGCTGCTACAACATATTCCACTACATGTGCCGCAAAAGTTGACCCGGAATCATAATGCTTTTCATAATCCGAAATGTCTGCGTGGCTTGTGCCCTCTGTTCCGAATGCACTGTTTGTACAACCGGTACTCTTAATACCTAGATATGTTTAGCAATTCCACAATTATTTTATTAGTATTAGTATTTTATTTTCTGCGGAATGCGCCAGCTGAAGCTCTTTAAAACTCTTTCACACATGACGTACAATCTACCCAACATGGCATCCGAATCCCAACCGTCGGTCGCCTTTGTTTTCCGGGTACCGTGGGCGAACATTATACGCGATTCGCGTAATAACTGTAGGATGAAGATAACGCCCATTTAGTATGTCTGTCTTAAACGCGCACCCAACTCAGAACTTCGAAAATTTTCCCGGACGTCAAGCGTGACATTTCTTTTCTTGCTTCTTAATGTGAACTCTGCAGCATGTATATTTCCTAGGAGCCGTAAAAAAGGACGCATTAATTAGTTAATGCTCCCCACCCCCAACAAAAAAAACGTAAATAACCAACACACCTTACTTCGCCCACATCACCCACTGTTCAACCTAAATTCTTTGCTTTTAAACTCGATGCCGCATCAGTTCTTCTAGGATGCAGGGGTCTTTCAGGACACGCCTGTCTTTGAGTGGAGGACTGGAGCTGCTTTTAGTACATTTTTGAGGTGAAGGACGCGTGTTCGATCCTGGATATCCTGGCTGCTTTTCAGGTGGAGGTGAAAAGCGAAGACACTCATGTGTCAAGATTTCGCCCCACGTTAAAGATTCCGAGGGGGTCAAAATTAATCCGGAGCAGTGTGTAGTTTCGGCGCGTTAAAAACTAAAATCTATTTTTTTCTTTAACGCATTCACTTTATGTAACATGCGAACTCCGTAATTTTCTGTAGACAGCCTGATTAAAAGTTTAAACTTTAGCCGAAGGCTACCCTTGACAGGCCACATTGTAAGTTTATCCCGATGCATCGGTTCGTACTTCTGGGGCACCGGGAACAAGGGTATAGCGCTGTTGAAGCAGCGCCCAAGTTGCGCGCCGTCTGTTCCAGAGATTACAGGCACATCACATCCCCCAGAGCGGGCCAGGGTATAATTATAATACGGCTCACCACAGGAAACTTGCTGCATTCAAGCGCCGCTTACGGCTACGCTGACTTCGCGCTTCACCGTGTCACGTGAGTGCGTCGCACGAGCACGATGAACGCACTCCTCTTGGCACTAGAACTAATGTCGGACAGTTTCTCGCTCCGAGATATTTGCGAATTTTCCTTTAACAAGATGTAGTGAAAAGGTGGCACTCACTGTAAATATGGTTTCTGAGCGCGACGCGTTAGTTATTTTGCTTTGTCATTCCCCGTCATGGCAAATAAACAGCTTTTGTGCCTGACTGAGTTACGTACACCCGGCGTCGAAAGTCTTGGGGACGCTATTTGGAAAACCCAAGTTAATTGCTGTACTGTCTGATGGCCAAGCACTTTATTCACCATGCTTAATCAACTGCTGGGATGCGCTCGAATGAACCCTAATAATCGCTTCGGGTGCACCCACAGCGAAGATTCACTATTCGGAGCGTCAGCACCATATGCGTAGCAGGAGATTCTCCAGAACGCAGCAAAGACACTGACTTCGTTTTTCGAAATCGCATTCTAAAATCGAAGTTTTGATTTTCGAGGAATGGCACGTGCTCTCCTGGGCAGCATACGTAAGCCTGTAATGTTAATCCCCGGTTCCACTCCGTAGGTATCTAATCCTCTTATTTGCCGTGCCCTTGTCCCAAACCAGAGCCAAGGACGAGAAGGTCGAGAGGCCCTATAACGGAGAGGTCGCGAAGTAAGTATACACAGTTCTATCACACCGTCCATCCTTGGCATGATACACGTCCAAAATATTCCTCTGAAAATTATCATTTAAAGCAGGAAAACCATTGCTTAGAAGGGGGTCCAAGCAGAATAATGGATATATATTTGCCGCGATGTATCCGACTTTAGATTGGGCTGCTTTCCCGCAGAGTTCAACTGCCACAAGACGTTGAAGCATTGCGCCGGGAAAACCCATCGCTGTGTCACATTTCGCCAGACAATGGCTTTAATGCTGCCGCGAATTCGAACGTTCTCGATTAAATTCGGCTTTTATGGGTGACTCTTAACCCCTTTTAGCTCTAACAGTGCTCGTCTGCCATCATCTCCCTAGGACGCCCCGTATATCTTACAGTGCACGAACTCCAGCAAAGTGTCATGCACTGACGTTTTCGTCAGTGAATTTCCGAGTTATTTGTAGCCCTTTGCTTGCCAGTAATGACAAAACGTTGATTAATGGTTCCGAACCCGCCGACAAGAAGGAAAATGTGCACAGCAAAATTTGTTCGTAACGTTGTTCAATGCATAAAACACTATGCAAGGATTTTAACGCAGCAGTTTCATCTTTAACCCGCCGCGTAAAGGCTCAGTGGCTAAGGCGTCCTGCTGCCGAGCACGAGGTCGCGGGTTCAATTCCCGGCCGCGGGGGCCGCTTTTCTGATGGAGGCGAAAAGCAAAAACGCCCGTGTGTACGAGATTTCGGCGTACGTTAAAGATCCCCAGGTGGTCAAAATTAACCCGGGGCCCTCCACTACGGCGCGTCTCATCGCCTGCGTTGCGTCGGCGCGTTAAACCCTACAATCAATCAATCAATCAATCAATCAATCAATTAGTTTCTTCTTTATGGCGCTGGTGGATGCCACGAAGTTACTAATGGGTAGCATTCTTTGCCGAGTATCCCCACAGCCAGGACCGTTAACGCCCTGCATTTCTACAGAAATGCAAATATCACGGGAGTTCCGCCTGTAATCGTTATAATAGCGTAAATGGAGAGAACTCTGGTCGCACGAAATTTTGAAAAACTAGAAAATAACAAAAATATACAAAAATTATGGAAACGTGTGAACCGTGTAACGCCCTGCATTTCCACAATAATGCAGATTTTGCGAAAGTTCCGCTATTAATCGTTATAATAGCGTACATTCAAGTAATTGGTCGAACGAAATTTTGAGAGACTAAAAGAATAAAGAATATTAAAGATGCGGGAAGTGGCGAACCGCGTAACACCCTGCATTTCCGCAATAATGAAGATTTACCCAAAGTCCCACCTGTAATCGTTATAATAGCGTAAATGGAGAGAACTCTGGTCGCACGAAATTTTGAAAAACTAGAAAATAACAAAAATATACAAAAATTATGGAAACGTGTGAACCGTGTAACGCCCTGCATTTCCACAATAATGCAGATTTTGCGAAAGTTCCGCTATTAATCGTTATAATAGCGTACATTCAAGTAATTGGTCGAACGAAATTTTGAGAGACTAAAAGAATAAAGAATATTAAAGATGCGGGAAGTGGCGAACCGCGTAACACCCTGCATTTCCGCAATAATGAAGATTTACCCAAAGTCCCACCTGTAATCGTTATAATAGCGTAAATGGAGAGAACTCTGGTGGCACGAAATTTTGAAAAACTAGAAAATAACAAAAATATACAAAAATTATGGAAACGTGTGAACCGTGTAACGCCCTGCATTTCCACAATAATGCAGATTTTGCGAAAGTTCCGCTATTAATCGTTATAATAGCGTACATTCAAGTAATTGGTCGAACGAAATTTTGAGAGACTAAAAGAATAAAGAATATTAAAGATGCGGGAAGTGGCGAACCGCGTAACACCCTGCATTTCCGCAATAATGAAGATTTACCCAAAGTCCCACCTGTAATCGTTATAATAGCGTAAATGGAGAGAACTCTGGTGGCACGAAATTTTGAAAAACTAGAAAATAACAAAAATATACAAAAATTATGGAAACGTGTGAACCGTGTAACGCCCTGCATTTCCACAATAATGCAGATTTTGCGAAAGTTCCGCTATTAATCGTTATAATAGCGTACATTCAAGTAATTGGTCGAACGAAATTTTGAGAGACTAAAAGAATAAAGAATATTAAAGATGCGGGAAGTGGCGAACCGCGTAACACCCTGCATTTCCGCAATAATGAAGATTTACCCAAAGTCCCACCTGTAATCGTTATAATAGCGTAAATGGAGAGAACTCTGGTCGCACGAAATTTTGAAAAACTAGAAAATAACAAAAATATACAAAAATTATGGAAACGTGTGAACCGTGTAACGCCCTGCATTTCCACAATAATGCAGATTTTGCGAAAGTTCCGCTATTAATCGTTATAATAGCGTACATTCAAGTAATTGGTCGAACGAAATTTTGAGAGACTAAAAGAATAAAGAATATTAAAGATGCGGGAAGTGGCGAACCGCGTAACACCCTGCATTTCCGCAATAATGAAGATTTACCCAAAGTCCCACCTGTAATCGTTATAATAGCGTAAATGGAGAGAACTCTGGTGGCACGAAATTTTGAAAAACTAGAAAATAACAAAAATATACAAAAATTATGGAAACGTGTGAACCGTGTAACGCCCTGCATTTCCACAATAATGCAGATTTTGCGAAAGTTCCGCTATTAATCGTTATAATAGCGTACATTCAAGTAATTGGTCGAACGAAATTTTGAGAGACTAAAAGAATAAAGAATATTAAAGATGCGGGAAGTGGCGAACCGCGTAACACCCTGCATTTCCGCAATAATGAAGATTTACCCAAAGTCCCACCTGTAATCGTTATAATAGCGTAAATGGAGAGAACTCTGGTCGCACGAAATTTTGAAAAACTAGAAAATAACAAAAATATACAAAAATTATGGAAACGTGTGAACCGTGTAACGCCCTGCATTTCCACAATAATGCAGATTTTGCGAAAGTTCCGCTATTAATCGTTATAATAGCGTACATTCAAGTAATTGGTCGAACGAAATTTTGAGAGACTAAAAGAATAAAGAATATTAAAGATGCGGGAAGTGGCGAACCGCGTAACACCCTGCATTTCCGCAATAATGAAGATTTACCCAAAGTCCCACCTGTAATCGTTATAATAGCGTAAATGGAGAGAACTCTGGTCGCACGAAATTTTGAAAAACTAGAAAATAACAAAAATATACAAAAATTATGGAAACGTGTGAACCGTGTAACACCCTGCATTTCCGCAATAATGAAGATTTACCCAAAGTCCCACCTGTAATCGTTATAATAGCGTAAATAGATATAATTGGTTGAACAGGATTTAGAAAATCCAAAACCTTTGGCTGTAAAGGACTCACACTGAAGACAGGCGGCATAAAAATGCAACGCATTGGTAGACAATTCTTTGAATTCCTGCAGAATTTTTTTTAACCTCCGGAGCTTCCGTAGTTGCCTTAAATGCCAACCAAAGTTTGCGCGGCTTCGACTAGTGGTGCAAGGCTGGAGAAACACCAGAGCTGGCGGCACCTATTCCTTCGTCGGAGACCATGCTGTTGCAACTCCCACGGATTTCTGAACTTGCCCGCTAAAGGGTATTCGTGATCGGCACGCGCGAAACGTTTTGTCTGCAGGCTTCCACACCTTTTCCGAAAGTGGATCGCCTTAGCGTGTGCTAGAATCGGCAGCAACCGGTTTCACGAACTCGGCGAATGTAGCGCGAGCTGCTCTGCGCACCCCACTAAGGCGCGAACGCATGTAAACTGGCGATGAGAACAGCACGCGAAGGATGACGGCAAGAACGCTGGGAAGAGGGTTCTCGAAGGTCGAGTTCGACGATGCCGGGCGCTCCTTACGAGGCTCGCGCTCAGTTGCGCTCGATATTTTTTATTTGTACTTTTTCACGCTTCTCACGAGGCTCAAGCTCACGCGAAAACCTGGACGGCGCCAGGCGCTCCCCACGAGGCACAGCGTCACGTCCGCTAAGTACTTCTTGGTATTTTTTGGTGAACGCAGACGGGCCATGGCCAAGCATAAGCAGCCCTGCTGTTGAAATTCCAGGAGTATTCGGAATAGCCATTCTCAATTAAAAATGTATCCGCGCGTTTTACGAATGCGGAACTGAGTCAGTGTCATCGGCAATCGTGTGAAAGAAGTTAGGATATGTCGTTGTATTTTTTACCATATGTATTTGATCTGTCGTATTCATTACCGCATTTTAGTTTGCGAAGAACGAAGAATGTTGCAGAAACCACTACGCTGCTTGAGCAAGTGCATTGTGCATAAAAACTGACGAAATCACTTTTTCCTCCCGACCAAACTTTACTAAAGGGCATTCCAGACATTAACTCCTCTCATTAAATGGTCGATTGCTCTCTTCTTTTTTTGTAAATGGCAACTCCATTGCAAATCTCACAGTAAGCAGTTTATTCGTGCATGCTATCATCGCTAGTATCGAGGCCGTCTTCATACGCGGTTTACAAGGCCGTCGCCGGTGTCAGAGTGGTTTAACTTAATGCGCTTCACAGTCCGGGTGCGACTGTCAAGGAGCGGGCACTGTCACTCACTGTGTGTGTTTGTGGCGAGTTTGGCCACTTTTGCCACGTGGCCACAACGACCAGACACAGTAACGCGTTGGAAGTAGTTACAACCAAAAAACGTTCCTCAATAAAAAAGCATTCTCTCTCTTCAAAAATCTAAAACTCTTTCTTTCAGAACCACTTCCATACTCGAGGCAAAAAGGTAAGAACTGGTGCATTCTTGTTAAAGGGACTAAATATCCTTGGAAAGAGATTTTACCCGCCGTAATTTTATGTGCCAACCGTAAGAAGGGGCACGTTGCATTCGAGCTCTTGGATTGCTGAAAACGCCATTTGTAGCAGCTAAGATTGCAAGGTTGGGGCAAGACACCATGACTTTTTTTTTCACTATTTGTGTGTCAACTGCAACCGTCTTGTTTTCCTCAGCCACAAAATCCAAGCAAGGTTAAGCTTCCATCTACCTAGCTGTCAGTTCCGGTAGCCCTGCTTATATACCTTCGGTGCTGTTGCAGATCAATCGACAAAAATATTCATTTATTATGCTAGCAGAATTTTCACTATCATTGAGTCAAGCGTCCAACGCAGTTCTAAGAAGAAGAGCAACGCCCGCACCGCAAACCATCTAATAGTCGTCCTTTGTTTAGCGGACAGCACTGCCGGAGTCGTTGCCCAGCGGACACTTTGCAGAGCGCATTGCCTGCTGCTCGCTGTTGCAGTTCCAGGCGAGAAGTCGCTGGTGTGCGCCATCACTGAGGACTTCAACTCGTACTGGCTGTCGTTCGGGTTCCCGTTCCGGTACGCAGACCGGTACCCGGACCACCTGTGCACCCACTATATATTCTCTGCGCTCGTGTTCGACGACAACACCGATGACCTCGCCCTCTACCCGAACAACTTCTGTGAGCGCGCCAAGTCTATGCATGCGCACACACGCCTTGTTTGTGGTAATTAATCGTCCGGCTAGACAAATCACGGGTAACTGTGATGATTTGTGGCTTCGTCTAGTCCTGGAAATGGCAATACAGCATGGACACCTGCTTGTACGAGCATCTACCCACCATGGTGGCTCTTTGGCTAAGGCATTGTGCTGCTGAGCCCAAAGACGCGGGTTTGATCCCGACCATGGATGCTACTTTTGTGACGGAGATAAAAAGAAAAAACGCCCGTATTTTGAGATTTATGCGCCCGTTGAACACCCGAAGGTAGTCAAAAATAGCTTGGAGCCCTCCATTACGAAAAAAACATGTAGACGCGAAACATGTGCGTTGGCGGTACAATCCTCGCGCCAACAAGCCGCTTCTCCCGTATCATTCTGCACATTCCAAACTGGTAAAAAGGGGAATAGTTAGGCTGTGCGTCTCGAACGCCTTAAGTAAGTCGTGCCCCATGCCGTGCAAACTGCCTTTGACGAGCAGGTCAGTCGGATTCAAGCGGCTGGCTACCCACTCCACCTGGTCGTATCGGTGACAGAAGGCCTCCTCAGGAGCCTGAAATCTTGCCATCGTAAGGATGCGCATGACGGGCCTGCTCACCAGAGTGAGAGGAAAAAGGTTGCCGTTGTCCCGCACATTCACGGCTTGTCTCACGGTTTAACGAAGATCGCCAACCGTGTAGACGTGAAGGTAGCGCTTAGCGCTCCTCACAAGCTGGTGAAATTCGCCAAAGAAACTACAAAAACAGGTGCGAACAACTGTGGGTATCATGTAAAGCATTGTACACAGTACGTCCCATGCGTGGATCGTGTGTTGTATCGCATTCCCCCGAGGAAGTGTGGGTCTGTGTACGGCGGTCAAACTGACAGATGCCTTAATGACCGATTGAGGGAGCACGACAACAATGTCAAAAAAGGAAACGATTGGTTCTTGGCCATGCATTGCAATCTTGTGGATGCAAACCTCAGTTTGAAATGTGCGAGGTGGTAGGTAGAAGCGGTAATCAAACTACTCGGGAAATTATTGAAGCGCACGAAATTTTAAGGCATGGCAGTAAATGTGTAAGCCGGGCGTCTATTGCGTTCTCGAAAAAAGATAGACTTCCTTTCGAACACGTGCGGCACTTTGCGCATGACGTGAATTGTTGTTTGTATAGATTGTGCCAAGTGCATTGAACGCGTGCTGATATGGTTGTGTAATACTAGAGATTAGGATGTTTTGTAGTTATGTTAACATGAAGAATGTGTATAAAAGGTGCAAGGTTCATCGCATTAAATTTAGTTGGAAGTCAGCGCTCGTCCCGTCGTCTTTCTGTGTCCGTTTGTTTCGCGCTGTAGCATGTTTTACAATGAACTACCAACTAGCCCAACAGTACAGTTTGTTTACCTCCATTACGGCAAGCCTAATAGCCTAGGTAAAGTTTCGGCACGTTTAACCTTTCAATCAACCATAGGTCGGCGTACTCACTCGTGAGTACACTCATTTGTACTCAAACTCACGAGTGAGTACGATGATGAGTGATCACACACCCAGAAAAAAACAGTGAGTACGATGACGAGTGAGTACAGGGGTAAGTCCACTACTCGTGAGTACAGTACTCATGAGTACACTACTCATAAGTATGAGTACTCATGAGTACAGTATTCATGAGTATGAGTACTCATGAGTTTGAGTACTCATGAGTATGAGTACTCATGAGTACACAGCACTCATGAGTACACAGTACTCATGAGTACACAGTACTTATGAGTACACAGCACTCATGAGTACAATACTCATGAATACAGTTTTTGCGAGTGCTTGCACTCTTGAGTATATGCACTCCTGAGTACAGTAGTGCAAACAGTAGTGCAAACAAGAAAACGGACGACAAAAGCTCCCACCCGAAGACACGCAGAAAAACGCAGTTTACGGCCACGGCTGCACCGTTAAGCCCCGAGCTCCCCTGAGCCCGACCCGGCCTGAGAACAAGAGGAGACGCCAGATGAAACGCGAGTGCTTACGTTCCGTTTCGCTTTCTCATAGTACTTGCCTTCGCGCAGTAAGTCGCCCAACGACTGTGCACCGCGTCAGACGTTTTCTTCCTCTGTCCTGATTTATGTGTAACCTGTGTTTTTCTAATCAATTAAACAATTTATTTTTCTACTTAGTTGTTCATTCGAGCTACGACCTAGCTAACAGTGCAGATGAGTTGATTATTCGTGAGTAATACAAATTGAGTACTCATGAGTACAGATTGAGTACTCATGAGTGCATAATGAGTAGTACTCATGAGTGCAGAATGAGTACTACTCATGAGTAGTACTCATGAGCAGTAGTACTCATTGAGTACTCATGAGTACAGAGTGAGTACTCATGAGTACAGATTCAGTACTCATGAGTACAGATTGAGTATGAATACTCGTGAGGACAAATGAGTTTGAGTACAAGTGAGTACGATTACAAATGAGTATTTGATGAGTGAGTACGAGCGATTTTGTGAACAGACGAACTTTTTGAGTCTGAGTTTGATTGAGTACAGCGTGAATGAAAAAAATTGTGATTGAGTTTGAGTGAGTTCTTTCTGTTTTGCCGACCTATGCAATCAACCAATCAATCGATCAATCAATCAATCAAACAAATCACAAATTGTTTGAGCATTCATTCAGGCAGTGCTTGCGTAGAGTACGCATTGTACAAGTGACGAACACACTTTCTCGCCCGGTCGTTTGCGGTTGTTCTTTGATCACGTGTGCGCCCCTTTAATCTGCTATAAAAGTACAAGGTAGGCGGCACTGGCGTACAAAGCGCAGGGAAAAAGTCGTTTATCCCTATCATGTTCCAAACTTGCCAATACAATCAATCACGAGTCCTGTTTTTCTAACTTAAGATGTTAGCGATCACATCCCCAGAGAAAATATTTAGTCGTATACCTGCACAGATGCCTCAAATCTCCTCGCATACTTTGGTTTCTCGCCCCATGCTCAATTTGTTGGGTCAGAAATAAAACCTGCTGTTTGTGTACGCTTGTAGCGAGTCGGGTGTCAAGAAGCAGTAATAATTATTTTTATGTGCAATTTCTTTCACCGTGCAGTTTTTCAAGTGTACACGGCCCACATGCCCACATTTATAGACTTTACCGCGTATGCAAATACAGTCACAAGTTAACGTCCCGGAATTAACTGGTGTTATGGGAGCTCAAACATTCCTGGGCGAGACTCTAGTTCTGTCAAGCATGTTGTTAACTTCGCTTGCAGCCAAGGGTATGTTAAATGCTTCTGACACGGTTTGAGGCGCTCGCATTTCCGTTCAACAAAGCCAACATCATCGACATTATGTGCCGGCCCTAGCGCAGGTAACTGAACTGTAACAATGGGCAGATTTCCTTTCGTAACTGTCAATACTTAAGACCAGTCCAGCAATTTCACTAACGTATGAGTGGGATTAACTGTGCTCCCATCGTGAATTTACGGATTACGTGGAGTGTGTCGTGGAATTCTAAACAGCCCATCCTAGAAGATGACAAGGCTTACGCGGACGCAATTATTCTTTAAATGAACAAACAAGACTTTCATTTGTGCCTTCGCAACGAGCGCAGGGCATGTATGCTTACATTATGAGTGCGTTTGCGAAAAGTTTAACTAGCGAAAAAAAGCGACGTTCGCCTCTCCAAACGAAATGTTCGATTGCGCGAATTACGGAAATGAAACTTCCGACTTATCGAGCAAGGAGAGAAGTCAGCATTCGCAGCACGTGGCACGTAGCATCTTTCCATTCTGGGTCACTCACCATCGTGAGCACGATGCTACAAGACACGTGGGCGGATCTTAGAGGGAAGTTTTTATTGCGTGACAGCAACAAACCCTATAAATAATTCTCGCAACAAATTCACTTGGCACTTCAGCCGAACCTCCCTATTCCTGGACTCGAATCTTAGGCAGAAACGACATTTTATGTTCCCATGCGTATACATGTGTGTGTCACTGCTGAGAGCCGAGCCGAAATGAACAAGCCGTGACAAAAGTTTCCTCCGAATTCCCCCTTTATGCCACGGCTGTGAGGCCCGAAATAACGAAAAGAATAGTGCCCGAGTTGTCACTATTCCCTCTCTTGGAAACCTACGACTTGCAAACTAGAAATTTTATTCTTGGGGCTCGCAAATTGGCAAATGCTTTTGTAACTTGCCCACACTCCCATGCATGCGCAAAAACGTGAGAATCTGTTGAGCACTGCTGAGGCAATTTCATGCCTAACAGCCGCTAATGAAATGCGTTTCGTAAGAAACATACTAGACACACTGGTACTGCGGTCTGCCCCGTCTGTCTCCCCCTCTTCATCGTCCCACTTTTAGGTATTTTTCGCAGTGCGATTTTGCGCGTACGAGCCAACAAGGCCCAACCTCACGCTTTACAATAACAGCGTCGTCAAGCATCTAATCGACGCCCATATGCCCCATTTATTGGCCACGCACTGCGGCAGATCGGCTGGAGCGCTTCGTGAAGATGCGGAGGGAGAGCAACGTGACCTTCATCGTGTCCTTCGACGCCGACTACCTTCTTCGGAAGCTGAGGGCGCGTATGAGCGGGGACAACATGAGGCTGTTCGCCAACAACGTGCACGTCTTCCTGCGTTACTACGACTTCGACGGGTTCGACGTGTACAAGGTGCACTTCACCGACGACAACGTGGCCATGTGGACCCAGATGCTGCAGGCAAGCCGCGTCCACACTTCGATTCCACCTTCAAATAAGCACGACAGACGGAGTAGGCTTCTCTACTGTAAATGACTCTGGCAGCGTCCTTTTACTGGTCAAAGGGACTGATTTCAGTCAGCCACAAATGTTTCTAAAAAAACGAACTCCTCCATCTCCGTGCCTTAACAAGCATCTCGATCCTTTCGCAACAGAACTTCTTGTAATAGAAACAGGTGCACAACACTTCGTTCCTTTTCAAGGGGAACCAGTTGAGCCTGTTTATAGATTTTTTTGCTTATACCTGGGGTCGCCGTGCACGTTTTCTTTTTTACTTCCCATCTGAGACTAAATGTTTCATAAAATCAGTCGAGTTACGTTGAAGTATTTTATTGCGTTTTACTTTTATTGATTTTACTTTTTTATGTACTCAGATTTGCCATAAATCTCTGCGGCTTGTAAGGAGCTTCCGGTATGCCTACGCGTTGTACATGTATTCAAAGTTAAGTTGATGTTACGCGACACCAGCTTGGACTGTTTACGTGCAGATCCTGAGCAAGGAGCTGCGCTCGGAAGACAAGTACCTGCTGTCCATCGGGTTTACTTACGACGCCAACGTTCCCACTGACCGCTTAGTCGAAGCACTGAAGTGAGCACTGCGCATGCGCTGTAGCACTGCAACACGTCATTTAAATTTGCGCTGCTGTTCGACCAGAACCGAAACATTTGTACGTAAACATGCACTTCATGAGAGAGCGCGCCGCGCTGCGATAGTTATACATTAACGCACGTTAATTTCTTCTGGCCAATAACGGCAAATGCACACCTAAAATGCGCTGAAATTTCTCTTCCTAGAAAACCAACTCTTGTTTGGAACAGCCACATTCAGCTGTCCATGCTATAACACGAACAGTAAAACAGAAGGTTTAGGGTTCATGTTTGCAGCTTGATGCGCCCTAGCTCGGCTGTTTATAAAGCCTGCCGTTTTATGAAAGCATACCGGTAATCGACACCATCGAATCGGAAGCTTTTCGAAACGTGTTGGAATTTTGTACAGAACATTTTTAGACGGCCCCGCTTGTTCTAGAGCATTGGCCCGCGGCTTCGTGTCTAGGAGAAGAAACATCTGCCGGCTAATTATTTTGCTTAACAGTTGTCCCCTGCCGTTCTGATACCCCGGTAAGTGTTAGTGGAGAATATTGTGGGCCTTACTTTATTCTAGCGCACCACCGATGGAATTAACATTGTCGTGCCTATCATTTTGCGAGCGGTATAAGCACGCTCCAATGATTCTTCAGTTCCGTTGTAAGCTTTGACCCGCACCGTAACTCGTGTGAGCACGGAGATGCCTTTCGACTTTGCGTTGTTAGTCGCATATAAAACCGAACTGCCGGCCAATCCGGGTACATAAAACACTAAGGTCAGAAAGCACTTCCAGGTATTCAATAACACAGCATACGGTATTCAGAGCGTGTTAGAAAAATAATCAAGAAGATGTTAGGACTGTTCAAAAGGGGCAATATTTGAACATCCTTTTTAAAAAATGCGAATAAAAAAGGAGTAAATCTAAGTAATTATGCATAAACCTGCCGAAAGAGCCCTCACCAGCGCATGTAACGAAACGCCAGAACAAGTAGAAGATTATAACAACTTCAGTGAGGTCGTCTGTGCTGATCCCAACCACAAGACAGAAACCAGGGTCGAATAAGTATGGGCTGGGGTACTTACAGTTTATTAGTAAGTATACTAGAGAGACAACTGCGCCTGCGAAGCCATGTCGCAGTGGGGGATTTTGCTAAGACCACAGCTTCTGGCTTTGGCTTGGCATGACAATTGAATTCTTAAGCGGTGTTTGGTATTTGCTTTCTTCACTGTGCATTAACACGTCTACGAGTTTCGAAGTAGCCGAAATCCTCCCCGTTCTGTTGTAGCCGTGAGCTGTGGCAACTGCGTGTTCGGTGAAAGAGCAGGCAGTGCGTGATCTACTTAACTTTGTTGCTCATGCCGGAGTCGAAGAAATGTATGACTGAGCGGGTAATATGCCGCCGTGAAAGTCGTAGCTGACGGGAAAAAAAGAAACTAACGTACTTCGACGAAGACAAGATACGACAGATACGGGTGCCTGTAGCCGTCCTACCTTGTCTTCGTCCACGACTGTTTAGCACCACATTTTCTTTTTCCTTCAAGTATAAACCCATTCGTTCAGCAACCAATTTTTTAAACTGTACCTGACGGTCGGTGCACCGGTTCACCACGAAGGCGACGGTTTCATAGGCACGCTCAACAACATTGCTAAGCTCTTCAAGCAACTTATTATTTGAAATAATGGTAAAATTAATAAAATAAGTGTACCTAATGAGTTTTCTCCAAAAAATATTAGCATTGTTGTCAACTACCAGCTTGGTCTGCGGAATAGTAGCATGAACGTTCCGGCAAAAATACGCTTTACTTCCTTTTTCCTTAACTTTAAAACAGTCTGTTCTATTTTTCACTTATATAATAACAAACCATTGTTTACATTTTCGTGGCACTGTATTCGAATATAGGGCCACAAAAACGTTTCTATCCAAGACAATGACAAAACTACGGCGAGCGCGCGGTATAATGACGGTCCATGGCTACACAGACGGTCTTGATGTGAGCCGCATAGACGCTAGCGCCAGATTCCCCTCTAGTGTATATAGTAAGAAACTCTATGCTTGGGTGGACTTGGAAAACACTCCCAGATAAAGAAAAGTAAGCTACCTCTATCACTGAAAACGAGAATATACAACGAATGCGTCATGGCGGTGATGAGTCTGATGACATATGGAGAGGAAATTTGGCGCGCTGCTAAACAACTTGAAACCAATCTTAGGTCGGCTCAGCGGGCCATGGAAAAAAGAATGATAGTTGTAACGTTAAGGGCGAGGAAACTAACTTTCTCGATCAAAGAACAAACTAGAGTAGGAGATAGTTCAAACCCAACAAGGGTGCCACCTGACACCTCCATAGCCCGCCTCACAATCCAGTTTCGTAATACGTCGAGTATTAGGCGCTACAGGTGTTTCGCTGTTCGTACCACATTAGTGTGATATCCTTATCGGTGTTTTGTTTCCTCCGCAGGCACTTGTCATTTTCGAACCTCATCACGCATGCCGCGCCCATAGACATCTGGAATACAACAAAACCGCTGCCACCGAACCATTTCGGTAAACTGGTGAGTGCTCATCTGTTCACATGTGTTCATTCAGCGGCCATCTGTTCAATGAGTTTTTGCAACAGCCGCCGTAAAACGATTTATATTTACCTTTATCTTAAGCCTATCTATAAAACAATTTCCACCTCAACAATTCCTAATTGCGCTGCTTGGGGAAAACTAATCAAAGTCGATTTATTGATTGTAGGTTTTCACGCGCCGACGCAATGCAGGCGATGAGGCGCGCCGTAGTGGAGGGCTCCGGATTAATTTTGACCCCCTGGGGAACTTTAATTGATTGATTGATTGTAGGGTTTAACGCGCCGACGCAACGCAGGCGATGAGGCACGCCGTAGTGGAGGGCTCCGGATTAATTTTGACCACCTGGGGATCTTTAACGTGCGCCGAAATCTCGTACACACGGGCGTTTTTGCTTTTCGCCTCCATCAGAAAAGCGGCCGCCGCAGCCGGGAATCGAACCCGCGACCTCGTGCTCAGCAGCGCAACGCCTTAGCCACTGAGCCACCGCGGCGGGTCCTGGGGAACTTTAACGTGCGCTGAAATCTAAAATAATCGAAGTAACCGGCACAGAAATAATAAAACATCGGAGGACACTTGAGCATGTTTTATGGGTTGATAATGGGAAGGCATCAATGTCCCATTGAAGGCTGCTGAGAGCTCCTTTTAGTCCTGTGCTGTAAGTAATTGTGGCTGCTGCGTCCCCGTGCGAGGTGAGCGGGGCTCACGCGTGATATGCTGCCGAACACTGCAATCACAGCCACAGCTGTACTCACCGCTTTTCACATTACTCTGCGCAGGCCCAGACGTTGTTTAAAAGCGTGGTCCTATGCTTCCGGTTTATTATTGCGAAGAATGTGCCACAAAACGCGTTGCAGACACGTCGCAGCTATTTCTTGGATTACGAGGGAACACAAATACCAGGACGCATGTTTCCAAACGCTTCGCTGCACAGCGCCCCAGGTGACGTGCGCGATGTCCTTGCGCGTGATGTTCTATTGAGCTGCTAATACAAACCCGCAGTTCGGGCTCTGTGGCCTCGACGTAGAGTTCTGGGTACTTGCACTGAAGGCCGAAGTTCGAGCCTCAGCGGGTCTACGTTAATTTTTTAATGTGAAACTTTTTTCAAAACTCAATTGTTTTTTTTTATTACGGAGCAACAAAATTCTTTGTGTTGTCTTTGTTATAAATGGTTAATTTGGTATGTTTAGTTCGCTTTAGGTTCGGGCGCAGCCTATGGCCTCGTTTATTTGACGTTTTGTATCGCGTGCAGACACATGTCACGTGCTGCACTGTGCAGCGATGCGCTTGGAAATACTCCACCAGGACCAACGCCGGCTTTATCGCTCCGTAGGCCATTTAATATCTTCGAATTAAAACAATAAACTCGAATAGTTCAAGAAATATTAGTAGGGACACGGAACAATGGAAAATTCATTGTAGAGACATTGGGATAGGAGTAGAATGCTATGGTCTTTGTTCCGAAGGAGTACACGTACCCACACAAATGCTGTCAGCGTTCGTGCGCAAGAGATACCCGGGCGATAGATCACGCATCACTGCAGTGGCCGTAACCTAGAAGCATTTAGGTGACCATGTAGAAAGCCTTCTTCAAACTGAAAGGAGGCCCTCGAGGCCATTATTTTTCTGTTTCTTGCGCCCAGTGTATCGAGCGTTCGCCTGTTGTACACATCTCTCCAGTTCACACAAATTTCACTCTGCAACAAATAAGAACCATGGAATGGACCTGTTCAATTTTGTCTCTAGTTCAACTCGAAATCAGGCTTGCGTTAAGGTCGCAATACCATTTGCTGAAGAGCTAGACATGGTGGAACACATTGCTTTTACTTATGTCGGTCCTTAACGACGTTGAAGGAGTCAACGTGGAGTACTGTAGACAGGAAATTCTCTTTCAACGAATCAAGTGGGCCTAAGAGAGAACCCACTAACGGCGAATATTGTAGCGTAAGCTACACTGGCCGAGGTTGAGCAGTTTCGCGTGGACCTTGAAGGGCCGTTGTGCGCAAGTGCGAGGAGCATTGGATTGGATCGACCTGGCTTGGCTTGGCTTGGATTAGATCGAATTTGGATTAGATTGGATTGGATTGAATTGGATTGGATTGGATTGGTTTGGAGTAGATTAAATTGGATTGGATTGGATTGGAAATCCAATCCAGTTGGAGTACGGGTGTGCAGAGAATTGGGTCTGCAGCATTCCAGAGGAGGGACGTCATAGCTGCGGCAGACGCACTGGCGCCGGCGCGTGCCCAGCTGTGCGCCTAAGTTGCGGAGTAGCAAAGTCTGACGCTGCGCCGGAGCCGCTTGATGGCTGTTTCACGTGGCTCCTGGAGAGCCGTGCTGCACTTGCGCGATGAGCAGTGACTGGACTGGACCGGGCTGGGCTGGGCTGGGCTGGACTGGGCTGGATTGGATTGGATTGGATTGGATTGGATTGGATTGAAAATCGTTTTAGCAGCAGTAAGCATGATAATCAGCTAATTCCAGACAACCAGGAAACCTAAGCTTAACCATCTGAACCTTAGCTCACGCTACGTATATCATTGAATAGCCGAACTAAGCCACTGCTAATTTTTTTTTATCATCCGGTGCTGCAGAAGCAAATGGTGGAGGACATGCAAGCCGTGCGTCAGGCGGACCCTAACCTGGTTATGTGCTACACGCTGACCCTCTGCGTGGCCCACTACATCGTCCATGAAGGGACGCCCTTCAACGCCATCCGAGGGGAGTTCTTCAACTTCCACGAAATGGTGAGGAGCGAAGAGGGGACCAAACTGATGCGGCCACTTCGCGTCATTTTCTGCGACTTTGTGGCCTGACGAGGTAGAGCTATTTCTTTTAAATATTGAGATATATGCTTGGCGCCAACAAAAATCCGCTCATACGAACGTGCTAACTTCGCAAACCGGTGACTGACTAAAATATTCAGTAAATGAAAGCTCCATTTAACATTAATTTTCGAGCACCCGAACGTATATAAGGCATTTAAGGCCAACTGTACTCAGATTTCACCTCGGTCGAATTTGCTTTGGACGTGTTTTACGTACCACCAAACCAACAGGGACATGACTGGTAGCCCCATGAAATGCGTTGTTAATTAGTTGGAATCATTTAAAATAGCTCCATCGCAGGCAACGCTGCAACCGCCAGCGGATACCCAAACAGCAATGAAGCGGAAGGGATGTTGAGTCCGGCACTGCGATTTTTCCTCCGGCCAGTCATAACCGGTCGGGTTCCGCTGGGCGCGCTTCTCCTATTGTCGTAGGGCTGCGGCGAGGGCGAAGCGTTGCGCGCAGGTTTTCTCCGGCCGGCTGGCCGCGGGAGGCCGCTCGCTCACCGACTAAACCGGCTGGAACTTCACTTCATCCTGGCCTTAATGGCCGCGCTCTTCTCAATTTCGGTTGCAAAATTTCCGATTTTTTATGGTGATTTGCGCCGCGCATTTAGGCTGTTATATTTTGTACCTTGTTGTCTTTTTAGATGCAGAGCATCTGATTCCCTCGCCTTGTCCCTCCGGCGTCGTTGTCGTCGTCGTCGGCGTTGTCCAGCCCTCCCCCATTCTCCTTGCCGCGCCAGCTGCGCTTTCCGCCGCTCACCCCCTCTCCTCGCCGATAGCGAACACTCTCTCGCGAGGGGCATTGGATTGGATTGGCTTGGCTTGGATTGGATTGGATTGGATTAAAGTGGATTGTGTTGGATTGTGTTGCGTCATAGCCGCGGCACGTTGCGTCATAGCCGCGGCAGACGCGCTGGGGCCGGCGCATGTGCAGTACTCTCTCTTCCGCGGTTTCCTCTCCTTCGGGCGCGCTGCGCATATAACCGGTGTGCCGTTCTCCGGCGAAGCAACATCCACGCTTGGCTCAAACACCTAGAGTCCACGCCGCTTTACAAGTACGCCAACGTCGTCATCGACTGGGACCGGCTTACGCAGTCCCCTCAACGTTATGCGCGCTATAAAACGCGGTCCCTTCGCCGCTCCGCCTATGCGTCGCATCTACACAGGGGTTCCCGCGAGGGGAGGTGGGAATTTTTTAGGCACACTATATCGAAATAACGCTTTCAAGAGGTTGAGATTTTTAGTGCAGTTGGCCATTAATGCTTCATAATGGAAGAAACTGCAGTCAGTTGTGTGTATGTTTTAATGCA
The DNA here is from genome assembly GCF_048455015.1 of Haemaphysalis longicornis. Taxonomy (NCBI): domain Eukaryota; kingdom Metazoa; phylum Arthropoda; class Arachnida; order Ixodida; family Ixodidae; genus Haemaphysalis; species Haemaphysalis longicornis. The sequence goes on along the minus strand of NW_027526361.1, from coordinate 118,074,290 downwards.
ACTCTCGTTATTCTCTTTGGCTCCTTGAGCGAGACGCGAGACTCCACATTGGTTGCTCTAATAACAGGGACTTCTTCCGGTTTTACTCCGTGGTTCACACGCCCAGTACCATCAGCAGCCGCTGGCGAGCAGAAAAACCAAGTACCCGATGGTGCACGGTACTTGTTTGAGCTGTTGAGTGACCCTGTATACCCGCTGAATAGGACCTGTAACAGCAAAAACTCGTGATGAACCCCACATAGAATTTCTACCATAACACGACGACACGAACTCTTGAATATCGGCGTCCTAGACTTATTTCATGATCAAAAATTTTGTATCTCTTTTCTAGGAGTCGTGGTGGTCTGGTAAAATTTGCCATAGAATTCGCACGAGTCCGACAGCGTCCGAATACAGTACAGCATAGGGTCATCCATGTCCCACATAATATATGCAAGATGCCGTTCCAACTATATTACTCAATAGCGGACTTTATAGAATCTCTTGGTTGGGTGCAGTGTCAGGCAGCAGTTTATGTTCGCCAGGATCTTTTTCACGATGGCTCTGTATGGGACAACATCCGAGTTCACCACTACACCCAAGTTCCCAACGATGATGAACAACTCGGTTTAGAGCAAATGCTGCTACCGGCGATGTTCACGTACTAAGCTTGATTAAATGCCGCTGGGTTGTGTGTGCCGTGATTCAGAACTTTTCAGATGAATGACTTAGAATTTCACGTCTATTATTCTTATAGTTTTAATAGCGTCAAGGAAGGGTACATAGGGCCTTAGCGCAACGTTCTTCTCTGGACTTTGTCAAAATCTGCTGGCCTCTCAGCTTTTCACACTTTCCTTACGCTCTCAGAAGCAACTTGCAGCAGCCGAAACGCGCTAGCTTTTCGGCTGCTGCAAAAGCCCTTTCAAACAAGCATTGCGGGGCGTATTTGTCAGAGAACCCTTGCTGTAAAACCGCCGAACGCCTTGAATCCCATTTAGCCCCGTCAGGACATAATTGCTTTGCTTTATGAATACGCGCCTCGCATATAAAAAGACGTTAATTAATAAAAACAATGTTTTGCATTCATAAAAGTGACCGAGCTATAGCATTGCCTTTTTCTGAAAGGCATCAGGACAAGAAATTACTGAATAGATCCAGGTGTCCCTCCGGACGAAATCCCGGCACTCACGGGCTTGACTGGAAAGGAATAATAGATTTTTGTTGTGCGGGGGCCGTCTATGAGCGTCTAAAGATGCACAATTTCCAGCATACGGGCTACCACCTCGAAGTATACGTGAAAGAACTCTGAGCGGAGCAAATTGTTTTTACATTTACTATTTTCTTGCGATCGGCAATACCGTTTATTAGAAAGCAAAATGTAGCAAGAAAAACATTTTTTTTAAATACCATTTAAAGTGTTACTGGGTATTATATTGCAGTACTTGCCGGCTTCATTGGCACATGATGCATTGCTGGATGGCCGTACAAACGTTTTATTGTCCAAAATGAATGCACTATGACGAAAGAGAGTAGTGAGTGATAGCTACATTCCGCAGTAGCTTGTGAGTTGCCACGAAGAAATACTGGTGGGCAAATCATTCCGCAGTGCGCGTAAAATAAACACAAGTTGTAGGACGCATTAAGCATTTGGTACGGTGTTTCTTCTTTTTTCGAACACCGGCAAGATTGCGGCCCGAACTGTAATTCCACAAGTTCCTGATCACAATTAAAAAATTGTTGTGCCTGTTATTATCCTTGTTGAGTGCCGCACTTCATGACGGGCAATCGATTAGGATGACGACGTAGGTTGTTGGACTTCACGATTGGCCCAGTATCCCGCAAGCTACGCAGCCTTCGCAGTTGACTCTGCGCCTCCTGAAAGCCTATCACAAATGCTTTTCCATGCAGTCGTGCGACCGCATCTCGGAGATGGATACGGACCAGAGCAGGGACGACGGCATATCCGTCGTTTCTGGAGAACACAGCATCTACTACGCCTACGACACCACTGATTCCCTCCTTAGCAAGGTAATACACGCGGTGCTTTCTTCGGAACGAAGCAAGGCAACATCCGGAAAACAGCAGTGCTTGAGTGCTTTTTCATCCCCTGCATACTGTTCGTCATAAGAACAACAGCGACAGTACGAGAACACAAACACACAACAAGCACTGTGCAGGCGCTTGTTGTGTCTTGTTCTGTCTTGTTGTGTCTTGTTGTGTCTTGTTGTGTCTGCGCTGTTTTGTGTTTCCTTCCCTCAGTCCCGTCCTGTTAGCGCATTTTTTCATTATGTCAAGAAACCAACTAGCCCCCCAGATAGCTTTGATGAGTCTTGTTCTGTTCATGTCCTGCATAGTTCCTGCGCTGTTGTGTTTGTGAAGAATAGCATCCAACCAGGGCCAACTTTCAATTCTTTTACTGCATACTGCTCTAGACAACCCAGTGACACAACGTGCACACTAGTTCATTAACGTCGACCACTGAAGACGCGTCGAGAGCGGCATTCTTAAATTTAGGACGCTGGCCATTGTATGCGTTGCGTCGCCTTCGCACTTGCTTCTCTTCCTCAAAATTTTTTAAGCAGTTGGAACGTCTCCGCGTCGTGGATGAAACAAACACGGCGTTCGATGAAAACACGTGCATGTTGTGACAATCACGCCATCTCGAGTCTCGTTTTGGCTGAAGTCACTCGCCTGTAAACCGGAGTTTACGGGCGGAAATCAACTAAGCACTGGAAGAACTAGCCTTGCGGTTACCGCAGATTGCGCGCGTGCTTTTGTAGTCGCTTCATTCACAACAGCATACGGGAGAGGATGACGAATCCAGACTCTCCCGTAAAACTAAGGGGTGTTTTAAAGCGAACCTTTAGTGTTCTCACTGGCGGCGTCTGTACCGCGAATACGCCTTGCAGGAAAGCCAACTTTCTGTGACCATGACAATATTTCTGGATGAAGCATAGGAAAACTAAAACGCTTCCCTGCGAACCTTGGCGACAGCTCCGTTACGCCCCCTCCGCTAAAGGTTGATGTGCAGCAGAGGGAACAGGGGTCGCGGGCGTGCGACAGCGAGACGTTAACTGGCCCAACGTCATGTTGGGAGGTGAACATCGAGAGCGGTGACCCACAGGCCGGCGTAGGATGTGAATGGCGTTGCTCTGCGTGATGTAAGGGATTTAAGCCCTAGGATTTAAGGGTATCACAGAGGAAGTTAACTTCAAGGCTGTCGAGGGGACGAAAAGAAGATTAGAATGCTGGTGGACGAAAAGCAGAGTGGGGAATATTGCCTAGGACAGTTACCATCTGTAACAGGAAAAAAAAAAGTATTTTGTGCCTAATAAGCTTTTTGTGCCTGCCCTAAGCAGCGCTAGTATTGAACCAGAAGTGTAAAACATAGGTATATTAGTCCTTTTTGGTCAGATGACATGTCATCACCCCGATACAAAGGGGAAACCAATAGAAATCATCATCATCATCATCATCATCATCATCATAAGGCTTCTAGCCACAAGACGTTAGGCTTAACTTCCCATTTTGAGGTGTAGGACGTTATGTCTAACGTCACACCTTGTGGTTTAGCGCATCGAACCAGCACCCACTGAAAAAATTGCTCCCTGAACGCCAAGCAGCAGGTACCGATTCACGCCCTACTCCACAAACCCCGGTGTTAGGCCTACGGAGTGCACACCCACGAGTTGCTGTGGTTATTCTAGAAGAGTGGCGCGTACCTTCACATTGACGCATACTCGCAGTGTGGGATTGACAAACGAAAGGATCTATGACGAGAAAGCTTGGCATCGTCGTCATTACGCTGAGGGTAGCATGATTCCACTTCACGGATTTCTTTCCAAAATGCCTTTTCTCGTAAACTAAAGAATAAACCAACTCATAGATCAATTTGGTTTATTCACGCGGACACGAAACCCGCGATAAGCTGCGTTTACCCACTTCAAAACACAGCACAAAAGGGGCGAGTTGCCATAACCTAAAAGCTAAAGGAATATCTTAATTAGGCTGGTCCAATCAAACTTGTCTGCCGTAGTAATTCAATGTCCGTTAAATTTAGATCTGCGCTTATAACCATCTTGTGTCACTGGTGTTTCCGCTGGGTCATACCTTTTCTTCGCAGTCACAGGAACTTCCATAAACTCGTAGTCACCAAAATGTAAAAAAGCCAAATTTTTCTCGCGAAATCTTGGAAGTTTTCTCTTTACTTTACTCAAGTTTCAATCTATGAAATGTCCTATAAGTCCTTCTACTACAAAAAAAAATCGCCTCTTAAACAACATGCATACAAAACCATAGGCAGGCCAACCAATAAACTTGTGCGGTGGTCAAGACGTACTAGCCACGGGTGAATGACCTACCCAGGAAGATGTATCGAGAGGAAAAGTTAATGCAGAGGGAACTTTGCTACGCACGCCATGACATTTTTGCTGGTGCCAACGTTAAACTAATTCGTGATTGATTGATTGATTGATTGATTGATTGATTGATTGATTGATTGATTGATTGATTGATTGATTGATTGATTGATTGATTGATTGATTGCCCATGCCAAGAAACAACTATTTTAACTATTTGTGTACCCTCTCCTGTCTCCTCAACGACCCCGAAAATTCAAATTCTGACAATCTTTTTGAGTAGTGGCAACCGTTAACGGAAAGCTAAAAAATCACACTTTGAAATGTTACATACGGACAGAACTGTGCTCAAGAATAATTTAAACTGCATTCCTGGTCTCCAAATCCAGGTGATATTGCGGCCCTAATCATAGGATAAAAAAACCACCCACGTGTTGGGCTACCATCCGAACTGCAGGCGCAATATCGCACCTATGCCCGAAAAACTGTTGTTTTCAGTACACTATAAACGAGAAAAAAATATGCCATAATTGTTAACCCTCAACAAGTGTATTCGATTCGTTATTCACATTTCCGGGTGGCCACCGTAGTTCTGATTTCTTTATCTAGCCTCTGACTGCCTATAGCGCTTTCAATCACGCAGCGTGAGCTGCCACGGAGTAATAAAACTATTTAGAAATAACACAATAAAACCACCCAAACAAAACAGCGTGCAACAACTACGACGACAAATTTGTCCGGCGCGCAAAACTTGTATAATATAAAAACATTTCAGTGTGTGTGCACGCTTCCCTGTGGTCGTATCTTACCCAGTTTGATAATCCCATTCCATTCTTCGGAAATGAGTTGGAAGCTTGCAAATTTATTAAACTACAATTTTTATGTTTGAACGGGTTAGCTATATGTGTAGCTTTCGGTGGCTGAATAATGACAATTGAGGGTTAGATAGTTTGAATGCTTGTCTCGACCACCAGTTTTACTACGTTGCGCTTTCGGTACAGTAGTGACCACTTGGCGTTTATTTTGGTTAAACAAAGACTTGGATGCACAGCTCGGGGATCTTGAATAAAATCGACCTAGCTGCCTTCACCTCTTTTCGAACTGGGGACTTCGTCATTCACACGCGCAAAGATCCCAGGTTGGTTGTGGTATGCGTCGGCGCGATCAGTTCGCGAGCAATCAGTCTGACATTTTTATTTTTAGAGCTCAGCACTCGTTACGTAATGTTTTGAATCATGCAAATTGATTTAGCGGGATTGCTAGGTTCTTTATTTGCTGACATGACACACGTCGGGCGGCTAACCTACGAATTCAAACCTCCCCACCTAATGTTCTCAGCTTTTTTCAAGGATTTCGCAAAAACGAGATGTTCATTTTCTCATCGTGCGTATTACTGCAGCTCTACTGGCGTTCCAAAACAGGCAGTATGAGTGGCAAGAAAGGGATTTAATTAGGTGGAACCAAATTAGTAGCATTCTTTCCACACACGCCATCTAAACGCTGCGCACTCGGAGTTATAAGTGTTTCCGATCCGTGTTGCAATGCGTTTTCTACGGCCGAAAAGTGGCGCTGTCGAGGTCCCATATATACCGATTGGTTTTACCATCTGGAGTGATCGGGCGGCATCGTCAGCCGCTCTATTTTTTTTCTATTTCGATAATCTTGGACAAATAACTCCTGTCAAGGTTTTTTTTTTCTTTTTCAACTAAAGGGCGGAAATACGGGTGTAGTTAGGTGCATCCGCGGTGCGCTCGCACTTAAAAACCAGCTCGACGAAGAGTACGATTTCGGCTGACAAGTTTCGGGCGGTAAGCGCTCTTTGCCGTCTCATGCGGAATTTTTGAAAGAAACATCCTATTACGGACCTTTGGTACTAAGCAGATCTCTGTTTAGTGGATCGGGATAATTTCCTCTTCTTTCGACCATACTACTAACACGTATTCCTCTGGATCAAGTACTGCGTATAAACGGCAACTTTCGGCACTCTTTGGTCCATGTCTGGTTGTCAATTTCGAGAGAACTGATAGAAGCGGGTGGCTATAAAATCTGTGATTCGCAATGGGAGTTTTTTATTGTGTATACACTGCCTTCTAGCGACAAACGTCGAATGTCAGTTCGAACAACAATTGTCGATTCTAATAGAAAATGTTGAACTGCGGCAAGCAACACTGTAATTTCACAGTAGCATAACACATCAAAAGTTTGCTCTGCCCTTGGGATTTGTAGCGCCTATATGGCATCATGAATTGTAGATCAAATGGAATAAAATTGAGGTTGAGGTCTTCGTGGCTTACCGACGGACAGACGAACTAACGGACAGGCGGATGAACGAACGGGTGGACGGATGAACGGACGGAAGGGCTTGCGTTGCATAAAAATGCAATCTTTCTAACTAAATTTCAGTTCTTCAGACCATGATCTACATTCTTGTCTTTCTCAGCGAAAACGGAACCCTGTCCAGCACTGTTACGTTCTCGCCCATTTTCACATTTCGATTACATGAACTATTCTTTTTGTTTCTGTCTTAATATATACTTACAGCAGTAAATTAAAAATTGGAGTTCATTCATAACGCAATTGTAGTGCTCGCGACGAATATGCGCACTCTGTTCTTTCTATGGGAAGTTAGGGCCTAGCTATGTATGGGTACTAAAGATTCATATACTCTATGAGGAATGGAACCTCAGAAAGAGAAGTTGAATTGACAATGCTCTATTAACAGCATTCGTAATGATATACCTGTCCCCAAGGTTCGCCATGTATCGACCGTTTATGTACTTTTAGTTAACCTTCAGTGAGACCTACATCAAAACATACATTGAGCTGAGAAGATTTATGAAGGGGCTAGCTTTGCCTAAAACCTAACCATAATTGGCGCAATACGAAAGTTTGCCCTGAACTCACCCGACAGAGTTAGGAATGTTTACTCGTTAGTCTAATAGCAGTTACACGTTTCATTGAGCTTAAAACCACGCTTTTTGTATGACCTCTCCATTCTCTCCAAGATGCGAATTAATGCACCTCTTGTTCCGTTTAAAAAGTTTTGTAATGTGCATGGTGACACCCCCCCCCCCCTCCTCCCCCCCGCTGAAGATGAAATTTTCGTCGGTGTGGGATTTCTTGAACCCTGATGACCCTCCGAAAACAAAACAACACACATCCTGCTACAACTAATATCAATTCTGACGAGTGGTAAAGTAATACTATGATCTTCTAAATAAATTTCCTAAGAGCATAGGTTGCGTCATGTGTATAAAAACTTTGCCTCCCGCGCACTTGTTGCATGAATCCAAGACGAATTTTTCAACGCCAAATACGGCCTTACCGAGTGCCATCAAAACATGTCGCGAATGGTAACACCGGAGACAAATATCGCCAAACCTCATCTAAAATTCTCCCGTTAACGCGAAAAGAAGGGCAAGGTGACATACAACAGTCTCAACCAAACGCTGTATGCCGGTAATGTTCTCAATCTAGCCCACGCGGCTTCACAGGGGTACAAAAGACAAGGTAGTCGGTTTACAGTGCCGCTAATTCGTATGCGTCGATTCCATCACATAACGGTTACCGCACAGACGAAACCCGCGCATTGTGACGATGCCCTTCTGAGCTCGCTCCGCTACAGCCAGCCGACAGAATGCTAGGAACGTGTGTCTACCCGCAGATTCGTCAGCTGGAGCACCACGGCATGTGCGCCGCCATGTTCGACGTCCAGTGCGACGACACCGAGGACTGCGAGGGAGGCCGCTACTCGAGGCTCGAGGCCGTCAAGAAGGAGGTCGGTGTGCTCAACTCGCGACGCCTCCTGCTGCGCTAGGCGCTGCACCTGTAACGGCCTCAGCTTGTCCTCTACTGCGGCGCCGGCGTATGTGAACCTGGGAAGACGGCCCCCGCAGGAGCACGCGTATTGACTGCCGGTCACACCACCCACGCGCTTGTTGCTTGTTCGTTGCTCGATCGTTTAGTTTTTCTTTATATTCACAAAATAAACTTAACACGTATAGTGTTCTTGATGAAATGAAGTGTTGCTCTTTTTGCACTATACAGCTACTATACCTTAACCTGGACATGGATGAAGTGCGCTCACTTTTTTGGAACAGGTACTCTGACGCCGTGGAGCAGTGGTAATGGGTGAGCTGACTTGTTGAAAATTCCGTGCACTGGGGTGCAAATTTACTGCAGAACGAGTAGGTGACGTATGCAGTTGCAGGTACGTATAGGCACAGGCTCCACAGCCAAATGCTTATAAACGGAACTGTAATGGACCTCGAGGTCCTCCGGCTGCCAAGCCGCCGAGAGAGAGCCGAGAGCGCACGTCTGATGAGAATGAGGGCTTTAATGGAACAGGGTCGCGTGGAGCGCGAGCGCGTGCCACCGCTCGGTCCGTGCTGGTGAAGATGATGATGATCAGCGTCTTCTGCTATGTACGAAGAGGAAGAAGTTCCTACAGGAACTATTGCTCTTCATGAGGCATGCTGATGCTACACCCTGTGTAACGATTGGACAAACCTGCGACGCAAGTGCAGGTACCAGGAATGTTCTTGGGGCGTCCGTGAAAGAGCAGTGCAGTCTCCACTACAATCTGCTGGCACGTAGAGCAGCAAAAGTACCTTGCTAATGCCTTCAGGTATACCGCGCAACATTCAGCGTCCTGCACACATCGGAAGTGGTTGGGCGAAATGTCGCTTCTGTTGGCTTTCATAAAAAGTCAGCCGCCCAGTTCTTTGTTATAAGTAACTGTCACGCGATTGTGCCTTCAAGAGTGAGGGATAACATTCAATGTGCGTATGTGCCTAACGCCGTTCTCATATAAGAAAGTATCCTTAGCAGCACTTCCGTGGACACAAGTTCAATTTACATTAGAACTGAAAATGAAATAAAAATTTGCGGACATTGGTTTTTGTAAATGAATTAAGCATAAATTTGGGGCAAAAATTTACCCCAAACGCCCGAAGTGTCCGTTTCAGAAATTTTTCGCCGGCAAACGGCGACGATGGTCTCGAACTCCCATTGTCGCTTTATTCCTGACGCTCATGTGATACACCATGACTCGACCGGCCGATCGTTGCGTTTATACACAGCAAATCATCTTGAGGTTGCTTGATTCAACAGACGCACAGCACTGACGACGCGCGTACAGTCTCCCAAATCTTTAACTAGCGTGCGCAAGCGGCGATTTTCATTGCAAATAGATCGAGGCTAATCGCTTGCTCAGAAGGTGCGCTCAGCTGTGCTCATCATCTACTAGGCTGTTTCTTCTTGAAGGCACAGACAACCAATTTTGTAGAGAATATTTTCTATCCCAAATAAGAGGATATAACTTAAAAGCCCTTAACCGGATACGGTTTTCCTGATTGCGTCCTAGTGCATTCTAAATTAGAATTTTTAGATCTACAATCCATTTGTGGCCCACCAGAAGGAATGCTGGCAACCGTGGCAGTGAGCCGAGCGGCAGCATACATTTAAATGCAACAATAGGTCGGTTTGCCAGCTGATCAAATATGGAGGAGGCGTAGCGTGCCCATGTTTTGCATTCTACCTGCGTGATGGGAGATGGAACGTTCATCTGGAGTGGCCTTTCGGAAGGAGCTCACACTGTATCTTACACACTCTATGAAGCCCGTGAAAGACGTGAAATTTTCAGTGATCATTTATGGTTACACAGGATCGCAGAAACTGGCGCCACTGTGTCGGGCTTTGGGCTATGGGCGGTGAATGTCAAGTGGGTATACGTTGAGGAGCACGGGTTCATCCACACGAAAATTTGTACCTCAGCATTCAACTGCAGTGACGCACAGAATTTCCTCATCTACTTGTTCTATTTCGCGTAATGTACTTCAATATTATACGGTGAAATCTCAAAATGCGCTCTTATCCTTAACCGTTATTTCTGAAGAAATTACACCAGTCCATTTTTGCTTTCAGTACTGATTAGTTTTCCAAAGTGTTTAGTTAGTTACCCGTCTTCAAAAGCAAATTTTGCGAAATTCCTTGCGTATCAAGCAGTGAAAAGTACGGGAGTGCGTAACTCACAAATGATGATGTATATGCACACACGTAAAATATCAGGACGCTAAATATTTGAGTCTGTACACTCACGTGTAACGATGCGTGGAGCGGTATTTTACTGTGGTGAAACCGCCACGCACACGCTCAAATTTTACGGGTACAAGGTGCAGTCGCGTCAAACGACACAAATCTCAATGGGTCCTATGAACGTCGCCGTACTCATTTGTATTGCCGCTTCTGTGGTGAGGCCTGATAGTGTTCTTCGAATGCCTGCTATCGGGAGTCCAATCACAAAATACGTGGTCGCCCCACGCGAAAGTAACACTTCGGCCAGCGCTTCCTAGCCTATACCTGCCGAGCATTTCATGGCGGCAGCGGCGGTGCAGTTTCCCTCGTTCACCCTTCGCCAGAACACCTGTGCATACCCTATCACTGCACGCCTCAACAGTGGATATATATGAATGGAAGATTTTTAGGGAAGCCACAAGTGGGGCCATATGTGCAATCTGTTACGCTCATTGGCCCGTCAAACCCATATGCCATACCGTCACGCCTTACGCTCAAGTCGAGTCTGACTAGTCAGTTGGTTCCTTGAACAACCATTGGGGTGTGCTATTGATGTAGACCGTATTGTGTAGCAAATGCTAGCGGTATAAGTAGCGCCCTTAAGGCATTCCACTTTGGTGGGGCAAATCTTCAGTACATTAAAAGTTGGCTCGCAAGCAGGAAACCACGTTGCGCTAGCCGGAACGTTTCACCGTAATTGTCAGCTCGCAAAGATGGGGGCAGAAATGTTCGCCGTCTATCCGTCCGTAGAGCGGCAGTACAGGGAACGAAAGAGCTAGTGGTTGCGGTGGCGCTGTATGCGCTCCGTTGTTGACATTGGAGGGGCAGATGCGAAATTGGAGCGCGTCTTGCAACCGGCATCCTCTGCCGATGCGACCGTCGGACGCCATCTGGACGGGGCCCATGACTCCCGCCGCCGTTTACACGAGTTGTAAAATGGAAGCGGCTAAAGTGGAAGGAACAGGAAGGGTGGTGATGAAGTACCATTACTGGTGGATAACAAAAGGAGCGGTAGACAGCCAGTTCCGCTGCCACACCGAGCTAGCATTGCCATTGACACAGAGCGTGCTAAGCACGGTTGGCATGGAGTACCAGGAACGCGCGATAAATGCCATGTTGCGAACTTTTAAAGCCGGAGCAAGGCGAGCTCACCGGGTGGATCCTCACGTTCGCCAGGGACAGCGACGAGATACTCGTACGTTTTTCCATCTTTCCCACGAAGGAACATTATACTTTATTTTTGTGTTGAACGCGGGCCATGACCAGGCGTATGCAGAGTTTCGGTCTCTGCAGCTTAGATACCTAGCGATTGTTTTGAAGGATGCGTTCTTCGTTCTGATTCATTGATTGTAGGGTTTAATGCACCGACGCAACGCAGACCATGAGGCGCGCCGTAGTGGAGGGCTCCGGATTAATTTTGACCACCTGGGGATCTTTATCGTGCGCAGAAATCTCGCAACACACGGGCGTTTTTGCTTTTCGCCTCCATCAGAAAAGCTGCTGCCGCGGCCTGTAATCGAACCCGCGTCCTCGTGCTCAGCCGCACAACGCCTTAGCCACTGAGCCACCGCGGCGGGTCCGCGAGGATGTGGCGAGAAAGGCATCAGCCTACCCATAGGATCGGACCAGCTGTGGAAGTTCGTGAGTGGCGAAATAATACGCAGCACAGACGTGCAAGGATTGGTTGCGGTCAAGACCACTCTCTGATGGACGCTGCAACATCCAGCAGCCTCGAAACAGAGCACGAGATTTAGATGCCAGCAAGTAATGATCTAATATATATATATGTGTGTGTACGTGTGTGTGTGTGTGTGTGCGTGCGTGTGTGTACGTGTGTGTGTGTGTGTGTGTGCGTGCGTGCGTGCGTGCGTGCGTGCGTGTGTGTGTGTGTGTGTGCGTGCGTGCGTGCGTGTGTGTGTGTGTGTGCGTGCGTGTGCGTGCGCGCGTGCGTGTGTGCGTGCGTGTGCGCGTGCGTGTGTTAAAGATGCTGGGACCAATATAACTTTGACATTAGGGATGTCGCCGATGACTATAATTTTTAGGCAGATCACCACCCCTGACGACGTAGCCAGTTTTACAAAACGATTGAACCACCCTAGCTGAATGGTGTCGCGTGTGCCAAATGGAAATGAGTGCCGAAAAACAAAGTTCATGCCATTTTCTTCCAAGTTAAGCACTCCTTCCAACCAATAAACGATATGCAGTTCCATAATTGCACGAAGGAATTCTTTTTAAGCGCGATTCGAGCTTGCACGTTTCCTGGATGGGAAGAACTTGTACGTGAACGTATACGAGGAGCAGGATAAACATCTTTATTGTGGGAAAAAGTTGCGTGGACTCATCAGGAGGTGACGTCCTCAGTCCAGGACCCCATATGCCTTGCCAGCCGCTACAGCACGCACCACCAGTCGAAGCTGGGTGCACAGGCATAAGCTGTAGAGGTCGCGCCTCCAGAGCTCGGGAGAGTTGTAAGGATTCGGTTTGGGGAGAGGGTGGGAGGGCATACACTAACTATGTGGAAAAGAGAATTTGGCTGATGTGAATATGTTTTCTTGTATATTTTTCCATTGACAGTGCAGTTGATTTGAAAACAGTTTGTACCTTTGTTTACCATGTACTTACCTTATACCAGCAGTGTTGTCAAGAGTATCTGAGGGCAGGGACGGACTGATTTTTCTTCTATGTTACACAGCAACGGAAACAGGTCTCGTGAAAGCCCTACATTTATATGTTGTTCTTTCTCTCCTGGGACTCCAGCTGCCAACAATTGTGTTATGTAACCACTATTTGTAACAAATAAAATTGCGTTTCCCGGTTGAGTCGTCCTGGCGGGATCCGAGATCTTCTGTGCAGGATATTTTGGCATTTGTGCTTTCATCTGAAATTCAATTAGCAAGAACGTATTGACTACTGTACACCACGGCAGATGGGTGCTAACACACAGCAGAAAGCATGTACCCGTCTGAAATCTATGTTTCGGCTCACGTCTGCGTGTATTGTGCTGTCGCCTATACGTCACCATGAGCCCTAACCACCATAAAACAGTTGGTTCGTAGAAGTGTCGGGTGTGCTAGTCGATATTTCGTCGAAACTTGTCGGCATACGAAAGGTTTAATTGGAGCGAGAAATAAACTACCCACAGTGGTGTGATGATTACACGTGATGGCATGCGAGTGTAACAGACACCCGCGGGGAGCACTGAATGTGGGGAAGCGGCCGCGTGAATTTTGGCAAGCTTGTCTGTCACAGTAATTTGCATAGAAGACGCAGAAACGCAAGTGAAGAAAGAATCGCCAACCCTATGATGCAGTGAGAAGTCGTTGATAATTAAAGATCCCCATGTGGTCAAAATTAATCCGGAGCCCTCCAGTATGGTGCGTCTCATAGCCCAGGCCTAGCTGCGGAGCTTCAAACCGCCTAATTTCAATAATCGTTAGGCTTTCGTGAGCGCATTTACGTGCTTTAGGAATTTTTCTGTCCCATGAGCGCCTACTCTACACAAAATATTTAAAAGCCCCGACAAAAAAATTCACAGGGTCTCATATGTTACGCATGATTTGAAGGCGAAAGCGTAAGTGACGATGTGCTAAAGGGGTCATGCAGACAGAACACAAGTGATGTTCATTCGAAAGATTGCCTGGTTAGAATCATACTGACACCACTTTTAACGTAAGACTTGCTCAAATAAGCTATGTAATTAGGCAAAAAGGTAATAGCCATGCGACTCACTAGCTCCTTCCCCGCACTAGAACCTATGGCGTAATATACACAGCTGTGGGATTGACTGCGGCCGGCAAAAGCAAACGCAAGTTATTCGGGGTTTATAAGCTTTCAGAACGAGTTCTTTTGCATCAAATGTGACGCATATTCATTTTATAGCAGTAAGAATGGTTTGGTAAACAATGAAAGTTACGAACGTTCACGCAAACATAGAAGCGCCGGTGCGTACTGCTGTTGTTTCTGCACGCACTATGCTTGTTATGTGTGCCCAGGAGTAGGCGCTTTGGGGTTGTCTCACACGACACTGGCCGATTGGGTCAAGCGACATTTTCTTACGTGACCCTGTTTGTATAACCATGTTTCACTAAACTACCTACCTTAACAAAAACAAGCGAAGTGTATTTGGTCACAAAGTAAAGGCAGACAGAAGTCCTGCGCAGTATGGTGGCGCCATCTAGAAGGACTGATGGTAACGAAGGTGTTCCGCAGTCCGCTGAAGACTAAACAGCGCACTCAAAATCGTTTGAAGACCTGTAGTGGTGACGTCATCGCATACGTCACGAAACAAAAGATTTGGCGGGAGAATCAAAACGTTAACTTAAATTGAATAATTTCTTAGTGAATAAAGTATCGTTTGCTGCTGGAAAAGCACTGGAGACACTTCAAAACACCGAATTTGTTGAATAACACAGACTTGTACTTTGTCTGCATGGCCCCTTTGAAGACAAACACATGATTTCCTTTGTTTCATGCTTTGCGATGACTCCTCACAAAGCGCGCACCTGTTTGGACGTGTTGGAGCATTTGTACACTTGTGGTTTCTCTCGGGGTGGTATTTTCACGGCTAAAATTTACATATTTTTTCTCTTTCGCCGGGACTATTTTACCGACAACCCTCATATTAACCTCCATACAAGTTCGCAATGTCAATCACAGTTTTGCACATCAATTACCCAACCCATTTAGCTCCCCAAAAAGTTATGCATTTAGCCCCTGTTATTAGTTGGCTTAATTAGCGAACTCATCCCCCACATGTCGCTTTAATTTGCTGTAGACATCCCGTGTCTTTGCGTGTCTTTGAGGACCGAAGCGTTCCATATCGCCAGGCGCTCCATAGCACGCGCTTTTGTTTACTGTACATCGCTTGTCCATGACGCCACCGCCGCTTTTAGATGCGAAGCAGCTTATGGTCGAGGCTGTTCCCTCCGCTGTTGTGTGGGCGCCGTTGTGTGGCGTCCACACCCCCACTGCGCATGCCTCGCCAGGCACCGCTGATGATGATTGTGGCAGGATGCCTCTAAGGATTGGCCAACCAAAGAATCCATCACGAGGTAGCTTCGTGTTCAACCACCGTCGTCATCTTCCCGTAGGGGAACCCTGAGTAATATGCGAGGCATTCCTCCTCTCCTCTCCTCCTTTCCGTTATTGCGCAACGAATGGCAACACCTGAAGCTCCGCGCGCGATAATGCGAAGCAGCTTAGGGTTACAGACGTGACGGTAGCCGCTGCATACTCCACTGGGGGCGCCACTGTAGCTCCGCGGTATAAATGACGCGCGCCCGCGCTCCGCTCCCATCATTCTCCTCCCGCAACGCCGTGATTGAACTGAAAACTGACGGGAACTTGAGTCGACCCCATGGCTGCTTCGCATACTACTCAGGGTTTCCCTACGGGAAGATGGTGAAATGTTTTGTCGTGCACTGCTCTCAGCCTTCCGAGAGCTACTTGAAGTAAGGGCTGAAGATAAGGTAAGTTCGCAGGCTTTCCCCGTGCACGCAGTGCACCAACATAGCAGCTACAGTGACGTCAGCGAACGCCATTTAAGCGACAGGTGCAGTCGCAAAGGGCGTTGAAAGTTGGCTGAAGGACGAGACATATAAGATTTCTTCATTCATAACGGTATCTTCCCTTCAACGTGCTGCGAGGTATGTCCAGCAGGACGTCAGTAAAGCGCGTGGTGTGCGGAGCTAGTGATTCTTTCGTGATTATGTTCTCGCAGACACATGTTCGCCAATGATCGAGCACTTCTGTAAGATCGTGTGAACGGCGTCGGGAATAAAGCAATGGGCTGTTTTTCTGTAACCCCGTCGGGGCTCGAGGCAGCTTGAAACTGCTGCCCAATGGTTTCCACCGGCCCGCTGCTGTAGGCTATAACAGACCAATAAAAGTACGCCTGCTACAACTATATCAATAGCTTCGACTGTCATCAGGCTTCCAATTGAATTAAAGTGTCAAACATACCCGTCGCGGTGGCTAGGGCTAGGGCGTCGCGCAACTGAGCACGAGGTCGCGGGTTAGATTACTGGCCGCGGAGGCCGCTTTTCTGATGGAGGCGACAAGCAAAAACGACCGTGTGTACGATATTTCGGCGCACATGGTTAAAGATCCCCAGGTGGTCAAAATTAATCCGGAGCCCTCCACTACAGCGCGCCTCATCGCCTGCGTTGCGTCGGCGCGTTAAACCCTACAATCAATCAACGAGTCAAACATGGAAGATGTGTGCAAGCAAGCAAATGTGCCATTTGGCGCTCCCCATTCGAAACAACGGAACAAAGAATGGACGCATGAACGAGCAACGTTTCTCAGATTCACCTGCGGTGATTTCTCCATCTCAGTTGAAGCTGCAAACATATCAAAAATGCACATACCAAGAATGGGCGTCATCGGTTCTCTTTTGCAGTAAAAAGAACACGCGAGACGTGAGCAGACAGTGTTCGTTTTTGTATTCCGTCGATGGTCTGGGTGACATTCGGACTGCGCACCTGACGCCACACAACCAGTGCAAACCCCATCGATTACGCTCAGTCGTTCTTCCCAACTCTCCCACGCATGGCACGGGGCACACCCCGTTAACTTGCACAAAGTCCCCGCACACCGCAGGCCGACTTCAGTGCCCGAGACCCCAGGCCGGAACTCTGTACACTCTGCCCGAAATCATTTGCGCCTCTACTGGGTCTCAAATTACTGTTGAAACAATCGCAATAACGCAACGGGTGTGTTTCTATTTTTATACGCCGAAATGCTAATGAGTAACACAAATTGGTGCAGCTTGCACTATTGGTGCAAGGCTGCAGAAACAGCAGAGCCGGTGGTCAATCTAGCTTCTCCACACACAGACAGCGGATCCCAGGAGAGAGGGAGCAGTGTTCCTCGAACAGCGAGCTGCAGCTTAAGACTCACCCTCGAAATTAACGGCGCCCAATGCGTCGTCGCCGCCGACCGAGTTAAGTGCGCTTACGTCACCTTCCTCCGGCCCACAAAGGGCGTCCCCGTCCCAACGACCGCGAACCGTAATTTCTAAGCTCAACCGACCAAAAGTGTCACGTGGGCACACACCCGCCTCCGGCTCTGTGAGGTGGGGGAAGCGCTGTAGCGACCGGAGCGCCACGGGACCGCTCCACCGAAGATGACGACGAAGGCGGTATCTCCTTACAACTGCCAGTTGAGCTTGTTGGTATACGTTCATCTTCGTCTACGTGTTTAAGTAGCGCTTTTTCAATCATGAGCGGTGGCTCCTCTCGTGCCGAAAGCCCACATGCAAGCCTAACCGACGCCGGGCGCTCCTCATGAGGAGAGCGGTCACATGCCGTCGGTATTTTTTTTTTTTTTTGCTAATGCCACCTAGTGAAGGTCGTGCCGGGAGCCTCCGGCCGGGGAGTTTTGGTCTTGGTATTTTTTTTTATTAACGCCAACGGACCATGCTCAAGCTTAAAGAGCTCTGCTGTTAAAAAAAAATGTTTTCGAACTGATATCGCTGGACGAGCCCTTCACGAGCTGCTCGAACCTTGTCCACTGGATCTCCTTTCTCCGTAACGCGTGGTAGCGAGTCTGCTCGAGTGTACTAACTTGTCCGACAAACACGTATCTCGCTCCTTGCCAGCAAGCAAACGTGTTTTGGGCGTTTTGCAGTGCAGCCCGGGCAAGTTGTTCAGGTTGTCCCGCAGACTGTCTAGCTTCACTGAGCACAGCTAGGCAATGCGGTTGTCTGTGCGCCGTTGCCGCCCGGCTTCCGGAGACCAATAAGACAACCTTTTCTCTCCAAAGCACATCGCACGTGCCCCGGCTATGCAGTGGCAAAAGCGGAGGCGGTGTCGCCCGCGCTCGCTGGACGAGAGGCTGGGGGTCCTTCAGGGCCGGCTGTTTCTGTGTATCCAGTCGAGGTACTCGCTGACCCTGGTGTAGACTCCCGGGAATCCGGCGGCTGCGCAGCGGCTTCCGAACGACACCACGCCAACCACCAGCCAGTGTCGGTCGCGGTCACGAACCATCAGGGGACTGCCGGAGTCGCCCTGTTCCATAACATTTGGGAGAAACGGCGGCGAAAGGAGGAGGGATATTAAAGGTAGCCACTTTAAGCATACGAAAGGGATGATTGACAATGTTGCGCGCCTTATGAACGTCACAGTTTGGAGTACGATGTCAGCAATCGGTTTGGTTGAATATGAAGCCCCCAAAATATGAAGCAGCTGACAGCCAGGCATGAAAGCTGGTCTTTCAGATGCCTGAAATAAACTTTATGAGGAAAACGGGTGCCTTTCACGCGATAAGATACGACTGTGCGTAAAATAATTTCGGACAATGAACACCCCAAGCAGAGAATCCAAGAAGTACCCGCAGATTCTGAAGTACGCTTTGTTTTCCTTTTTTAGATGCGAAGCATCTCATGCTCGGTGCTGTGTCCCTCCCTCCCTTGTCCGCGGTCCACACTCTACTGCGCATGCGCGTCTCTTCAGCCCCGTCAGCGTTCGGGCTGACGCCAGCGCAGTCCACTATAAAAAGAAATAGTTAACGCCCGGTTTCGATCCCACGACTCCACGGCCGCAACGGGAGGTACGTGGCGCTCTTCCACTGCGCTACAAACCGAGACGGGAGCATGTGCTACGAACGTGCCTTATGTCCTTCACTCATTCAAACTACGTCAAGAAGCTACTGATACAACGAAGGCACGCGAAGCTGAACGTCAGCGGAAACGACGAACTGAAAACTAATGGTAACTTCAGTCGACCCCATGGCTGCTTCACATTACTACTCAGGGTTCCCCTAGGGGAAGATGGTGTAATTTTTTTTTCAGATTTTCAAGCGACCTTTGAACTCCCCGTGCCACTTTGCAGTACGTTTTAGTGGGTTTAGCATTGGTTAATAAATGTAAATGTAAAAATTTGAGTCGCCATGCTTCTTCTGCAAGCTTTCACAGGAAACGGGGAAATTACATCCAGACACGACGAGACGGTCGGCTTCGGCTTCTCGGGAGCCCTGCGAACAATATTGTTGTAACTGATGTACAGTCGGACGCCCACACAAATCTTCAACTAGTGCGCGCGGCGGTGACTTTTCATGCGTCAACGCCGTATGACGGAAGCCAAGTTGCGAACAGGTCGAGATTACGTGCACGCTCAGAAACCGCTCCCAGCTGGACCCATCGTCTGCTAGGCTGTTCCTTCTCAAGAGCGACAAGTGAGAGAAAAATCGATGCTCGCGCACGCTAGTTTAAAGATTTAGCCGACTGTAAAGGGTGCGGAGCTGCGACGGAGGTGAGTCTGTAAGACTGGAATAGGTAACTGATTTGCTCAGAGAAAACGTCAGCAGCCAGTGCTACTGCATTTTCATTGCCATCCAGATGACTCGTAATTTCTCTGGTGTTTTTTTGGCTTGAACAGACACATACTTTCGAAATAATCAGGGGGTTACAAGCAGAAACAATTCCAACAGACGTAATAATATCAGCGATGGCGAGGTTGAGTGAGTGAAACACTGTTAACTACGAGAGGCCATGAGGCCCGGGGTGCGGGGAGTAAGGATGAGGGAACAAGGGTAAGGTCACAGCTCACACAATGAACACAGTTCAGTATTGGAATCATATTCAGAAAATGCACACAGTTACGTCAGTCAATAACACGAAAATGCACATTTCACATGCCGTTCACACTGTGAACAGTGCACGCTAAAGACATTTCGCACTGTAGAACTGTAGACAGAACGGGGAAGTCGGTCAAACCGCTACACCGATTTGTCAAGACCGTTTTTAAGGGCGTACTGTGTGGTTGCTTCAAGTGTAGAGTGATCGTCACGGACGTGGGTGCGGGACCTAGGGCTAAAAGCTGATGGTGATTAAGGCCTAATGAAGGACAAAGCCAAATTAAGTGGTAAAGATTTGGTATGTCATCACAACTACATAAAGGCACCGGAGCAAATAGGATTCTGCTAGGGATGTCCACTTCGGATAATCTGTGCGGTGTATGCTTCGTTCGGATACCAGTTATTGGCGAATACTTCCCCAGGACGAGAGAATGGCTTGAGAGGGCCAAGGACGTCAACCGGAGTTTCTTCTTGTAAGACCTTGCTGCTTTCCTTGTTGAGGTAGCGAAGCTAGGGTTGCCAGCCTGCTGCTTGGAGGGGGGGCCGTGGCGGGCACAGCGGGAGGTGATTGCAGCCTTTCATTTGGTCTCTTATTATGGTAA
Source organism: Haemaphysalis longicornis (assembly GCF_048455015.1). NCBI lineage: Eukaryota > Metazoa > Arthropoda > Arachnida > Ixodida > Ixodidae > Haemaphysalis > Haemaphysalis longicornis. Next base: position 118,053,700 of record NW_027526361.1, on the reverse strand, counting down.
GAATATTGGTTTCCGTTGTGTTCGGTGAAAACAGATGGTTTAACTCTCGAAAAGCAACGTAGTAATCGGTCATAATGCAAAATTCCTTCTTGGGGAGATGGACGGAATGATAAATTTGCCGCGCGTCTCCTAGAATTCGCAGAAGTTCTACATCTTCTACCATGCTGTATGTGTTAGAAATGTGCCTAGATCTATTTAATTCCCGGAGGTCCGTGGATGTCAAGGCAATAGCCGCAGTCATTCCATTCAGAGCCGCGTCAGTTTAGAAGTCAGCTTCGTCGCCTGCCTTGTTATCTTCGAGGGTGCAAACGTATGGTCGCGTAATTTTCGTTTACTGCAGCGGATCGGGGGTCGACGTAGATGTCCGATGGAGGGCCGCTCCCCCGGAGCGATTGCTGGCGGAGAATCGGTGCTGTGAGAGTCGCTATTAGGTGGTCCCACTTCTGGAGTCTTTTTCCTTGTGGCGAATGGTCCAGATGATATTGGGAACGTAGTTTCGCGTCTTCGATGAGGTTAGTGAGAAGCGGAAGCGGAACTGCTTCATGGGGTGTATCTACCCGGGTAAAAAAGATGCGTTCGCTGATCACGCGGAGAAGGTACCGATTCATCTGCTGGGGACAATTTACGTGCGACTGTCGTAATTCATAAATCGGGAAGCCGTAGGTGAAGCTCCTATGTGCCACGGCACGGGCGAGCATGGTGCGGGCTGCTTGGTGCGCCCTGCCATGTTTATTAGATATTCGGGTAATTAGGCGTAATGTGGAGAGCCAGGTCCTCATAAGTGAGGCTATCCACTGTTTTGGGCTCTTACAGCTACTGAGGGGAAGGCCCAGCAGCCGAATGGTGCCATTGTGGGATTCTAGTAACGTATCCTCCACTTGGAGAGAGATAATTCATTCCTTACTTGTGCCACGTTTACCGTCAACGCTGAGCAGTTTTGTCTTGGTTGGAGATAGCTGTAGCAGGAAATGGGACAGCCTATGTTCCCAGCTAAAGACTGCTGGTTGCAACTTTGTTTGCATAGTTTCTTTCGAGTAATAATCTGAGGCTTCTGTCCATACCATAACATCGTCTGCATAAAGGGCAAATCGGCGGCAGTGTCCTGCTGAAGAGTTCGGGCTACGCGGTTTATTGCCAAATTAAAGAGGAGAGGAGCCAAAATGGACCCCTGAGGGACTCCTCTATCGAGATGGAACGCAGGAGCCAAAATGCCTCGTGCATGTCTAATGCCAGTACGTAGTCAGGCGAGTCCTTGCGCGAGGTCCGATTGATAACTCTCCGTAGGAGCCATAGGTAATCCTGGGCAGCAAGAAAGCAGTGAGGCCGTGGAGAAACCAATTTATACTCTCCAAGTGGGGAACGAGCCAATTGTTAACCACACGCTCGGCAAGCTTGCTAATTACAGGTGTTAGATATGCGGCCCGTTCTTGCCCCTATTTATTCCTGTTCCACGACGCCTCGCGACGAGCAGGTTCTTCCCGTGGTCATCTGAAATGCGTATATCAATTTGCAGATCTTGTAAATAGTAATTTCTGTATCTTTGAGCGTCACTTAACGTAGAAAATTGTCGTACGCACTCGTGCGAACCAAAAGTTCGAAGGAAGGTATTGTTAAGGCAGGAAATGTTTATTTATAGTTCACGATGGGGTGAAATGGAAAGCGATAACCAGATCAACAAGCAGTGCGTATATGGTCAGCCCCAGGGAACCCAACCTTGTCTTCCTCACCCGTTCATTCTTAGCTGATGGAGCCCTCGGTAAAGGCAGTGCAGGCGCATGCATAATAATATGCACTTTTACTGAAGAATATCTCCGACTTCTGAGGCGGTCACTTGAGTACCCGTGATGAGACATAGCTTTCAACTATCGTGGCAGCCTCTTATAGTCTCGCCCGAATGTCTCCGGCGCTGCCTCCAGCGGTCTATATTATCAGCATAGAGGCTGTGATGCACGTCGGGGATCCGTCGTAGTAGGAAAGGTAATTTGATCATGAGCACATTACATACAAATGGTGATAAGACGGACCCCTGTGGGCTGCCACGACTGCCCAGACGGATGAGGTGAGATTTGAGTGCTTGTACTGTTAGTCTGGTGGTCCCTTGAGACTGAAAGACCGCGATGCAGTTATACGGCTTGCTGCCCACATATAAATCCCTGAAATTGTGGACGATGGCGCTGTGTGCTACACAGTCGGAGGCTTTAGTTAGATCAAGCCCCATTACGACTCGAGTGTCGAGTGGAGACACGCCCACGTTGTTGATTACGTGCTGTTGCAGTTTTAACATCATGTCCTGCGTCAATAAAGAAAACCTGAAACCCACCATGGTGTGTGGTAAAAGCTGACGTGTGGTCACGATTGATCTGGTGTGTCCATGGTATGCACATGATGAGGGTATGTGGTGTGGGGGTTGAGACGGGTCAAAACCACGTGCTCCACCAGAAGCTTCCCCAGGCACGAAGTCAGTGAAATAGGCCTCAAGTTCTCTACCTTTAGGGCCTTCCTAGATTATGAAATGAGTTTAATTAGGGCGCTTCTCCACGTGGGGGGGGGTTCCCGTGTTCATGTAGGTGGTAAGAACCCGTACGGACGAGTCATCAAGTTTGGTGAATACGCGATTGGTAATACAGTCAGGGTGTGGTGCAGATCGCGTGTTGAGGTGGGGGATGGCCTTATACACGTTTGCCTTTATGATTGGTCTGTCCAGATGCAGGCTGGGTTTACCGGCATATGGCTAGCTGGTTCTGGGGAGGGGGGGGGGGCGCAGTATGAAGGTAGAGGTCCTGCAGCTTTTGTATTAATGTGGTTCCATCCCCTTGAAGCGCTTGTATAATACGTAGTAGGTTGTTACGCTGAGTAAGATGTCTTCCGTATGGGTTTAGTAGGTTGCGGCTTGTTTTGGGGGTATTCGTCTGCACCTCCAACCCATCACACAGCGCATTCAATTGTTGATTGCTGAGGTACTCAGCAGCATGTTTTTTTTTCCTTCTTCAGTCTATGGAGCCTTATGAGCAAGGAACGTTTACGCGGTTGCGTGTGGAGAATTTTCTGCATGATGTCTTTGTTCTCCCACGTGTGCAAAATTCATGAGTCTATTTTACCATGGCCACCGGAGCAAACATCAGGGAATTGAGAATCAAACTATTTTCTGACTAGACAGATACTGGCGTGTGGATCCCGTCGGTGACTCATTTTTCTGTCACGCACATAACAGTCCCAATACTGTAAAATTTTTATTTAAATTCGTACCTGTGCCTCTCAGTGACTACCCGTAATATAAAAGCTAACGCTCCTTTATGGAAGAACGCGTGGTTAAAACGCGGAGCTTTCTCCGATACAAATGTCCACAATCAAATAAGCCAAAGTTCAAACTGAGCTAACCGAATGTGGTGTTATGATTTTCTATCTCTTAGTTTGTGATTGAGTGATCTGAATGCGCTAATTCGGTTAGCTCAACGTTGCCGTAGATTTCGACATTAGCTTATTGGATTGTGGACTTTTCATTTGTGTCGGAGAAAGCTTCGCATTTCATCATCATCATGTGCCATTTGTAGAAACCCATTGTTGGACTTCCTGCAGTTCACTTTCCTGCAGTGCATTTTACGTCCCCGCCAAAAGTGAGACAGAAAGCTCCGCTTTAAAAAGTAGCAGGATAATTTTTAGGGCCATTGATGCAAAGTGATGCCACATTTTCGGTGAAAAGATGCCGGCCGTACGCTCGCATATATACACGTACCTGGCAGGCGTCCTTTCCGCCCTCGATGTATCCGGCGCAGAGGAAGCCCTTGGTGATGGGCTGCACGTATCTCCGGTCGCAGTCCTCGTTGCGCCAGATAGGGAACGATACCTGCTGCAGGCTTCCACTGTTCGAGCCGCCTGCGGATACAGTCGTGTATACCGTATACAGTTAGGGAGAAGACCAAATCATGCCACGAGGTTTAATCGCAACCCAGTCCCCAAGTGTGCGCCGAAGTTATTTCCATGCGGCGGCGCGTTCGACTCCAAGCCGGAATGGCTTTCTTTTAAAAGAGGACAAAACACACCAACAACAGCTGACACTTTGTTCCATCGGACGATAAAGTTTTTCGGGTGGCCTAAACTCGACATCGAGTAACATCGTTTCTTATTATTAGTAATCTTATTATTATTGTAGCAGTTGTTATTGCATTACCGCTTGTTTTCAAAACTCTCGCTAATATCGTTTTAAAACGACCGAATTACAGAGTGCCTTCTCACATCGTCCTTGAGACCGCCCTACGATGCCTGCCGAAGCTGACGCTTTCTTGACGCCACATATTGTTCGTACTTTGAGCCTGCACACTACCATCGAAGAACTCATAGAGGCCCACCTAACAGCGCAGAAAGGAAGACTCGGAGCAAGTCCAACAGAAAAGGAAACGCGAGGTAAGCTTGGGTACACGGCACAGCCCATTAAGGAAAACGCAGTGGACATCCCTCACTGACATAAGGGACAAGAAGTCTTGTCCGACCAATACCACGGAATACGTCCCCTCCACACCATGAGCGAAGACGCATAGCAAGACCTACAGCATTAGAAAAACCGTATGGAGACCAAGACCACGTCGTCTATTGGCGCGCCGGAATACCCTAGGTACGGGGTAAGACCGGCGGTCGTTACCTCCTGAACCGACGTTACTTGAAGTCTGACACTTTAATCGTGTAACAGCCAGCAGGCTGAAGAAGCTGCTATCGCCCTCGCTTTCTTCCACACAAAGGCCAAAGTAATTATTACCGACTGTCAAGCCACCTACCGAGCATACCAAGCAGGTAGGATTTCAAGACAAGCGCTTCGGGTTCTGCTCCGACGACTCCCCTAGAAGCAAGTCAAAATAATATGGACCCCGGCCCACTCTGCTCTTTCCGACAACCAGACGGCACATGTCCTGACCAAGAACTCGCCCACCGGGCACCGCAAGAAGTGTCGGAGCGGACCTGGCAACCCCTGCTCATTTACGCCGATCACCGATCAGGTCACCAAAGAACAGGAAGTCGTCCCGAGGCAACTACAGACCAATACACACCCGTACCCAATACTATACTCCATCCATCCTACTCTCTATCATCCCCTATGTATTTACTGCCAAGCCCCAGTCTCAGTGTACCTCATGGTCAGGGAATGTCAACTAAATCGAAATCCTCCCTCCATCCCCAACCCCTCACGCCAGCAGCATCTAACACACCTGCAGTGCAGTATTCTTGTGTTGATTGAACTTTCGTCTAGGTGTGCAAGTGGTCCATTTTATTCTGCTGCCCAGAACAGCTCTGAGCAGGGCGTGGGCAGTCCGAAACGACATAACGGAGAGACCGGTAGTACCATCTTAATTTAACCGATTGATTAACTATGAGATTTAACACGCCGACACTACACAGGTGATGAGGCACGCCGTAGTGGAGGGCTTCGTATTACTTTCGACCACCTAGGGATCTTAAGCGTGCTCCCGATCTCCAACACACTGGCGTTTTCGCTTTTCGCCTCCATCAGAAGAGTGGCCACCGCCGGATAGTACCATCTTACCGTAGGATAAGGTGCCCCAGCCTATGGCCGTGGCCATTAGCCCCGCGAGCGCGTTGGCTCTCAATCCTGCCTTGGACGCAACCGTGGGGTCCGCTGCAGCAGCAGCGGGTGCCGTAGTGAAAGACGCTTCAGGCAGGCAGATGGGCCTGATGGCCTCGTTGAACTCTGCCGGCTCAGCGAGGCGCAGCAGCGCGATGTCGTTGTAGAAGCCGTGGCGGGCGAAGCGTGGATGCTGCGTGGCCGCCTCGATACGGAAGTCCACGGGCCGCGCCTGGTCCCGGTCGCTGTAGATGTGGTGCTCGCCCAGACGGACGCTCAGCTGGGCCGGCCGGTACCTGCGGAGGAGAACGCGAGACCCCAGAGGGTTGCCTTTACAGCGTCGACTCGTCATCGGGACCGTGCCACGATGACGGGGTTTGCCTGTAAAGCGGGCTCCATGGCGAGTGCGTCTGCTTTGCACTGAAGATAAGGCAGGAGAACATAAGGTGTCTTGTATTCGTTACTGCGAAAGCAATCCTGTACTTTCCAGGAACTGCTCTGAAATGCCAAATAAAAGAGAGGTGGTGTTGCTAACGCTAACAAGTACTGCAGCGTTGCTTAGTAGGCGCTATATAGGACAATTGTAGAAGTACCGCATGGTATTTTATCATCACTTATGCGGTAGCGGGCAGAGGCTTCAAACCAAAACCAGCACTCAGTGGTCGCATTACGTTTGTAGAACCATCTGTGAATGTGTGAACAAGGTACCCTGAAGCTGTTCACTGAAAATAAAAAAAGGTGAGAACATGTAATGTCCAAGCAGCAACTATACTAACTGAACACGTAATTTTAGGAATGTCGACTCAGAAAAGCGTATACGTCGTGGACGGAAGAAAAAAATGCGCGAAGATGAGCACAATGACGCCCTTGCATGCGGGTAGACTTCCTGTTTCGCTGTCACCTATCGGCGGTGAGATGTTTGAGTGGCGCCCCCTGGCTACTGACGTCAGCGTTGGGATTCGCGCCGCTATCGTCTGCTATACTGCGCTTGTGAGGGGCAGCAGTGCCCGTGCAAGTAATCGCCCGTTTTGATGCTTCAGTGCATTAAAAAGCGTATTTCCAGTAATTCAGTTATTTTGCCAGCTTCCGACACCTCTGAATAATTTCAAGCTGTATCCCGCACAGGTTTGCAACACATGAGGGGAGACAGAATAACTTCCTTAAGAGCATCGGTCAGAAGATCGTGTGTAACTGGTCCTTTCTAGCTTACTTCTGAGGTTCAGTGCTGAAATGCCTCGCCGAGTATTCGAAATGCGTGGACTTCCCTAAGATATTTTTGAGATGCTCTTACGAAGACTCAACAGTCTGTAATGCTACACACCAAGCAGCGAGACCCTGCGCGCGCATCACACAGCAGGAAATAAAACGGCTGCCTTCTATTTCTTTCGTTGTTCTGTACTTATATCAGATGAATGTTTTTTTATGTGCCCAACATTTAATTTTTCTGCATCGTTACAAACCTCTTATTTGGAGATTTGGGGGTGTTTGCGAGGCTCATAAAGCTTTTTGGTGATATTTTCTTGACGCAGTGTGGCATACATTCCCTTCTTCACAAATTGGTTTTCGTTGTGGCTGCGTGCACGAAGGTGCATATCCGCAACGTGCATTGTTTATACACACACAAATTCAATGAGAGGGTTTGTGCTACGCCACCGCTAAACGGCGCAGACAACGTTATTCAAACTACTCGAAGGCGGCTTTTGTGCCCCCATTTTTTATCGTAATCATCGCTATCATGACGAACTCCCTCTCATCCCGAACGGCTATGGCGTGATACGGTGTTGAAGGCTTGATATACTCGCTAACGAACGCAAGAAAAAGTGTACGTGCCGGTTTTCAGTACAACAAGAATCGAAACTGATGAATATGTCCAAGCAGCTATTTATTGTTTCTAACCATTTCAGGCGTAAAGAACAAATCCAGGCCTATTCGGGATGGCGTTCAATGAATTGAAAAAAATTACTTTGTCCTGGACTGAGGACCCCGACCCCCAACCAGCGAAATTTCACTGGTAAATAAAGTTTTCTCCCCTCCTCCTCCGCTTCAGTGCCGCTTTACTATAACGTATATCTAAATGTGGGGAAGATATGGCTGTGGGTAATGTACCGTAAATATTCCTTCATGTCTTAGCAAACATAGTATTATTGTATCTTTATCGTATACGTGGTTATCATGCGTGCATGCATGTGTGCGTGCGCGTGCGTGCGTGCGTGTGTGTATATGTGTGTGTGTGTGTGTGTGTGTGTGTGTGTGTGTGTGTGTGTGTGTGTGTGTGTGCGCGTGCGCGTGCGCGTGTGTGTGTGTGTGTGTGTGTGTGTGCGTGCGTGCGTGCGTGCGTGCGTGCGTGCGTGTGTGCGTGTGTGTGTGTGTGTGTGTAGGCTGGCGGGCGGGTGGGCGCGCGCGCGCACGCACGCACGCACGCCATAGCCATAGAGAGCTTCAACCAGCCATAGAGAGCGTCATTCGAGAAAAAACTAAAAACATGTTACCGCCCGGGTTTGAACCGGGGACATTGCGCGTGTGAGGCGCACGTGATGACCGCTGCTGAAGATTGGCCATAAAGAAAAAAAAAGCATTACGGAAACCGGGATGACCGCTAGTGCTATGTATACGACAGAGATCCTGTATGTCTGTCGTAACCTGCATGCGTAAATAACATCCAGAACAGGAACTGACAGAGATTTGGATAGCTTGAATGTAGCGCACTTCAATAAACAATCTGAGTGGTTGTAAAACTCAAGCGAAGGTTTCGGAGTCGGTTGGAGGTTCGTTGAGTTTGGCAAGTGCTGTTGCGGATGCAGAAAGACACCAGAGAGAGGGAGGCGGCAATTGACACGTTTTACCTTGTTTTTTTGTAAGTTGTGAAGTGGAGAGCAAGACAGTTTTAAATAATGTAGACCAGAAATTCCAGCTTTCTGTATTTCATAATCGAGCTGATACCTATTGACATTAACAAATTTCCGACACAACAACGTTTCCGACAACCGATACCCACAAAATACCATAGCTGGTAGCCATGCAGAAACGACGTTTTTGAACTATTAACAGCGGAACTGTTTAGGCTTGAGCTTGTTCCGGTGGCGTTAGCAAAAAAAAAATACCACCCGCCGCGGTGGCTCAGTGGCTAAGGCGTTGCGCTGCTGAGCACGATGTAGCGGGTTCGATTTCCGGCCGCGGCGGCCGCTTTTCTTATGGAGGCGAAAAGCAAAAACGCCCGTGTGTACGAGATTTCGGCGCACGTTAAAGATCCCCAGGTGGTCAAAATTAATCCGGAGCCCTCCACTACGGCGCGCCTCATCGCCTGCGGTGCGTCGACGCGTTAAACCCTGCAATCAATCAATCAATAAAAAAAATACCAAGAAAAAGAACTCCGATGCCTGTAAAGGGTGCACCACCGCAGATAGGGTGTTATGGCAATGAAGCCGGCTGTCGCGCCTGCTCGAGAGTGAGCACAAGGGGCATCTGCATATGCGCACCCCTTACTGTACTAGTTGATAGTCTTTCATAGGTTAATAAAACGCAAAACAAATGGCGCAGTTCGCTTTAGTGGTACAAGGCTAGAGAAACAATGGAGTTGGGGGTTGAGATAGCTCTTCTTCCTCCCTGGGATCCACTGTCAGCACGGGGGAGCGACCGGAAAGGCCTTGTAAAATCCGGCTACACTTGGTCTCATCCATTAACACTTAGCCTAGCCGAAACAAAGCCTAGCAAACCTTAGCAAAACCGGAAAAAAGCTAGCCCGACCCCCGGCACCGCTATTTCTCCAGCCGTGCACCACTTTTGCAAGCAGTCCCAATTTTCTTGAACTAATACGTCCGCACGCGCTTCGCACCTATCATCGCATTTACAGGGATATGAATAGGAGCCGTATCAGTGGGTAACTGTGTGTGACGTCAGTAAGCCAATTACTGGTGCGCTCGTGCGAGTGAGTGAGTGAGTGAGTGAGTGAGTGAGTGAGTGAGTGAGTGAGTGAGTGAGTGAGTGAGTGAGTGAGTGAGTGAGTGAGTGAGTGAGTGAGTGAGTGAGTGAGTGAGTGAGTGAGTGAGTGAGTGAGTGAGTGAGTGAGTGAGTGAGTGAGTGAGTGAGTGAGTGAGTGAGTGAGTGAGTGAGTGAGTGAGTGAGTGAGTGAGTGAGTGAGTGAGTGAGTGAGTGAGTGAGTGAGTGAGTGAGTGAGTGAGTGAGTGAGTGAGTGAGTGAGTGAGTGAGTGAGTGAGTGAGTGAGTGAGTGAGTGAGTGAGTGAGTGAGTGAGTGAGTGAGTGAGTGAGTGAGTGAGTGAGTGAGTGAGTGAGTGAGTGAGTGAGTGAGTGAGTGAGTGAGTGAGTGAGTGAGTGAGTGAGTGAGTGAGTGAGTGAGTGAGTGAGTGAGTGAGTGAGTGAGTGAGTGAGTGAGTGAGTGAGTGAGTGAGTGAGTGAGTGAGTGAGTGAGTGAGTGAGTGAGTGAGTGAGTGAGTGAGTGAGTGAGTGAGTGAGTGAGTGAGTGAGTGAGTGAGTGAGTGAGTGAGTGAGTGAGTGAGTGAGTGAGTGAGTGAGTGAGTGAGTGAGTGAGTGAGTGAGTGAGTGAGTGAGTGAGTGAGTGAGTGAGTGAGTGAGTGAGTGAGTGAGTGAGTGAGTGAGTGAGTGAGTGAGTGAGTGAGTGAGTGAGTGAGTGAGTGAGTGAGTGAGTGAGTGAGTGAGTGAGTGAGTGAGTGAGTGAGTGAGTGAGTGAGTGAGTGCGCGCGCTTGTGTGCGTGCGTGCGTGCGTGCGTGTGTGTGTGTGTGTGCGTGTGTGTGTGTGTGTGCGTGTGTGTGTGTGCGTGTGTGATACATAGCAAGTAGTTACTGAGTGTACATGCGACCTTTAAGCCGCTGCTGTTTCAATGTACTTATTCTTGGGGTTCATTAGGACAACTATAGTACCTTCTGTATACTCCAATGCTTAAAGTAGCCAGCTCATTTTTGGGTTGGAGCTAAACTATTTAATGAATCATTATTTCTGTCTGTCTCTCTCTCTCTCTCTGAATTTTAGCAGATTTTGGGGGGGATTGTGAAAACGGGCATGGCTGCCCGATATATTCTCCTATACCATTTGTGACGTCAAAAATCCTGAAAGAGTAAGTTTTGTTTTTCTGAGTTCGCTTTTCGCCCATAAAACGTACTTTTTGATGTCACAAAAAATTGTCACGAAAAGGGAAGGCAGAAGAGCCATCTTTAACTGTTTATTTCCAAACAAAGAAGACAACGTTTGCCGTTTAACGATAGCAAAAGGAACTACGAAAAGCGGGATTATTAGGTCGAAGCAAAAAGTAGTCCAGCCTGTAGTGTCCATGTTTTCTATACCGCTAACCCTGCCATCGGTGATAACAAAAATCTTTGTCCATCAAAATGCGACCCCGCGCCGCGCTTCCATCGCACAGTATTTGAAGGGGCCATGGAGACGAAATACAAGTGTGTGTTTTTTTTTAAAGAATAAATGTTTCATAGTGCCCTCAGCGTTTGTCCACTAACAAACGATGCTTTATTTGCTGAGAAATTAGACAATTTAAGCAAAAATTTCGAATCTCCCGCAAAATCGTGTGTTTCGGGACCTGAGCGATGTATGCAGGGCAGGTGTTTGAAACGAGCTTTAAGCACGTTGACCACGGCTGCAGCGGACGACGAAACGTCTTTCGTTGCTTCGTTTACCGTCTGTCCTCTAGATGGTGCCACATTACCGCTCCGGCAAGCTGTCCGCACTCGCTCTGTTTTTGACCAGATTTACACCTGGCTAATTTTTATTACCGTGGATAGTAATTGTTTCATGAAACATTGAGTATGCTCAACACGCAAGACAATGCCGCTCATGCCAATTGGCCAGTTTCGTGTGAGACAAACCCAAATCGCCGGACTGGTGTGCAACTATAACAAGAAGAATGCGCGCAGTACGAAATGGTGCTTCTATGTTTATGTGTGCGTTCGTTACTTCCATTGCTTACCCCACCATTCTTACGGCTACAAAAATAATATGCAAAATTGAAGCGAAAATAGCTCACTCTGCAAGCTTACAAGCCTTGCGTAACTTGCGTTTGCTTTTGTCGGCCTCAGCAAACCGCACAGCTGCCCATATTGCGTCATAGGTCCTAGTGCGGGAAATTAGCTAGTGGGTCGCACGGCCATTCTCTGTTATCCTAGTTGTATAGCTTATTTTAGTGAAGTTTGTAATAAAAGGGATGTGGCTGTGATTCTAAGGAGTCAATCTTGCGACTGAATCAAACTTTAATTTTGCCGTCATTACCCCATAGAGTTTCTTCGTAAGTATGCTAGAGAGGAAACTGCGCCTTGTAAGCCATGTCGTCATGGGGGTTCATGGGAAGACCCCCTTTTTGGATTAGTATTGGCATGACAATTGGAGTCTTAAGCGGTTTTGGGGATTTGATTTCTTCACTATGCATTAACACGTTTACGAGCTACAAGGAAGCCGAAATCCTCCCCTTTCTGTGACACAAAGGCAATGCGTGATACCACCTGACGTTACTCATGACGCAGTCGAAGGACGTATGACTGAGCGGGTAATATGCCGCCGCTAAATTTGTAGCCGACGAAAAGAAGAAACAAATCGTACTTCGACGAAGACAAGATACGGCAGATACGGGCGCTTGTATGCGTCCTATCTTGTCATCGTCCACGACTGCTTAACGCCACGTTTTTTTTTTCTTGTTAAACTAGGTGGCGGTCGCGGTGCACCGGCTCACTACGAAGGCAGCGTTTTCATAGGCACACTCAAAAAACTTTCGAAACAATTCAAACAACCTATTTTTTGAAATAATGGTAAAATTAATAAAATCGCAGTCTCTAATGAGCCCCCCCCCCCCCCCCCCCCCCCCCAAAAAAAAAAATATATTAACATTGTTCGTAACTACAACCTTGGCCTGCGGAACAGCAGGCGCAATTGTTCCGGCAAAAATACGATTTACCTCTTTTTCCGTAGTTTTAAAACAGCCTGTTTTTATTTTCCACTTACTTCATTGCACACTGTTCTTCGCGTTTTTGTGGCACTTTGCTTAAATTTGCGGTCACTAAACCGTTTCAATCCAAGCCAATGATGAAACTAAGGCGAGCGCGATGTATAATGGCGGTCCATGACGACACAGACGACCTTGATGTGAGCAGCATAGACGCTACCGCCAGATTCCTCTCTAGTGTATACTGTAAGAAACTCTATGCATTACCCCTTGAAACTTCGCGCGCCGGCCCAAGTATCGAAGCAAGTAGCGCCGCCTGGTCACGTATTGCGTATGTTTTCTTTTCTTGGAACGAGTGCTGAGTCTTTACAGTGCACTTCCGTTTGAACAAATACTGTTGATGTAAGAAAAAAACGAGATTAAACATTGGATGGCACTGAAGGAGTGCAACCGCGTTTCACTAAATGTGAAATAAATCATGTCCAGATTGGGGCGGCGAGAGGGGGACAAGCAAATGCGCTCGTAGTACCTGAATCCAGAAGGATGTGACAGACAATGGGCGGCCGTCAGGACGTAGCGCTCGTTGATAAGCGCTCCCCCGCACCAGAATTCACGTCCGCGACGACCCTCCAGGAATATGGCAGCCTGCGAAAGATGGGCGGTAGCAGGGATGCGCAGGCGGCGAGAGTGAAGCAGCAGTCAACAGAAATACCGTGAAATCCCGCGACTTGGATAGCACCATTTGGCTGTTCTCACCTATCTTGCTCTGGTCTCGTGTTATGATGGTCAGTAATGTGGCAACTAATTATTTGATTGAAAACAAAAAACAAGCGTTTTGCAGTGTTCGCTCCCGGATTTGGTACGTCTGTGCTTAATTCAAATTTGTCTCTACTGGATAGTTCTGAGAGGATGAGTGCAGCGAAGTTCTGGTTCTAGTTTTGCCCATGCCGTTCTAACAACCTCGCATTGATTTTCTTAATTCCCTCAGTGTACGTTTGAAGCTTCCCGGGATTATAGAAACCCATATTACAGATCCTTAAATTCATAAATTCTGAGGAGGAAGGTGGTATAAACACTCAGGTATTAGTCAAAGCCAGTGGTCAAAACACTCTGCCATCAGGCGTGTTTCTGCGTGCGAAATTATGCCGCGCACGCGGTTTTTAGCATTTGCCTATTCGAAGCGGGAAATCTGAAACGGTTTTTTTTTTTCGCTGGACGCTCTCGTTCTACACCCGCATAAATGAACACCTTGTAATGGTGACTTTATTATTTTCTTATCTCACAGTGGCTTATCATCGTCTCAACACGGGATTCCACATTTCCCAGATCCCCACGTCAGCTGGCTATCCACCTTACAAAACGCATCAGGATTTGGCTCCTGCAAGCGGCATTATAGAGCATCCGTTACTGCCGAGATCGTATCTTTACATAGAAGGACGTCTATGGGCACAACTTCAAGCCGAACAGCAGGCTCGTTACGCCACAACGTTTTAAGATAGATTTCGGGATATGGTGGAACCGATTACTTCCCTCTCGTTACACTCACATACGAACAACCTCAGCTACACGTTTATTTTTTATTAAAGATTGTCCTGGAGACCCCACAGCGTGACGTTTGTACCATCCGGATCAACTTCTTAGAGATCAAGTCGTGTATGGCCTCCAGCATGTGTGGGATTTCGTTTTTGTGTTCAGGGATATTCTCGCTGTTTTATTTTCACGATGGGTGTGGGCCAGAAATGGTCGTAAGGATGGGCGTTGGAGATGAAAGGACAAGTGTCAATGCAGCTGTCCCACAGTGTTTGCAGGAGCGACCAAAGAGTTTGCGAAATACACGAGGCAATTGGCTTCCTTTGTCAGCACACAGCTTTCCACACAAATATCCCTAAACCACTTATCTTACATAGCAGTCGGAGAAGCGAGAGGAATCTTAATGTCATCAAGACGAAAATTTATTTCTTTTTCATTTTGATATGGACTCTCTCTTATCGCTGTTTGAAATTACCACGCAAGAAATTGAGAAAATTCGGTTAAGCCAAACTTGCTTTAGCCAGACATTATTTCACAGTCATCACGTTTTAACTCTGTTAAGTTCTATCTATTGTGCGTATAACTGCAATGAGGCGCGCGATATCCGAGCGGTTCCCATTACAGAACACTGGTCTGTATACACACAGCTGTTACGAATCAACTGAGTGTGTGCGCGTATTGACGTGGTGGGTGGGCTTCGACAGCGCGACAGCGTGCATTGATGCTTTCTCGCATAGCATCGATGCTTGGAAGAGGAAGACATTTGCAGCGATCTCGTGACTTCGAAAATACGACGCGGCCAGAATCCTCTCTAACGGCCTTTGACGGCCGGGGCGAGTAATTCATCGCCTCTCCGGCTCTGCAAGAGTGTTTTCGTTTGTGTGTGTTTGACTCTGTCGTCCGTTGCACCACCGCCTTGTGCGAACGCTACACGCGACCTGTGAAGAGTTTTTTGCTTGTTTGTACTTTTTTTATGACGTTCGCATTGGGCCGAAAGGCTGTGGTCCGTTGAGACTTCTGGCTGTGAATTCTCGCCCACAAGCGAGCCGAGTTAGTTCCCATCGCGGGCTCGACTGAGAGCGTTACTCTGCCCGTTCGACTGCCGTGCTGTAAGCACGCCAGGGCGCTCCTCCCGTATCGTCGCTACTCTCTTCTGGCCATTCACTAAACAAATCGACGGCACCTCCCCTGCAAGCCGCTCACCCACGCTACCAGGAACGGAATTCGTGGTCTTCACGGCATCTGAGGTCGGTTGCGGGACGCCTTCGCCAATGTAACACTACATAAAAAACACAGATTTGCAGTTTGGCTGCATATGAAAGTGACTTTGCAGACTGTCAGGCACTCTTATTTTGCGCGCGAATTTCTTCTGTGTAGTGCACTCTCTACTGTGGTCCATTGGCTACGGAGTTCAGCTGTTGTACACCTAGCGGCTGCGGGTTCGATTCTCAGGCATGGCATGTATTTGTTTCTTGTTTTCTTTATTCTTG
Organism: Haemaphysalis longicornis; assembly: GCF_048455015.1. NCBI lineage: Eukaryota > Metazoa > Arthropoda > Arachnida > Ixodida > Ixodidae > Haemaphysalis > Haemaphysalis longicornis. Next base: position 118,038,191 of record NW_027526361.1, on the reverse strand, counting down.
CGGAGGTGAAAAACAAAGGCGCCACGTGTGCAAAGCAAGGGGCACTTAAAACAACTCTAAAAAGTCTAAGCTGATCAGTTTATATCTTCGCAACAGGCGTAACTCCTATCCCAGGCGGTGCTTCGGGGCGTGCAGCTTCGACTTACAACTTCTAACATTCGACATCTCACTCACCATCCAGGGCCACTGTCCTGGCGCCGCTTCGTGTCCGCCCACTATTCTTGAGTCCCGACCGCCATGACCACAGCCTGGGAAGAAAAACAAACAACGACAATTGCCATGCTCAAATACTAGGTGCCAGCGTTCTAAAAAAATCTTCCTCTATCCGCAAATACCGCTGAAACATACATACAGCTCGTATACCATGCGCTAGGTTTCTTAATGTTTCCTACCCACTCCTCAAAACCAGTCAACATTTATGCCATGGAAGCCACCGAAAATTCCGGAATTTAATCGGGTCGTCACTAGAAGCGGCGCATAAGTGCAATGAGGAAGTTGCTCTTAATTTACAGTGGAAGGCATCTGGGGCGCTGGGAAGCACCGAAGCGGGCCCTACAGCTTGCCCACGAATTTTATCGCAGTTATAGCTCATTTTCAATCGCAAAAGATCGCGGGCAATGCTTATTTTTTCTACTTACTTCACTGACTTTACTGACACTCGTTACCGCCTGCCAGACGTTGTCGGCGAACGCATCCGCTATATATATATATATATATATATATATCAGTGTGTCGAACCGAAAAAAATACCGGTTCGGTTACGGTTCGGGTTCAGGTGAAATCATTTCGTTCCGGTTCAGTTCCGGTTCGACAAAATCACGTACCGAACCGGTTCACGAACCGGTTCAGGAGCTTGAACCGGTTCGCGAACCGGTTCGATTAGTTGAATTATGACTGAAATTAAAAAAATCATTTATTAGTTTAAAACGACAGTCAAATAAAAAACAAACAAAAATTCAAAATGCTGTTGTTCCCCAAGGTCAGTGGCGCAATTGCAAAGCAAAGTTTAAACAATTACGAGATATTAGAAAAACAGATGAAGTGACGACGATTTACCACCTACTTTCCCGCCCAGAGTTTATGTTGTCCTAGCGACTATTCATAAAGCCACCACAAAGAGGTAGGACGGGGGGGATATATTTTCTGCCCTTTCCTTTTTTGTTGAAATCGCAATCGTCGCTATGGAATCGCCCATCACGATAACCTTGAAGCCTTAAATTTAGGCCTGCATAAACCATTGGCGTACATTTTTAATATTTGTAACAAAAACTATAAAATCATACCACAGGCACATAAATACTACAAATGAATTAGATTATTTGGTCACCCTGAATAATTTGTTAGCTGTCACCTTATCGAATGTGTTAGCCACACTTTTGCTAAAAGTAAGCTTCAGTTAACGCTCTGTCACTGCATTATTGCTCTGACCACTGCAATTCCTTTGGCGGTAGCTATACCGGATGAGTGCATTACAATCAGTATGTCATCGTACCGCCTGACCCCCTGCCGTCGTTCCGTGTGCTACATCGCGGAATATTATAAGATATTATGCTGTTACAAAATGAAAGGGAAATTTGACGCGCGGAGCATATGAGATGGGGCTTTTTTTGGCTAGACGCTTTTTAATTCGTCCACAGCAGTACTCCCCTCCGGAACAAGTAGCAGTAGAAGTAATGTAGCGAGTTGTGCAGTCAGTACAAGTGCACCTTCGAAAAAAAAGCAGATCTTAAAGAGACAAAACTGCATCAGCAGCACGGCTTAGCCACTGAGCAGCTTCTGCGGTCACACTTGTCAAGTATTAACAATTTGCAGGTGTCGGACCTTTTAAACAAATTATGAAACGCAAAAAGTTTGCACAGATCGGGTGTGGGCTTTCGCTGTTGCACAGTGGAGCACTCCTGCAGCCTGATTGCTCCAATAAAGTCGCAGCTAAGGAAGGGCAAAGTCGTTTTTTGTCCCCTGCAAGCTGCCGAGAATGACATTTCATTTGGTCAGCTTGCACTACGCTCGCGCTTCCAGCAGCAACAGACCGTTGCTGCATTGTTGGTCGTTCATTTCCCCTGTTGCTACATAGAGCGTGATAGTGTTGAATTGTCTGGAGGGGAAAGTGCGCGAGCGGGTACGAAGTTGATGGTACGTGAAAGAAAAAAAAAGGCCTGAATTGCATTGACTGTGCAATATCAACCACGGAGGGTCGAACCGTTCGGCATAAACCGGTAACCGTTATTTCTTTTTTCGGTTTAGTTCCGGTTCGGGTTCAGCCTGCTCAAAAAATAACGGTTTGGGTTCGGGTTCAGTTCCGCCAAAAATACCGGTTCAGTTCCGGTTTTCGGTTCGGTTCGGTTCCGGTTCGACACCCTGATATATATATATATATATATATATATATATATATATATATATATATATATATATATATATATATATATATATATATATATATATATATATATATATAAGACAGAAAATAAGGGTTGGCAGTCAAGAAAACCTCGGAAAGCAAAGGGGAGGTTGCGGTGGGTCATAGAAAGAGATGAAGAATTTTTTGAGTCGAAAAGAAAGTGGTGAAAAAATGCCCGCCGGGTGGGATCCGAACCCACGACCTCCAGAATACCGGTCTGGTGCGATAACCACTACGCTACCAGTGGGGCTGTTTCCCCAGCACTTTCTCGGGTATTTATGTTAAGGTATTTTTGTTTTATGCAATTGGGGGTGGTAGCCAGCGCCACTCGGACTACTCGGGGTGAAGGGGACCTTCTTTTTAACCCCCGGCCGTGACTCGAGTGTCTACGACATGTCGAGAGTGGTCGACCAGCGTTGAACCCTCTTAAGTTCCCTTTGGCACCAAGACTGCCAGAACAGAGACCCTCGTTAAGCATGTAGCGAATCAGAAAATGAAAATAAGACAGAAAATAAGGGTTGGAAGTCAAGAAAACCTCGGAAAGCAAAGGGGAGGTTGCGGTGGGTCATAGAAAGAGATTAAGAATTTTTTGAGTCGAAAAGAAAGTGGTGAAAAAATGCCCGCCGGTGGGGATCCGAACCCACGACCTCCAGAATACCGGTCTGGTATATATATATATATATATATATATATATATATATATATATATATAGTATATATATATATATATATATATATATATATATACCAGACCGGTATTCTACGAGGGTCTCTGGTATATATATATATATATATAAATCTAGAGAAAGATAAACTCACAAAGCGCGCAGAAATAGTATAAGTAAAGAGTCGGATACACAGCAAGAACAATAACAAACAATGTTTACTTACGTAGCGGCAACGGGACTTGCCTTCATCAGAGCAAAGTTACATGATTTTGCTGTCGCAAACATTTTGAACACATTTCTTATATAGGTTTGCATAAAACTGTGAGAAAGAGCGGAAAATGTTTCGGAAATGGGGAGTGTGCATACAGTCAGGCTACGCCTATGTTACAACATCAACAAACAAACAAGAAAAATAAAAAGGGGGGGGGGGGGACGAGAGAGAGAGAAAGGGGTCGTGTTAACAATGCAGCGTTCAAGGTTGCACCATGACGGGTCAACCTATGCCGCGCGGGGCTGCAAGTTCAGACAATGGGGGAAACTGGACAACCGCGGTTTGAAAAGAAAGGGAAGAGTATACAGTAAGGTTATCAGTGACTGCGGAAACTGGTTCTGGGGGAAGCGAAGATGGGTGTGCCCCCCGCGGGTCAAGAGAATAGATAGGGGGCACAAAAGAGCATTTCACAGAAGCTAGCAATTGAACAGGAAATAGGTAGGGTCACAAAAGGTTAAACATGAATAGATCACAAACATTCTTAAGGGGGTGGTGGGAACGAGGCCTCCCTCCCCAGGACAAATGGCATTGTTGAGCCACATTAGGCTAATAAAGCTGCTGTATTAGGAGAGTTTCTGCGAATTTTGATGGCAAACTCGAGGGTAGGAATAATGAACATAGTTATAAAAATTATGAAGCCGCTAATTTTAATCGAGGGATAAGCACGTTAGTTTTCCGTAACTTTCATTAATTCCAAGCGTGGCTGACCCCAAACTTATAAATGAGATAAGATTCCCGAACCTCGCGGTCGTGGTGCGTTTTGAAGGCGGATTCTAAAATCGTTGCTTTAAGATGTTCAAATGCATGTCCGGGGCTGTTCACATGTCTTGACAGGGGCAAATAAGGGCAGCTTTTTGCATGAGAGCGGTGATTATTGAACCGTATTCGGAAGGGCGTTTCAGTTAACGCCCTTCCGAATACGGTTCAATAATCACCGCTCTCCTAATACAGCAGCTCTCCTAATACAGAAACTCTCCTAATACAGCAGCTTTATTGGCCTAATGCGGCTCAACAATGCCATTTGTCCTGGGGAGGGAGGCCTCGTTCCCACCACCACTTAAGAATGTTTGTGATCTATTCATGTTTAACCTTTTGTGACCCTACCTATTTCCTGTTCAATTGCTAGCTTCTGTGAAATGCTCTTTTGTGCCCCCTATCTATTCTCTTGACCCGCGGGGGGGCACACCCATCTTCGCTTCCCCCAGAACCAGTTTCCGCAGTCACTGATAACCTTACTGTATACTCTTCCCTTTCTTTTCAAACCGCGGTTGTCCAGTTTCCCCCATTGTCTGAACTTGCAGCCCGCGCGGCATAGGTTGACCCGTCATGGGTGCAACCTTGAACGCTGCATTGTTAACACGACCCCTTTCTCTCTCTCTCGTTCCCCCCCCCCCCCCCTTTTTATTTTTCTTGTTTGTTTGTTGATGTTGTAACATAGGCGTAGCCTGACTGTATGCACACTCCCCCATTTCCGAAACATTTTCCGCTCTTTCTCACAGTTTTATGCAAACCTATATAAGAAATGTGTTCAAAATGTTTGCGACAGCAAAATCATGTAACTTTGCTCTGATGAAGGCAAGTCCCGTTGCCGCTACGTAAGTAAACATTGTTTGTTATTGTTCTTGCTGTGTATCCGACTCTTTACTTATACTATATATATATATATATATATATATAGGTTTGGAAATGAGGGGCTCGTTAGGAAATACAGAAAGAAATGCCGGCAGTCTACAACGCCAAAGAAGGCATAGGGGAATGGTTAGACTATTTTTTACCGTTAGTGACGTTACATTATTTTTTATTATTACGTGAGAAAGAAAGAAAGAAAGAAAGAAAGAAAGAAAGAAAGAAAGAAGAAAGAAAGAAAGAAAGAAAGAAAAACACGCGCCCAGAGTGGGGGACGGTCCCCACTCTGGGCGCGTGTTTTTCTTTCTTTCTTTCTTTCTTTCTTTCTTTCTCACGTAATAATAAAAAATAATGTAACGTCACTAACGGTAAAAAATAGTCTAACCATTCCCCTATGCCTTCTTTGGCGTTGTAGACTGCCGGCATTTCCATTTCTTTCTGTATATATATATATATATATATATATATATATATATATATATATATATATATATATATATATATATATATAGAAATAAGAGTTCGCAGTCCAGAATAAGACCTCAGAAAGCAAACGGGAAGATGTAGTAGGTCATTGAAACAGATAAAGAATTTGGAAAGAAAGAAAGAAAGAAAGAACGAAAGAAAGAAAGAAAGAAAGAAAGAAAGAAAGAAAGAAAGAAAGAAAGAATCGCACCAGACCGGTATTCTGGAGGTCGTGGGTTCGGATCCCACCTGGCGGGCATTTTTTCTCCACTTTCTTTCTTTCCAAATTTATCTTTCCAACCTACCGCATCCTCCCTTTTGCTTTCCGAGGTCTTCTTGACTGCCAATTCTTATTTCTGTGTTATTTTCAACAAGCCCCTCATTTCCTATTCTGATTCGCTACATGCATAGCGAGGGCCTCTGTTCTGGCAGTCTTGGTGCCATATATATATATATATATATATATATATATATATATATATATATATATATATATATAATATATATATATATATATATATATATATATATATATATATATATATAATATGTGTGTGTGTGTGTGTGTGTGTGTGTGTGTGTGTATTTCATACGAAAGGAAGGACTAAAGGCAGTCCTCTTTACACATCAGTAGTAAACATTTTTAAGGTTTTCCTCGTGAGTGACTCTGGCTTACTTACCTTGTGTCGACATTTCGACGCACGGTAAATATCCCCCCGTGGTTTATATTACTCTGCCGCCCTGCACTATAAGATGCGCCTCGGAGCAAAGGCATAGAGCAACGGGGCATCAAATGCGCCAACGTTTTTAAAAAGTGCGTTTCCAAGGAAACATAACAGCAAGAAAGAGCGCCTTACGTTGTGTTGAAATATTACGCACAAAATTGGCAAGATCGAATAAGCAGATATAAAATGTGGATATTGCCATATACACAGCCTTTCCTTTGTCCGACCTTTCACAACCAAACGTGTCGTCAGTGCAAACGAGGCGAGTGCCAGGCGCTTGGTATAACTGTCAGTTTTTTCAGG